>NC_135489.1:91996066-92313566 GCF_052094955.1 Ictidomys tridecemlineatus | reverse complement strand
GCAGGATCACGCGGGCCTGCCTTCAACAAGAATCTGGTTCAGCGGGTGCAGCCGCCGTCCCCTGCCCTCGGCGATGTCCCCTCTTTGCGGTTTTCTATCCACAGGTGCCCTCGCTCTCAGCAGCTGGAAATGCCCAGCTGTCTTCACTGCCTTCAGAGTTGGGCCTAGTTCCTCCCCTCTGTTCCCAAAGTCTGGCAATTGTCCTGAGTAAAGTTTCCTTTATTGTTTGAACAAGTGTCAGCATAATTCTTTTAGCACTACCAGGGGCCGAGCGCCACGAGATGCCTGCCCAGGCCACTCTGACCCATAAGCAAAAGTTACCCAAGAGACTGGGCTGCCTCTGCTCTCTAAGACCCCCCTGCCCCACTGCCAACCCAGGAACCAGCTCTCTGTTCTCCAGGGCATCCTGCCAAGCCTGCACCCCTGGAGGAGAATGGCCTCTTCCCCTTCTGTCCCCCCAAAAAACTTGTCAGCATGCAGACCCTGTTTCAATTGCTGGGATGTCCTGGCGTTGCAGGTCAAGAGAAGGATGTTTAGGCTCGGCTGAGGGGCAAGGACCAGACACACTGCATCACTGGGGCCTGATGCTTGTGTAACCCACCCTGGAGGGCTGCTGGAGGAGGTGTCTAGGTCTTCAGAAGGAAAGTTCTACAGGCCATGGGCTCTCTCTCTTTCTCCTAATTTGCTCATCCTCGTGGAACCCCAATAGAAGTTAACCCCCCAAAACACGCAAGGGCAAAACAGGGCCGGGAAATGGTTCCAAACGGCTGAAACCACAGACCCTTTTCCTAAAGAATGATTTCCTACGTTAGAAAGAATTTACAACCGCGCTTGGCTTCCCTTTCTTCTTCCCCCCCCCCCCCCCCCGCCCCCCAGATTCCTTCTCGTGTAATAAAGGAGACGGTTGGTCTGGGAGCCCCTTCTTTTTGATGGAAGTCTGTCTCTGGGAAAGGGCTCGTGCTTCAAGGAGCACATAAAAGTAAGTAGTAAAAAATAAAGGCCAGCACGCCTCGCGGTGCCACCCCCGGTCGGTGGCCTGCGACGTCGGGCAGGACCCTTTCCTGGTTGGGTCCATCGGCGGCACCATGATAAGAGCAGCTCCCAGTGATGTCAGCCCAATTAGCCAGGCCAACGTCGCTTCCTGGGGAGGCCTTTTGTGAAGCCTCTGGCTGCCTTGGGGTCAAAATGCAGTAATTACAGGTCTTTCTTTTTCCTTTTTCTTTTCTTTTTTTAAGGCTAAATGAGATAAACAGCCTTTAATTCTTCAAGCAAGCAAGCCAATCACACGGAGAGAGACTTCTCTTTGTGCCCCAGAGCTGCACTGGGTATTTTGACAGGTGATTTCAATACCGTGGAGCTATTTATTTATCCTGGGTTTGGGACCTAAACACAAACATCTTGGCCTGTGGTTCTCCATGTTCTCCAAAGGCGGGATGGCGGGGCAGGGAATCTGCGGCAAATTCTGCAGTTAGAGGACAAGGTCGGCAGCTATTTTGAGCTTAAGCAGAAATTCTACCATGGTCTTAAAGTCGAGGGAACAGAATTCCCCATGCAAACCAGCTTCCTTCCCCCCCCTCCCCCCAACCCCCCCCCCACCCACCCCCGTTGTTTGCTTATTTTCTTTGTAAAAAAAAATCAACAGCAGAGGAGTCTTGGAAGGCCATGGGAAGCTAACAAAGTTTCCAGCTCAGGAGGCACGGAGGCCGGATCAAGCACAGCAAGATGTGAGCACGATTTGACCCCGGCCCTGGCTGAGGCTGAACCCACGGGTGGAAAGACACTGGTGATGGAAAGCGGGGAATGTTTTATAAATGAAATAAGCAATATCTGTCACCTTCCAGGTCCCACCCCGTGGCAAACCAGCTGACCTTAGCAAGCCCCAACATCCCGGGGGACGGCGGGGGGGGGGGGGCGGGCACACTTTGACACACAGTGTCCTGGGGCCACGGCAGACCTCCTGAGTCACCAGCTGCACTTCACCACAGTGCACAGTGAATCTTACGCTTGTTCCAGTCTGAGAAGCTCTGGTTCCAAGTCCCCAGTCATAGGGTTTGTTCAAGGGAGTAGAGGCTCATTTTGATCAAAGACATGGAGAAGGCGTTTGTGTGGGGTCAAAAGATGAGCAAGTCCCTGGGTGCTGAGTGACGATGTCTTGGTCTCTTCAGAAGCAGAAGGGTTTGTCGATGGTCCAGATGGTCCATCTACTTTCCCCGATGTCAAAAACCTCAGTGGGAATTTGGATCCGCCCACCTCTCCTTTACCTTGACAGCCCACCTGAAGGAGACGGGCTTTCTGGTCTACCCAGCCAGCGGCTGGACACTCTGGAGCAACTACTGTGGGAGCAGGTGGCTGGAGGTCACCCCGCTTCCTCAAATAGGGTTTGCTTTTTTAAATAGACATTTTTTTAGGAGAGTCCAGAGTCATTCTGACTCCCACAGCCCACTGACACTCTACCATCAAGGACATTCGGAGGAGCATGGCAGAGCTGGCCTGAGGCCATCTTTCTAGCACACGGGTAGAATGCTCAAAGACTCTGCGGCAGGACAGTCGTCCACAGCACGGGGGCAGTCAGCCACTTAAAGGTGTTTATTGGTCCTAAGTCATTCCATGTCCTGCTCGCATCTCTGCACTGAGAACAGGGCCTGGTCCAGCACTCAGCAGCCCCCAAGGGAAGGGAAAGGAATTAGGTTACACTACAGTATTTCCATTATTTTAACGGACATCTGAGAACGTGAAAGCCAGAAGTGCTTTCAAAGCGTTCTGGAAACAAGTTACTCTAGAATCGTCCCTGTGTTGGCGTGATGTCACTGTGGACCAAAATGCCCGACCAGAAAAACTCAGAGGAGGAAAAGTTCATTTTGGCTCATGGTTTCCGAGGTTTAGTCCAACGTCCCCTGGTTCCATCGCTCTGGACCCAGGGTGAGGCAGAGCATCATGGTGGACCAGCACGGCAGAGGGAAGCTGCTCGGCTCAGGGTGGCCGGGAAGCAGAGAGAGGGCGAGCAAGGGGCATCAAGGAAGATGTACACCCCCAGTGACCCCGCCCGTCCTCCAGCCACGCCCACCTGCCTGCAGTCCCCCCAAGTTAGTCCACTCAGACTCGGGTGGGCTGACCAGGTCCCAGCTCTCACAGTCCAGTCCTCCCACCTCTGAATATCCCTGCACCTACACCCGAGCTTCTGTGGGACACCTCATATCCAAGCCATAACAGCCCCCTGTCATTGTTCCTGGAATCAGACTCTCTTCTCCAAATCACTCTTTAGTCTTGATTCTGCACAAAGCCCAAGTTATTTACTCAAAACTCTTAGCCCAGTTGTGGAGTGGGTGGCTGGGCATACGTGAGCCACAATATGACACAGAATAAAGAAGTGCAAAACCATTAAAGCACAAGAGAGGGTTTCGGTCCCATGAAGAGCTGCCGCAGGGTTGAGAACGTGTGGTTCAGAGGTGGTTAAGGTGTGGAGAGGGGGTGTTCCCAGAAGCTCCTGTGTGACACGGTGCCAGGATGTCTAGTGGTGAAGGGGTTAGGATACCAGTGGTGTAGCCTCGTCATGGCTTAATCCACTGATATGGATTAGCTGAGCGGTGACTGTGGGCAGGTGTGGCTGGAACAAGGAGGTCGCTGGGGGAAATCACTTTGAGATTTACATCTTGTCTCTCTCTGCTTCCTGACCACCACATCCTGAGCCGGTTTTGCCCTCCACTCCCTCCTGCCATGATGTTCTGGCTCGCCTTGGGCTCAGACGGAGTCGGCTATCTCTGAACTGAGACCTCCAAAACCATCAGCCCAATAAACCTTCTCTCTTCTAAAATTGTTCCTGTCAGGTCTTTTGGTCACAGTGATGGAAAAAGGCTTTCTAAAGCAGAGGGGGCCAGGGGATGCCCGAGTTGGAGGCTGTTGCAATAAGACACAGAGAAGGCTGGGAGGTGGGCGGAGTGTTGGCCACGGCCATGCGAGATGTGGTTGAGTGACAGCTGCTTAGAGGTGGCATCTGTGGGACCGGGTGTAGCTGGGGAGCAAGAGGAAGGAAAATCGTGGCTCCAAGATGTGTAAATAATAGTGTTTAATATTGGCCCACTGACTTGATAACATGGAACGAGGTGTTATAAATCATGCTGTGGAAAGTCCCTCCCCCATGCCAGGCACTCCCTAAAGCGGCCCATGCACCTTGTATCCTTACTCTCCACCACAACCCCACAGGGCCAGCCCTGTCAGGATTCCCGTGTTACAGACGAGGAAGGCAACACCTGGGAGGGCGAGGCGCAGGGGCCAAGGTCAAGAAGGCTGCACCGAAGCCCATTTATCTGATTCCGCAAACCTCGGTCCTCAGCTCGTCCTGATGATAGACTCCTGTGGGACACTTGTGAAACTCACCCATTGCCAGGCTCCACCTGGACCTGGGACCCTAGGATCTGTATGGCCTTGTCACCTGGCCACTTGGGGAAGCACTGACCTTGGCTGCTGGGGACGTGGTCTCAGGCCACACTGCCACCCTCCGTGGATCCTGGGAGCTGTTTCTCCCTACCCCTCGGATTTCCTCCTGAGTCTTACCCCTCATTCGCAGAACTTATCACAACCTGATGTTTTGCTTGTATCACGATTGAGTCGTTGTCCTTTGGACCCCATGGAATGTAAGCCACCAGCAGATTTGACCCACCCCTGGAAATCACCTGGACTAATAGCTGTCCTCTTCATGTCCCTTCTTCTTTCCACAGAGAACCAGGGGGACACCCAGGCCAGGCTCCCTGCTTCTGTTCTTGCTCCTCCTTCCTCCGGCCTCCATGCTGAGGCCCAAGGGATCTTCATGACACATATATCTACCCCCCCCTCAGTGCCTTGCCCACTGTCTTTGCAGCAAGTCACGTCAGCATGTCCTGCCTGCCCTCTCCTGTCCCTGCCCCTTGGCTCCAGGCAGCCATGCAGGCCTCCCAGGACCTTGAGTTCCCAGGACACCCTCCCTGGGGATGGCAGCACTGCTCAGCACACTCAGTGGCCACCTCTGCCTGCTTCCGGGCTTCCCAGGGCCCTTCCGGGGAGATCCCCCCACTCGCTGGCTGGGAGAGAGCGTGGGAGGGGCGTGCATCAGGAGCCTGGGGAGGAGGGCATGAGAAGGGGCCCTGGGCAGGAGGGCAGGAGGCTGTTCAGCCTCCTCGGTGGCCGGTGGCCAGGCAGGAGAGAGGGGCCTGTAGGGCGGTCCTCCCAAATGGGAATCCGGCGGCTCCCTGGGTGGCCCGGCCAGCACCAGCTCTGTGCAGTTGAAAGAAAGCTGCAGGGTGGAGGGAACCTTGCTCCCAGGGCCTCAGCCACGGGTTACACCACACATGGGCTAAAGTACACAGACTATTAGCAATCAAGGAAGGACCTCCCTGCAAGGGAAAGTGACACAGGGGTTACTTCTCTGTAAACATCTTGAGCAAAAGCACCCGTCTCTTTTAAGGGCTGCCTTTACTTCCTTTGAGAAGTTGCAAATGCACCCATGGAGCGAGCTGGTTCTCCGCTCCCACGTGGGGGAGGAGGGACACACGTAAACACACTGGCTTCCAAACAGAAGAAAACCCCAACACCACGAGGCTTTGAGGGCCGCGGCAGCAGCAGCAGGGTGTGCCCTGAAATGGATTCGGTGGGACACGCAGGACCAATAGCGCCTGCCACAGGAGAAGGCAGAGGGTTCTTTTTGATGGTACTGTCCTAGCCCATTTGTTCTTAAGAGAAGAAAATAGACCATTGGTATGTGGCATGCATTTAAGTCACAGAGGTGATCTGAAGAAAGGAGGGAGAAAAGGAGAGACTCACGGGTTTAGGAGCCTCCAACCCCACCCCGGTGTGTGACCAGAGCCCCTGGGGTCTGCCTTTTCACTGGAGCTGTGGCACGCTGTCCCTCTGTGCCTGGGAGCCGGATGGGAACGCTCTAGGGGGCAATGATTTCCAGGCTGTATGAATGACTGATAAACTTGAACGTGACAGGAAGCCCAGCCTCAGCAGCTAAGGGGATTTCTGGGCTTCTGTAGCTGGGAAGTTCCTAAAGGGACAGGGTTAAAGGTGACAGTAGTATGCACTAAGCCCTGAGCCCAGATCACACAGACTCACGCATCTGGCCTCAGCCGGCCTCCAGAGGGAGGTTCCAGCCTCCTCCCATTGTGCAGAAGGAGAAGCCGAGGAGAAGGAGCCGGTGCTGGGGACCCTCACTTCGGATGTCTTTGGGGTTTGCTCTTCCTGCTTCTTGGATCTGCCACCCTCAGCATCAGTCCTGATCTTTCCCACTGGGCACCAGTTTCCTCCCTGCTTGGCCTCCTGGCCTGGGGACCAGGTGAGGGCAGCCTGCCCATGGCCCTGCGGAGCAGGCAGCAGGACCAGGCAGGAATGTGACGTGTCGTGTGCCGGGCGCTGTGACAAGTGGGGATTCCGAGACAGTCACCGGAGGGACACAGTCCAGAACTGGTAGATCCTCCCATTTCCCAGAAAAGTCAGAAATCTGGGATATATGTATCGGCTTTTGGAAATGCCACTCAGAGCTGACAAAATACATCCTAGAGTCACCTGTGCCAGCCCCTGCTTCCCAGAAGCCAGGGGAAGGAGCCTGAGCGGCTCACCCATCCCCAAAGCAGACCAGGGCCTGAGGGCTCTGGCCAGTCGGAGACTCCATCAGCCCCTGGTGGAGGAGGGCGGTGGCTGACAGCCCCGGGGAGCCCAAGTCCTGTGCGGATGGAAAGTCCTCCAAGGAGAGTGACTGAGAGCCCTCTAGGATTGCGGAGGCTCTAGCTGGGGAGACCGCCTCAGCCGCGAGGAACACGAATGTTACAGTTGCTTATTCTTTGCAACAGTGTCAAAGGCGAGATCAAGACTCAGGGCTGCTGCGAAGAGGAGTGACCCTCCTCCGTCTCCTCTGTTGAACGCACCCTGCTCAAAAATCTGGGGACCCCTGAGGTGGAGCCTTCTCCTTTCCCCCAGTGCCCCGAGTCGGTTTTGATGGGTTTCACTTCTGTTTGTTTCACTTCCTGGGACTTTGCCACCCCGAGACTTCGGTCCTCGTGTTCTGGGAAATTCTCTTTTTTAATCCTTTGATAATTTTCTTCCTTTAGAGTGAACAAAGTTTAGCTCTCAAATTTGGTGAATAAATCTTCTAATTTTCTCGGATTTTCAAATCCCATTTTTTATGTCCTTCGTTTAAAAAAATTTCTTCAATTTTAATCTTCTTTCTTTTATAAGGAAGTCTTAAAAATTCATGGTATCATTTTTATGTGTCTCTTTCTTTTTATATGGTATTGTGATCTTACTTTATGCATGCAATTTCTCACTTAAAAGTGAGGTTTTTTTCCTCTTCAAATTTTATTCTCTACATCATCCCCCCACTCCCTCTGTATGTGTGTCTCTGTCTTTTTTTTTTTTTTTTTGGTACCGGGATTTGACTCAGGGGTGTTTACCACTGAGCTACACCCCCTAGTCTTTTTTATTTTTTGGTAGCAGGGATGGAACCCAGGGGCACTTAACCATCAAGACACATCCCCAGCCATTTTGGGTATTTTATTTAGAAACAGGGTTTCCCTGAGTTGCTTAGGGAACTCAATTACAGAGGCTGGCTAAATTACAGAGGCTGGCTTTGAACTCATGAGCCTCCTGCTTTGGCCTCCTGAGCTGCTGGGATTACAGGTGTGCTCCTCCAAGTCTGGCTTTTATTTTTTAATTTGAGGCAGGGTCTTGCTAAGTTGCTTAAGGCCTCACTAAATTGCTGAGGCTGGCCTCAAACTTGTGATCCTCCTGTCTCCTCTTCCCCAGCCTCTGGGATTACAGGCATGTGCCACTGGGCCCAGGTGCCCTAACTTTTTCTTTGTCTTTCTTCATATAGATGTTTCTCAATTCTCTATTAATATTGGAGTTCATTTATACTTAAGATCAAAAGACTGGAAAAGCGATTGGAAACTCTGTGTGCAAGACGTTTTATCAGCTATTTTGCTGATAAACTTTCAAGTGTCATTACTGCAAGTCACGTCTTTGGGGTTGATCAGGGTCTTCTCCTGTTTTCTGCTTCTGTAACAGAATTTGGAGCCGTGGATAAGCAAGAGGAGTCCATTTCTTCTAGTCCTGGAGCCCCAGGTCCCGGGGAGGGCCTTCTGGCGGCC
This sequence comes from Ictidomys tridecemlineatus, assembly GCF_052094955.1. Lineage (NCBI taxonomy): Eukaryota > Metazoa > Chordata > Mammalia > Rodentia > Sciuridae > Ictidomys > Ictidomys tridecemlineatus. Next base: position 92,305,449 of record NC_135489.1, on the reverse strand, counting down.
TGCCAGCATGGAGGAGGCTGGCTTTTACACACAGCCAGGTGGGCAGACCGACCCTGAGAGGGTGAGATGGGGCATCAACACATCCATCCATCAAGGTCCCACCTCCCAGCACCGACACGGTGGCGATTCAGTTTCAGCATGAGTTTTGGAGGAGACGTTCACACCGCAGCAGTCGGTTTCCCCAGAGAGGAATTCCCCCATCTCCCACTGTGGGTTGGGGTGAGGAGGGCCCGGGAGCCTGGTTTGAGAGCTCATGACGGCTGAGCTTCCGCTGCATTCTGGGGTCACCCTATCACCAACAGAGTGACCCCGACCCATCTTCCCTGGTTGAGGGAGGCGAGGTCCAGCGCCGGTGGACCACAGATCTGGAACTTCTTCTATAGGTTTGCAGTGTGCCCTCCTATTGGCAGGCCCCAGGACCCTCTGCCTGTCCCCAGAACTCCTGTCTGCTGTGCCCAGCCTGCCGCCTGCCCAGGGTCTGCGTCTGTCTTGGGCCTGCTCAGGTAATGCCCTCTGGATCTGAATTCACATCCAGCTGACCTCTCTGTGACACCTTTCCTGTTTTCTTTGCCTTGGATACCTTATCATCTCCTTATTGTCACTTTAATTGGGAACTCTACTGGGGGACATCTGACATATTAATTGACAAACGTGTTGGTTTGTCAGCTTAGACCAATTTCCAGGAATCCACCTGTGCGTCTCTCCTCCACCCTCACCTGCAGCTGGGATGACCCCGTCTCCTCCTGGCTGACCCATACGCTTCCAGGGACACAGCCTTTCGTTTGGGGTTGAGAGGCAGAGGGAGGGAGCTCCGGCTCGGGCAGAATCACTTAGGGGATGAAGCCGCGCCTGTTGGGTTCTGGAATATCGGATGCCACTCTGTGGCTAAGTGACGGAGTATGCCAGATGTTGGTCGGTTAGCTGAGCCTTTGCCAGATCTCCCAGTTTAAATTCCGCCACAGGAAGGAAGGGTCTCACAAGAAATAACTCTAGACACACACCCATCCCAAGGGCCACCATTGCTCTCTCCAAGCCTTTGCTCCAAAGCCTGTTCTCTGGCTATGGTGGAGGAAAAGGCGGGTTGGAGGTGGGAGTGTGGAGATTGGAAAACCCACCCTTCCTTCTGGACAAGGAGGACACGTGGGCAGCCATGGGGACCAGGGCTTGTGGCCCTCCGAGCCTGAGCCCAGCGTTGCGCTGACTGGTCTGGAGAGCTGGGCCCGTTCCTCCCTAGACAGGGGAGGCTTCCATCTGCGGTCACCCCTCGGAAGACAGTGATCAGGGCCTCCGTGCAGAAGCCATTGGCCCCTGGACTACTGGGGCTGAGTTTGAGTCTTGTAACTGGGTGCCCGTCAGATCGCGTGGGCGCTGTTTGGAGGACACTGTGCCAAGTGGCTCTCAGGAGGCCAGTGGGCATGGGGAAGGGACCAGAGGGGATGGACTCACTCTGGATACAGAATATTTTTTTTTCAGTGGGCAAAAGAAGGGCAGGAGCATACGAAACATTCTGTGTAAAGGGTTATTTAAATGTGTCCGCCTTCCTGGTACCCTGAACACAGCCGAAAGCGCTTGGAACTTGGCCCACACTGATCATATCATGGGTGACAGTGGAATCCGGGCCACCCGAAGTCAGTGAATTCCTAACAAGGCACAGCTGACTGTTGGAACTTGTCTCCAGAACTGTGACATTGCCAGCTGGGTAAGTCTTTGAAGGCACCCTTCCCAACGTGCAAAGCGTCTCCTTCCCACAGAGAGGCCACGCTGGAGGCTGAAAATGCACCCCCTAAATCTTGAGGGTCTTGATGGGGGGACCAGAGGCAAGGTCTGAGCACCCTACTCTAGTTCCAGGCCAGCCCCAGGTTCTGTGGTCAAGGGATGAGGACAGAGCACAGGGCTGTGTGTGTGGGGGGGAGCCCCAGGCTGGGTGCAGGGAGAGGAGGGGTGTGGAGGTGTGGGCAGAAACGCGGCCCTGAAGAGAAACGTCACGTCCCCATCACGCCCACAGCCTAGCCCCCACACCTGCGAATGTGTGGGAAATAGTCTCTGCAGTGCGACGAGGTCAAAGGTCATCCTGGACCCAGGGTGGGACCTGAATTCAGTGGCACCTCTTCTTATGAAGTCACCAATCCCGTACTCATCTCCCGGAGGCTCCCTCTCCAAACACCATCATCTGGGAGTTAGGCCTCCCACATAGGAACTGGGGGGAGGGACAGGAACACGGTTTAGTCTGCAGCGGTACCCCACTACCTAGGTAGCCCAGCATAAGTCTGGCAAATTAGTGACCCGCCCTGGACAGAGCCCACTAAAGCAGGTGAGTCCGCTGTTGACTGTCATTTGCCTGGAGAGGGAGATAAAGGGGACCAAGGAGAGACAGCCTCCCCTCAGGTTTAACCAGGCTCCTCATGAAGCAGACCTGGCGGCCCAGCCGAGGACCAGACAGTCAGGGCAGCTGCGCATGAGACCTGTGAAGTGGGTGGCGGGGCTGCTGGGGCCCCACCCCCTGCATCTTCTAACATGTTCCTGCCAAGGGAGATTCCCTGGCTGGTCACCTTGTGGCTTGGGGCTGATTTTTGTCACTGGACAGGGACTGAGAAGGTCCTCCAAAATGGAGAAGGGGATCTCAATTCAACCTTGGAAAGTCCTTGACTTACACCACAGAGAGAAGTTTCAAGGCTCCTCAGAGAGGCACAAAGACTTATGTAGGAAAGCAAGGGGGCTTTTTCAGGAGAGCAGCCTTGGGGCAGGGGCCACTCAAAGAGAGGAGGAGCACGGTGGGCCACAGTGTTCTGGTTCTTCCGGGATCTCTAGGGTGACATCTTCTAGTTAACAGCATTTGGAACATACCCACATAGAAGCCTCCAACAACAATTTCCCTTGGCTTTATTTAGCCTAAAGACAATACAGGGTGTAAGCTAGCAATGGACCCAGGTGCTAATTGACTGGACTCCCAAGAAGAGTCAAGACTTTAGATTTCAAGTCTGGAGGGAAAACAGGCTTGGGGAGGAGAGGGGAGGGTGCCCACGGAGCTTCTGTTCCTTTTTCCTTCCCTGTTAGCCTCTTTTCCACACCTGTCCTTATTTCTTCTGTCCTGAGTCAGGTTCCCCATCCCTCCTTTCCCCAAGTCGTAAGTTGGAATCCTAACCCTCAGTACCTTAGAGGAAGACTGTCTGTGGAGACAGAGTCTTGAGAGAGGCAATTAAGCCAATTAGGTCACAAGGGGGCCCTAATCCAACATGACGGACATCCTTACAAGAAGGCAGAATTAGAACCCAGGCACGTGCAGAGAACGACCCCAGGCAGCGGACGGCCTCAGAACCAATCAGCCTCCGTCCCTGACTTGCATACTCCAGGCCTGTGGGAAGACAGGCTTTCTTGCCTAGGTCATCTGCTCTGTGGGACTTTGTTATGTCACCTGTCAAGTGGACACCTTCCTCCCAGGCCAGCTCTGAGCTGAAGCCTCGCCCCGCAGAGGCCTGACGCCCAGTCCACCCCCCTCCCCCAGTCCTCCTTCCCGCTTGGTGGGTCAGACTTCAGGGGAGGCCACTTGGAAGCAGCATGAGCTCTGTCACCACCAGGTCACGCTGAAGTCCCCGTCGGTGTCCTTGTAACTCTCAGCAACCTCTCTGAGTCTTGGCCATCCAGAAAACTGGAGGAAATGAATTCTTTCTGCACCTTAAGTGAACCAACATAAGTAAAAGTTTTAACAAGTCCACGGCCCAGCCCCCTAGTGCGTTCTCCAATTCTGTTACAGGGACATTGGCCATTTTTCAGGTGCACACAGAGCAGCCTGTCCTACTGTGTGCAGATAAATCTTCTAACCACTCCTTTTCTGGAGGTGGGGCAGGCAATGTGACTGGTTCAGCTAGACTCTCCCTCAGTTCTTCAAGGAGTGACATAAAGAATTTGTGATGTGACAACAGAGACCAGAGGTGTGGCACCCAGGGCCAGTGTCCTGGTGGTGCTCATCCACGGCATGGAGCCCTTGCTGGTCCCCGGAGCAGCGAGCCCTGTGGGTGAGTTACTGTACTGGGGGCTGCAGCCCATCTCTGTTCCCGCCCATTCCCAGCCCTGGTCTTCTTGACCTCCCATTCATTCCACGTGGTGCCTTCCAATAATTTAGATCTTAAGTCTTTCCAGTAAATTCCTTCTCTGTTAGATTTGTTGGCCACCAAGCGCTGTGAGTGGTCCATCTTTGTTTGTATCTCTTCTTCTTGTCAGTTTACCTGTGCTTTGTCCTCTCCTCTTGGGGCCGGTTCTCAGCCAGAATCATATTGGAAAGTTTTCTACACATTATTTCACATTAAGAGGGGAAAGATTTGCATTCAGTAGCAACTTTTAAGGCACTTGCCTTTAAAAACAAGAAAAGGGATAGAAAAACAGGCAGGCTAAGTCATTAGCCTTTCATTGAACTGGCAATGGGAAAGCTATCCTTTGTGGCTCAATATGTGGGTATAGCGGGTCTGTCTTGCCTCTGGAATCCTGTTGATCCAGGCATCTCCTGGTCCCTCATGTCTGAGACCTGCTTATCTGCTTGGACGCCTCCCATGTTGGCTCTTCTGTGGCCTAGGTGGAGAACTTAGCTGGTGTCCAGGTTTGCCATGTGTTTAGATTTTACTGGTTTAACCAGAAGGCTCTGGATTTCCCCCGACAGGAGCATTTCCGGACTTGCCATCTCTCATCCCCAAGCTCCTCCCTCTGTGCTCCCCAGGTCTGTCAGTCACAGACTGACAGATGGGTGTCCTGCAGAGTCACCTCCCGGTTCGGCTTCCACCGGCCCGACTTTGTCCTGCTCTGATATGTTCAGCGGCTCCTTGTGTAACTTCTCGCTCTACTTTGTTCTCAGCTCAATCCATCTGGTCTATACCAGGTTAATCATTTTTTAAGAATTCAAGCTTCAAATTATACACAAAGCATTAAGGCTGAGAGTCAAGAACTTATTCAATCTGGGCCCTTCTTTTGTCTTTTAGGAAGGAGAGAAGAATTTCAACCAGCTGTGGTTTGAGAAGAAGTAGTATCCTGGAAGAAGGATAAAATTGGAAAAGTCGCCACTGGCGGGGTGTCTTGGTTCCACACAGATGTCCAAGGAAACTCAAACAATGCTACAGCTCAGAAAACTAAAGCAGTCCCCTGGAGACATATTCTAGCATGTTTTCTTCCTTAGATTCATAAGCCATAGAACCACAGTGATGTGGCTGATTGGCGTCGGAAGGACAGTCTGGTAGGCTTCTAACTAAAGGGTGGTATGTTGTAGCAGAGGAGATGGAAAAGAAAAGCCAGGGTGGTGATCCCAAGATAGAAGCCGGATGAGGAGACTGTGTGCACTCAGGCCCATGCTCCAACACCAGCACCAACACACACACACCGAGTTACCCACGGGCACACACAGACATGCAGAACCCTTAGACACACCAACTCACGCACACCCAGATTTCTAGAGCAACCATATCATGTCTGATTGCCTTGTTCTTTGGATTCCTGTTCTCTTTGTTTGGAGGTTGTCTCTTCCTTGGAGAAGTACAACAGACATGGGCCAGACACTCAGACTGTCCCCTCAGTGGTCATTCTTTTTGATGTCCTCCTTTCTTTCTTTCTATGTTTTTTCTTTCACTTCTCCTTGTGGTCCAGTATCCTTAAGTGCAAGGTGATGCAAAAGTTCTCCACACCTTGGAGCACCCAGCCTTACGTAAGTCATCACTTTCAATACTATTGGGAGATACCTTTACCCAAAGATACAAAAATTGCCAACATGGTAGTTTCCCCCACCCCATTTGGTTTTAGTTATATGGGTTCAACTGCCGTTCAAACATATTAAATGAAAAATTCCATACGTAAACAAGTCGTATATCTTAACTTGCATGCTGCTGTGAGCAGCATAATGAAACATAGCACCCATCCACTCTGTTCTGCCCAGGGTGTGAATCATCCATCCGTATGTCCAGCGTATCTGTGCTGTATATGCTACCCACCCATTCATTCCTCACTTCGTATCTGTTTAGATGATCACCTCCACTATTGTGATATCAGTGTTTGGGTTCAAGTAAGCCTTATTCTCCTTTCATATTCTCCTGTCCCCAAAGCACAAAAGTAGCGATCAAAGAGGCATCAGGCATAAAACATGAAAGGACAGATTAACTCTGATGCTGTGTAGCCATGATGCAGAGCATGTAGGAAAAAAATATGGTCTATGTAGGATCTAGTACTATCTGTGGATAGAGGTCAACACTGGGCATCTTGGAATATACGCTCAGGTAAAAGGGAGGGAGGGTCAACTGTAGTTGTTTAAGACACTCCACTGCCAGCCTGGGAGCTTCTCTTCACTATTACATGCATCAATGTGGACATCCTTGAATTTCACTGTTTGGGATTAGCCATATTGTAGAGACAAAAAAAAAAATGTGATATGTGAGAAATAAATTGAAAAAAGATCTGGACCAACAGATTTTACACCATAAGAGTAAATTATTAGGTGTTAGAAAAAACATAAATGTTGCAAACAGTGTGTTTTATATACTGCTTCCAAGAATAAAAATATTCCGAGTGTAGGGGGGAAAGGTGTTGGTTAATCAGGTTTCTGGCTGGCCTCCCCCTGTGACCCTCGGCACTGCTGGGCTGTTTTATAAGGCAGTAACCCAGTCACCAAAGGGAAGAGAATCCCAACGGAGGCCTGGAGGACATACCAACTTGGAGACTAATTATTGCCTTGTTAAACAGTGAAATGGGGCTATTATAAATCTTGGGGTATGGCAGTTAAAAGTTACCTTTAAAACAACTTTCTAGAAACCAAGAATTTCCCCCAATTCAAGAAACTACTAAAAGAGTAGTTCACAGAAATGCAGTCTCCCCATGGAGCCAGATTATGGGATTGAAAAAAAGAAAAAGGGATGATGATGATGATGGTGGTAGACTGGAGACCTGATCCAGTCTACCATCTTTACCTGATTACATCTGCACAGAACTTAGTTACCAGTACCTTCCCATTCACGGGTATATGGTGTGAGCATTTTATCAGCGGACTCCTCATCCTCTACGTCACCGAGAAAAGACCCAGGCTGGAAGCTCCTTACTCCTGTGAAATGGTCATAATAGCTTCAGACTCAATATAAAACTCCCCAGAGTGAAATCAACTTCTGTCCAGACAGTGTGAGGAGATAACTCTTCAATGAAACTGCTGAAAACTATAAAAATAACCACTTAAGCCTTCTGGAAATGTTCCAAAGGAAAAAAAATCAGCAAAGGAAGACAACTCTATTCAAGAAAATGTACAAATTTACTGAGACCGGTGAGTCTGTAGGGCTTGAACCCCTCCTGGCTTAGCAGAGTGGAGATTCTACTCCAGACGGCTACATCCCCAAACCTAGGGGTCCCTCTTCCCCCCAGGACACAGACAAAGGGATTTCCATCCTGGCAAGAGCAGGGTGGTAGCGCTGGTACCACGGCTACCTGTTCTGGTGCTAAGTCTTGTGAAGTCGACTTCGAAGGCCTCCCTTCTGCTACCAGCCTCCACTTGTGGAATGGAGGCTCTACCATGGACACAGCATGCTGGGCGTCTGTGGCTCTGGTCACACTTGTCTCAACCCTCGAGGTGGTGGTCACATGTGAAAAGATGCAAGTCAACAGGACCTCTGGCTCCCTCCAGCCCCTCCACCAGCGCTTGGCTCCTGGAATGGAGATGTCATGCAGATGGAAGCTGTTCACTGTCTCCACCCCCAGCTCCTCCTGAGCCCCGACTCTGATAGTGCCTGGAAAGTAGGGGAGAAGTGGGCCAGAAAATCAAAGCAGTTCTTGATTTCATCCCAAGGGAATTGACTCGCCTTTATTAGAGCTTGGAGAAAGTGAAGCCTAAGGGTGTCTCAATATCAGTGAAGGACATGGCGACGGGCATTTCAGAAGACATTCAAGATTCAAGCTAGGGCTGGGAATGTGGCTCAAGCGGTAGCGTGCTCGCCTGGCATGTGTGCGGCCCGGGTTCGATCCTCAGCACCACATACCAATAAAGATGTTGTGTCTGCCGAAAACCAAAAAATAAATATTAAAATTCTCTCTCTCTCTCTCTTAAAAAAAAAAAGATTCAAGCTAAACTGTAAGCTTGCTAGTTTGCAGGGAAGAACCCAGAATAAATCAGTGGAAAGGAATACTCCTGATGTCAGGAAAAAAATACCAAACGCTCACCTCATAGACGATTTCATCAAAGAAACCACAATTTTATTGCATTGCTTTATAGAGCGATTTATGCACCAGGATGCAGTTGAAAACAATAGAGCAATTAGCCACCAAGTAGTAGAGGTGGCAGGTAATTGTGGTAGTGACAAGAGCCCTTGCAAAACCACTGTCCTATCAGCAGATGGGGCTTATCCAAAAACCCGTTTATTTTTGAGAAATGATATCAGAGGCCTAACACTGTGTGTCTGTGTCATGTGCGCGTAAGAGATTTCATGAAATTAACTCAGTCATTAAACAGATAATGAAAAAATAACAATAGCAAGCCCTTGAGGAGAATGAAAGGAGAGCAGAGAACCGGGAGAGGAGCGAGTGAGAAATGAAAGAGAGACCAGGCAGAGGTACACATGGGAGTACATGTGTCAGAGCTGACAAATCCAGGCCGTCTCTCCATAGACGGAGAGAGGCAACACAGGCTTGGGGTTGGGACTTTCACAGGGCAGGCTCAGGGATCAGAGCCAGTGGGGGGGAGAGTTCTCCTGTGATGGTTAAGGGTGGGGTCGGTATGAGGGAGTGGTGAGCCTTTCTCAGTGGGAAACGCCCTGGAGTGGGAAAGCAAAGCTTCTTCTTAAGGTGGCAGCTGTCACTTAAGATGGTCATCTAGATGCTAAGCAAGGACCTTACAGAGACATAGACTCAGATGTATTCCAATCTATGATCTAGAAGGTCCAGTTTCTAAAAAAAAAATTACAGGCAAGCAGACAGACAAGAAAGTCTGAACCATATACCTGATAGAAAGCAGGAAGAGAAACCGCCTTTGAGAACGACAAATGCCAAATTCTTCTGAAAAAGACTAAAAAAAAAAAAAAATCCATTATAAGAAAATTCACCGAGCTAAAGGAAAGCATGACTGAGGAAGCAAAGGAAGATACTATGACCATGTTGCATAAAATAGAGACGATCAGTAAAGGGACAGATGTTCTAACAAATGCAGGGAAGCTTCTGGAATTGAAATATATGAATGAAATAAAATATACCAATACCCCGCCCGATAAGAGTGCCGGCAAACTGCTGGGCAGAAACCAAATGTTCATCGACAAAAATACTATAAACCAAGAACACTGAAGCCAAGTCCTTGTCCTGGAACAGTGGACCAGGTGAGCTGGAGTGTGGCCCTTCACATGAGCCAGGGGGCGAGTGAGCCAGGATCCCAGGCAAGCCGACAGGCACCCTGTTGCTCCACGGTAGCCCAGCCCAGGCTGGTGCTGCTGCCCACTCCCCACTGGGCCACAGCTCTGAATCCCCGAGCATCCACTCTCTGCTGACCTTAATTTCTTGGGAAGCTGGGATTGCAGGTCATCAGCAGAAAATGGAAATAGGGCAGACCTGAAAGTGATACAATGCATCCAGACAGGAAAGGAAGAAATAAAACTCTCCTGATCTAAAGAGGACATGATCTTACGTATCTAAAATCCTCAGGAGAAGGATTTTCCACTAGAGAAAACTATTCAAAGTAATTAGAAAGCTTAGTAAAGTTACAGGGAACAAGACCAGTATATGGGAATGAATTGGATTTCTATACATTTAAAGTAAGCCATCAAAAAATGAAAAGAAGAAAACAATTCCACCTATAATATCTTCAAAAAGAGTAACATACTTAGGAGTAAATTTAAGAAGTGTGTAATTCAGCCTCTGAAAACTTCAAATGTTACTGAGTGAAATTAAAGATGATTGTAATCCCAATGGCTTAGGAGGCTGAGGCAGGAGGATTGCAAGTTCAAAGCCAGCCTCAGCAAAAGTGAGGTGCTAAGCAACTCAAAGAGACCCTGTCTCTAAATTAAATACAAAATAGGGCTGGGGATGTGGCTCAGTGGTTAAGTACTCCTGAGTTCAATCCCAGGTGCAAAACAAAACAAACACACACACACACACACACACACACACACACACACACACACACAGAGAGAGAGAGAGAGAGAGAGAGAGAGAGAGAGAGAGAGATTCCACATCATTGTGATTGCAGCACTCCACAAGCTGATGTAAAGATTCAGTCAATCCCTATCAGAATCCCAGATGAAATTTTTTGTAGATATTGACAAGCTGATTCTAAAATTCATATAGAATTTCAAAGGACCAGAAGAGAGCAAGCAATCTTGAAAAAGAAAAACAAAGCAAGAGGGCTCATGCTGCCTGATTCCAAAACTCACAACAAAACAATGGTCACTGAGAGAGTGTGGCACTGGGGCTAGGATAGACATGTCGAAATGGAACAGAATTGAGATTCCAGGAAAAAAAAAAAAAAAAACCCACACAGCTAGGACCAACTGATTTATGACAGGGCACCAAGACCATCAAACGAGGAAAGAAGGATCTTTTCAACGAATGACGGCGCAGGACAATTGGATAGACATTTTTCGAAAGCATGAAGTTGGACTCCTACATCAGACCATAAGTTCAAGTGCACTCCCAAAGGATGAAACCCCCAAGGTAAGGATAAAACTATAAAACTTTTAAAGAAAACAGAAGTGCGACTTTGGATTTGGCACAGGTCTCTTCGATAGGACACCAACCACAGAAAATGGATAAATTGGACTTTATCAAAATAACAACCTTTGGTGCCACAAAGGATTCTGTCCAGAAAGTGCACAGACAGGCCACAGAGTGAGAGAAGATATTTGTAAAACACATATTGGGTAAGGAACTTGCATCAAGAAGACATAAAGAAGTCTTACAAATCAATAATAAAAAGCCAAATAACGTAATTTTCAAATGAATAAAAGGTTGATACTGGGTAACAGGCATTTCTCCAAAGGAGATGTCCAAATAGCTAAAGCATGTGAAAAGTGTCTGACATTATTGGTCGTTAGGGAAATGCAAATCAACAGCACTTCCCGACCAGGGGAATGGCTGGGGAAAAGATAATAATGTGTTGACACGGAGGCCGAATGATGGGAGCCCTCGTGTGCTGCCGGGGGGAAGGTCAAATGATGAAGTCATTTTGGAAAACGATCTGGCAATTCCTCCAACGATTGAACATGGAATTACCATACGAGCCAGCCATCCCACTCTTAGGTACACGCCCAAGAGATACGAAAACATATCTCCACACAAACATTCACGTGTGAAGGTTCTTGGCAGTCTTCCTAAGAGCCAAAAGGTAGAAACGACCCAAATGAGTGGATGGATGGATAAACAGAATCTGGTAGACGCACCCAGTGGAATATTACTCAGCATAAAAACAATGTCGTGCTACAACGTGGATAAACTTGAGAACACTGTGCTAAATGGGGGAAAAAAGAAACCACTCACAAAAGGCTACAGTTACACAATTCCATTCACTTGAAATGCCCAGAAGAGGGAGATACACATAGACCACAGATCAGCCTCAGCCGGGAGGCAGGGAGGCTGGCAGGTGACAGGGGATAACTAACGGGCATCAGGTTTCTTTCTGAAGTGAATGAAAATTAACTGTGGTGATTGATGGTCACTTACTTTTGTCACTGAATTGTATCCTTCAGAGGGCGAATTGTACCACAGTTGAACTACCTCTTAACTAGAGTTGTCTCTGTATCTGTGGGGGATTGGTTCCAGAACCCCCTGAGGATACCAGAGCCCTCTGGGACACCTGGAAGTTCAAATCCATATATGGGGTGGGGTCGTATGTGCCCCTGGTCTCCCCACTGCCTCCTCTGTGCTTCGAGCCATCCCTGTGTGGCTTGGACCACCTCATTCCCCTTAGCTGCTGTGTCAAGAGTTGTTGCTCTGTATTGTTTAGGAAAAGATGACGAGAGAGAGAGAGAGAGAGAGAGAGAGAGAGAGAGTGTTCTGTACTTGTTCAACACAGACACTGTGTTTTTCACACGTTTTTGGTCCTTGGCTGTTGGAATCTGCAGAACTGGATATGGAGGGCGGACTGTCCCCCAATTAAGCTGCTCAATCAAAGCCAACACCTAACTGTCCAGAGTGGACGTGTCCTTGGGCTCCAGAACTCCCACAACTCAGGGTGTCCCCCTTCAGTAGGGGACAGCCACCTGCAGAGCCCCTGTAATTGGGCACTGCAGGAGATGGGAGAGGGGCTGTTCTGACCCGCCTCCTTTCACTGCATGTGTGCAAAAGGGCCTGGGGAGTGGGTGCTTTGTTTGCCTCCTGTCCTGTTATTCTCCCTCGACTCCGCCTCGAGGAGGGCTCTGAGCGGGGTCTGCTGTGAGCGGGGACTCGGGGACTCGGCTCAGGCCAGGCCGAGAGCAGCAGCGCCAGGTCGGGCCCTTTCCGGTCACCCTACCCTCTCCTGTCATTCCATGCTGCTTCATTTATTGGGACTTTCCAAATCCTTTCTCATTTCCCTCCCGCTCTCCAGTTTGCTTTACATAATGCGCACTTATGTTATAATAGCGTCTGATTTTCCACAGTGGGCTTTTTTGTGTGCTTTCCAGTCAAACACAAAAAGCTCTTCTTCAACAAAACAAATACCCCGCCATGATTGTCCTAAGTAATCCACAAACCTCAAAACCCTGGGAGGCAAAGGCCCTTCCTGTCCTCCCTGGTAAGGCCCCTCTGCCCAGGCCTCCCTCCCTCCCCCCACAGCCTTATTAAGGAGCCTGAAGACAAATCCCTGCACTTGGTGGACAATGAGTTTTTGAGTCTGAATAAGTGTGCAGTTGGAGTGTTGGTCTGTCTCTTCCCCAGGGAATTGTGAGGCTGCGGGATGCAGGCCCCAGGATTCTGGGGCTGGACGCACCACTGGGTCTTTTTTTTTTTGCAGGCTGATTTTGTTCAGAGCATTTTCTGTGAATGTCCCCCTCGGTGCCCCAACCCCCTTCTAAATGCTGGGTGGGTGAATGGGGAGGAATTTGGAGAGGACAGAGCCCGGAGGGGAAGCTCACCTCCCTGCGTGGTGGAGGCTGCTTCTCATCTCTGCCACTCAGCTCCCACTGGGCCTCTGCCCTCCTGCAGACATAGGACTCCTCATCTTAACCCTTCACCCTTTTATCTAACTATGGAAACCCTCCCGGCCTGCAAGACGGCAGGGGCTTGCCTCCCACCGTGCAGACTCCTGGCCCTCTTCCATTCACACACAGCTCCTTTCATGAAGTCCTGTGGGACTCGGGGCCTGGGGCAGCTGCTAGGAGTCCACCCACATGCCCTGCTGTCGGTGGTTGATTTTGTTACTGAACAGATTCGTTCTGGTTCACGTTTGCAATTGGCTACAGATTTCTGGAAGGTAGGATCCCCACATTAAAAGTCGTTATAGTCGCAGGGTAGCCTCTCCTTTGACTTTCAAAACCACATCCTTTGACCTAAGAAAACTCTCCTCTTAAAAACCCTCCCACTGTGTATTTCTGGGAGTGCCCAGGAGCATGGCTTACGCAGGTGCCCATAAAAAGTCTCTACCCAGCTGAGGTGGTGGTGCACACCTGTAATTCCAGCAACTTAGGACGTTGAAGCAGGAGGATCACAAGTTGGAGGCCAGCCTCAGCAATGCAGGGAGGCCCTAAGCAACTTAGTGAGACCCTGTCTCGAAATAAAATATATATATATATATATACACACACACACACACACACAAAGGCCTGGGGATATGGCCCAGTGGTTAAGTGCCCTGAGTTCAATCCCTGGTGGAAGACAAAAAAATTCCCCATTCCCCCAGCTCTTCCTCTCCAATTCCCTCCAGGAACCTATGCCCTATCCCTCCAGTGTTCAGATGCTCTTCCACAGCCGCCTTTTTCACTGTTTCAAAATAAAGTGACATTCCCTTTCATCCCTGTCATACACCAGTTCATGCAGCGTTCAGCTCCACTGGATTGAATCTAAACATCGTGTGCAGATACACTCAACAGTGGGAAAATAGGTTATGCTGGGTAACAAGTAGGATCCTCCCCAATAGAATCATTTATTTCTCTGTGACGTGAAAAGTAGGAAAGTCTTTGGTGTGGGACTGACATGGAGGCTCCACAGTATCTGGGCCCAGGTTCCTTCCATCTGTGGCTCTGCCACACCCTAGAACAGCGTTTAGTAAACAGTCTGAATTATTATTACCATCGTCATTATTTACATTTCCAGTCAATCTCAGATCAGTGTATGGGTTTTTCTTGTGCCTGACTCATGTTCATGTCTGGGCTCTGTAGGAGTCCCCCCCTTATCTGTGGGGAGTACGTTCCAAGATTCCTAGCAGATGCCTGAAGCCATGAATAGTACCAAATTCTGGATTTAAATCAACCTTCTGAACCCCTGGCTTCCATATCCATGGAGTCAATTGCTGCAGATCAAAAATATTTGGAAAAAAATTGCATCTGAACTAAACCACTACAGGTGAGTTTTCTGTTATCATTCCCTAAACAATACGGTGTAACAGTGATTTGCATAGCATTTACATTGTAATTTTTGTATTATAAGTTACCTAGAGACGATTTTAAAGTACAAGTATTTGATTGTATGCAAATACTGTGCCATTTTACATCAGAGATTTGAGTTTCCTTGCACTTTGGTATCCACAGAGGTTCCTGGTCTCCTGAAATACCAATGCATGAGTGCACTATGTTTTTCCTATCCATATATAATTATGATACAGTTATAAATTAGACACAGTGAGAGATTAACAATAACCTCAGAAAGGAGAGCAATTTTAATAATAGACTATCATAAAAGTTGTCTAAAACCTGTGAATCGCGTGACCACAGTTGACTGCGGGTCACTGAAACCATGGAAAGAGCAACCATGAGCAATGAAGGGGTCCCGTATGGAGGTGGCTCCCCAGGTCACGTGCTTGGGATATCCTGGGTAAACCATGCACCCAGCTAAAATTTAAAATTTTACTAAAGAAAGGAGAGAGTAAATGTTAGGAGACTGGAGACTTCATGTAAAACAACCCCAAGTCCAAGTTCCATCAACCAAATTAAGAGGAAGTGAGAAGTCCTGGTGTCCTTAGTTGGTGGGATGCTCATTCTTCACGGAGGAGCAGGAACTTAGCCAGGCCCATGGAGAGTGGGAGGACCTCCTTTCCCAAGGTAGGGGCAGCTTTGTCAACTGCCTCTGGGCCACCCCTGCCTCTCTCCTGCAATGGCCCTCAGAATAAGACCACTACACAGCCCCCCGGAGATGGGATGTCCCAAGTGAGGCTTGGGGTTCTCCTCGGGACTTGCTACAGAGCGAGGAGCTCCGGTTCTTTTCTTCTATCAAATTGCCCAGCGTCACAAATCAGAATGCGGGCTTCGGAGTCAATTTTCTTTGAGTTTGCAGAGCCTATTTAGAACTGAAAACTCAAGAGTCTGACTCTTTGGTCACTGTGTTTAGCTCTGTTCCTGCAGCGTTGATGGACTCGGACAAAGGGTTGCAGGGCAACTTTGGAATGAGGAAATTGTTTCCTATCCCAGGCGGTCACACCATCACCCTGGGCTGTGGGGCAGCTGGATGGTCAGGGACATCTACAGCAGCTACATTTTTATTTCCCTCCTAGAAACTACCCTGCTCTTTTCCTTAGGCCAGGAACATGCTGCAAAGTCCAAGTTCTGTTTTATCACATGCCAGTCTCAGAGGAAGAAAGGAAGGAGGAGGAGATACCTGGTGTTGATGATTTCTGTTTTGTTCCATTGGGATGTATCTAGAAAATGTATCCAGCAAGGAGAGGGAGCGAGGGGAGGAGAGGGATGGCCGCCATTAATACGCAGAGAAATTGATCCACAATAGCAGAGAGGAGCTCTGGGGAGGGCGGAGCTCTGGGAGGGCAGAGCACTGGGAGGGCGGGGCTCTGGGAGGGCGGGGCTCTGGGGAGGGCAGAGCACTGGGAGGGCGGGGCTCTGGGAGGGTAGAGCACGGGAGTGCGTGGCTCTGGGGAGGGCGGGGCTCTGGGAGGGCGGGGCTCTGGGAGGGCGGAGCTCTGGGGAGGGCGGGGCTCTGGGGGGGCGGAGCACTGGGGAAGGTGGAGCACTGGGAGGGCGGGGCTCTGGGAGGGCGGAGCACTGGGGAAGGTGGAGCACTGGGAGGGTGGGGCTCGGGGAGGGCGGGGCTCGGGGAGGGCGGGGCTCTGGGGAGGGCGGAGCTCTGGGAGGGCGGAGCACTGGAGAGGCATTCAAGGTGTCACTCAAGGCGTGGCCAAGGCCTGGGAACAAGGGTTTTGACCTTGAACTCCCTGGAAGTCGGTCTCACTGCTCTGTGAGGGGAGGCTGGGCAGCTTCAGCCTCCGGGTCCTGGTGCAAAGGCTGTCTTGGTGGTCAACTTGACAGGATGGAGAGACGCCTGGGAAATTGGTAGAGTGCAGTCCCGGGAGCGTCTGAGAGGGTGTTTCCAAGAAGATTGACACGTGGGTCCGTGGACTAGTGGGAAGCCCTGTCCTCAACGTGGGCTGCGCCAGGTAGTGAGCCCCGGGCCTGGGCCCAGGTGAAGTGCAGTGAGGAGGGGTCACGCGCTGCCCGTGGCCCTTCAGGACTGGTTTTCCAGGCTCTCCAGCCTGCAGACAGCCACCTGGGACTGTCACCTGATGGTGTCAGCTAGTCTAGTAAAAATCTCTCTCATAAGTCCACGTATTCCATTTGCTCTGCGCCTCAGGAGGAGCCCGACACACGGGGAGGCCACCGCGGCCTGCGTCCACGCACACCCTCTGCAGCCTTCTCAGACGAGCCACCTCCTCTGCCCCACATCCTCGTGGCCTACAAGGCTGGCCAGAACTCTCCAGAGCCGTGGTGAACACTCAGCAGTGACAGCAAGAAGTGACTAGTGTCCCCCGCCCTCCAGGACCCTGAGTTGTCCCAGTGTGAGCTGCGGTGGGAAGCCCCCTGCAGGGTCAGGGTGCAGGGTGGTGTCTCTTCCCATGCAGAAAGCCACTTGGAAAACCTCCTGGGGGGAAAGAAATCACGAGATCACGGCAGCACAGGGCATCCAGCCCCAGCGGCTTCCCACCTTTTTGACTGTGGGGATGAAGTAGGTGCCCCACTCGTGGGGACAGAGGTGATGGAGACCGCACTTGGTCTCGCAGTCCGAAAAGCTGACGTGTGCTGCTCACTGAAAATGCAGAGGAGATTCAACTCATGTCAGTGGGCCAACCAGGCCGCTCAGTGGGAGGACACAGGAGCTCGGGAGGATGAGGACGCCCACACCCACACAGCCTCCTGACCCAGACCACAAGGCAGACAAATCCTGCCCCTCCTTCTTGTGAGTGTGACCCAGAGTGAGGGCCTCAGTTTCCACCTGCGTGTAGTTAAACTCCTTCCTCCCAGGAGGCCAGACTCCCCGGGAGGTTTCTGTCCTCATATGGCACGTCCCCAGATGGGACTCACCATGTCATTGCTGCCAGTTCATCATAGAGATGAAGGGGCAGGTACCCCGGGGTCTGGGACTGTGTCCTCATCCGTGAAAGGGAATGGCTCACAGCACTTATGAGTGGGGGGGCCCAGGGAGGACCATGGGGAGAGATTAGACACTCAGGGTCCTCACGCTACCCAAAGTCACAGGCAGCAGCTACCCAAAGTCACAGGCAGCAGCAACTACAGAAATTTCTTTGGAGATTTCAGAGACAGGAGGGTGTGGTTAAGTCATAGGCCACAAGGAGCCATCCTCAGGAGCCACTCCTATCTCCAAAGTCCCCTGAGGGCGGCCACTGGCCAAGGCCTCTCTGCCATCTCGTTTGCCTGTGTGGATGTTGCTATTATCATCACGAACATTTTAGTCGGCGATAATAGTGGGGAGTATCAGCAACACCATTTTAAAAGGAGGCAAGGGCTGTTTAAAAGCAGCCTGGCAGCACTTACCCAAACTCAGTACAGTAGCTTATCTGTGGGGGGACACAGAGCAAGACCCCCAGTGGGTGTCTGAAACCCCGGAGGGTACGGAGCCCCGCCCATACTATGCTTTTCCCCACATAAACATACCTAAGATAAAGTTCAAATTCACAGACACTGTGAGAGATTAACAACAATAATAAACTGGAACAATTATACACCACAGCACAACTGACTTGAAGTTTATGAATTGTTTATTTCTGGAATTTTCCATTTTATATTTTTGGACCATGGTTAATGCAGACGACTGAAACTGAAAAGGGAAACTGCATAGGGGACGGCTGACCGCTCAAGGCCCAGCGCGGCAGTGCTGCTCCTCCTCACCCACGGTGGTGGGGCCCTGTGCGCCCCGACTGAGGTTTATTGCAGTGTGTCCTGGGAGTTGGGAGAGAGCGTGAGGAGTGTCCACCACGGAACACTGTGCCATCCTTAGAAGCCACAGAGTAGGTATGCTGCCTGCAGGAATGGAGGGCCTTCCAGCTGTTCTCAGTGAACCACAGTCTAGAGCCTCCTGCTCCAAGCCAGGGACCAGAGCAGGCAGGTGACACGCACCCACTGGCACTTGTCCGGAATGCAGATGTGCCTCCCACCTCCCAAGTCTGCCTCTGTCTAGAACAAGATGCGGGGTGAGCACACTGGGGTCGAAGAGGCTCTGTTTACAGCACAGACGCAGAGCCCATCCCTTCTAGAGCCACAAAAAGCAGAGGGACTCACGGCAGTAACTTAAATGGTTGCTTCAGGGAGGAGGAGTCAAGGTTCTTCACCAGGAGACCATGTGGGTAACGGAGGGAGCACAGAGGACATCACAGTTGCTAGATGCAGACAGAAGAGACACCTTTCCCATCCAGCGATGGCTCCCAGTCCAGGCAGAATTCCAGGGATTGCCAAGGGCAAAGTCGATGAGCAGTAAGCTGGAAAGAATCTGTGTCCAGCGTTCAGCCCTCTGTCATTTGCTTCTAGTATCTCTGCCGCCTTGCAGAGCTGCTTCAAAACCTGATGGTGAGTCGGGGGGAAGGATCAGTAACAAGCATGGTTTAAAAAAAAAATTAAAAAGGTCTGGGGAACTGAGGGTGGAGGTGGGGAGAGGAGTAGAGCATCCATTCCAACGGTTCCCAGGATAGCCACAATGAACTCATTGGTGGAGCTAGAAATGTCTCCACCAAGAAGCTGGCTTTTTGGCACCCTTATTTGGCATGGTGTGTGTGTGTATTTCAAATTTTACAAACTGGGAATAATTCAAACATGAGTTCTGAACACTCTGGTTCAGAATTAGAAAAAACGCTGGCATAAGGGATGTTCTGATTGACCATGACCCTTCCCAAATGGTCTATGTAGGAACTGTCACTAAAGCTACTTTGCAAAACTGGAGAGAAGAGGTGAGATTTTCGGAAGGAATGAAAAGTGGAGGCACTGATACAGCTAGGCCCGGTGACTGGTTATGGGACCAGGCCAAGAGCTCGGGCGTCCACTGGCAGAAAGAAAGCGACAGGGACCTCCTGCCCAATGCTGAGGAGAAGCTCCTTTTACAGAAATGAGGTCCTCGTTGTTCCTGAGTGCTGTGATTCCTGTTTCACAGGTAAATTAATGAATGAGTCATGGAAATCCATCTAACCCAGGAGCCCTGATTTTTCCAAATACCTTGCTTGAGTGTTGAACATGGGCTATAGTAAAAAGCCTTCAAAAAATCATTTTTTATACTCTTAGTCTGTTAATAGTATTATACCAAAATCCTACAGATTGGATAATTTATAAATAATAAAAATTTATTTCCAAAGTTCCAGAGTCTGGGGAGTCCAAGATCAAGCCACCAGAAGAGTCAGCGACTGATGAGGGCTTGCTCTCTGCTTCCAAGATGGCGCCTCTTGCTACCACCTTGCATGGCTGAGAGGCAAGAGGAGCGAGTGTTGTTTCTTCAGGTTGAGGAAGAGATGGAAAGGCAAAAGGCACTGGGGGGTGGGTGGGGGGAGCAATGTTAGGGATCAATAATCCACTTATGAGGGAGGAGCCTTATGAGGTATTAACTTCTCCAGAGGCTTTCTCTCTTAATACTATCACGTTGGGTATTAGGTTCCAACCTATGAATTTGAGAGAGACCTGGCACTCAAACCATAGCACTGGTCTTTGGAGTTCTGAATAGGTTACTATTTAATCTCTAGAATGCACAGAGCATCTTTCCTGATTTCCCTGCTGCATTTCTGGAAGGATTAAAAAAAGCAAAAGCCTTAGAAACTCTACCAGGAGACGGCAGCTGCAGATATTTGCACCAATAAGGGGTGAGTTTGATATTGTGTTCACTCCTCTCCTACTCGAAACCCCCTGAGGGGTGCAGCTTTTGCCTTCTAACTGCACCGTGGCTGGTTGTTACATGGTCCTCTCTCTCTTTTTCTGTCCAGAACCTTCCATGAGTCTATACAACTACTAACAACCTTCCTAAAAGCCAGGGATTTTTAAATGCTAGCCCAGAACTGTTGGCTTGGAGGCAAAGTTTTCCTGGTCCTTGGTAAAAATATTAAAATCCAAATTAGGTGCCAATTAGGTGCCCTGACCCCCTGAAACACCTGCTCCAAAGCCCAGTTTATTCCACTGAAGCAACCATCCTGGATTTTGAGGGTTTTTTTTTTTTCTTTTGATCCCAGGAGTTCAAAGGCAGCTTCAGCAACACCAGGTTTTAAAATAGTGGTTTTGGGCTTTGTCTTTTCAGTGTGCTTCCTTGGAAAAATCACAACGTGGCTACCTCACACGTCCTCTAGTTTTTAGTTTTAAAAAATTACATGGGTCCGTGGAATTGCACAGTCTGAAATCATTGCTAAATGCTCTGAAGGCAGCCACCACCCAAGGCTCAGGCAGGTACCTGCTTGGTCCTGCTGCCCAGGAGCAGTCTGTCTCAGCACCCTTAGTTGGAAATAACAAGAAACAACATTTTAAACGATCACTCGGGGTAAGTCAAGGCAGGCTTTGTTCAATGGGCAGAGTACCCATTAATCAGGGTTTCACGAAGGGCCCACGGCTCTCATGCCATTTATAGTGTTATTTCTAAAGAAAAATGCGCTCAGTTCCAGGTTCCTAGGTTAGAATCAAACTCGTGTCATGGTTTATACAAGGGGGGAGCTGGGGCCCATCCAGGAGACCCAATCTCTTCAAATAACAGTGCAGGCGGCGCCCAACTTGGGATGGCTCCTCCCATGACTGTCGATCTTTATTTTGGTGCAAAAGCAAGAAAAAAAATCAGTAGAAATATACTTTGAATCTTGACCTTTTTCCAAGCCAGCAAATACAGAGGATGGCACCTAGCGGTGCCCAGCGGTAGGCCCAACGGAGCACGTTAGCAGTGGGCTGGGCTAAGCTAAGTGTTCTCTAGGCCAGGAGATCACATGCAGGTTTTTTGTTTGTTTTTTGCTTTTTTGGTACTGGGACTTTTTTTTTTTTTAAGAATTTGTTTTTAGTTGTAGTTGGTCCCAATACCTTTGTTTTATTTATTTATTTTTATGTGGTGCTGAGGATTGAACCCAGGGCCTCACACATGCTGGGCGAGCGCTCTACCGCTGAGCCACAGCCAAAGCCTACGATATCTCCCATCTGGCCCTTTAGGAAACAAGTTTGCCCACTTGGTCTAGATTATCAGGGTTCAGATCCCAGCTTCCTTTCTCAGTGACTGCGTGATTGAGCTAAGCCAAGTTTCTCTTTTTCTTTCCTTTTCCCCCCTTGCAGTTCTAGAGGTCAAACCCAGGGCTTTATGCGTGTTCAGCAAGCGTTGTACCACAGACCTACACTCCCAGCCCTAGGCCCGCATCTTGACCTGTGTATGCCCCTGTTCCTTACAAGAGAAGTGAAGGTAATGATAAAACAGACTCCCCCCCAGAGGTTGTTGTGAGGATCACAAGAAGTTGTGCATATCAACCAAGAGCAAGTGCTCACCAAACACGCCACCCTCCTCCTCCTCAATTCAATGTCCTGCCTGAGGCTCAGAGAAGTTGGGTGTGGGCCACAGCCACTACCATGCAGCTGGCAGGTGAAGGAGTGGGAACTCAACTCCATGTCTTCTACCTTATACTCTGCTATCTCATCCTTAGCTCTTTAAAAATAAAAGAGCCAGGTGTGGCGGCTCCTGCCTAAATCTCAGCTACTAGAGAGGCTGATGCAGGAGGATTGCAAGTTTGAGATGAGCCCATTATCTTAGTGAGACCCTGCATCAAAATTTAAAATAAAAAGGACTGAGGATGGGGGGCAGTGGTAAAGCACCCTGGTGTTCAATCCCCAGAAGAAATAATGATAATAGAACAAAACAAGAAGCTCTTTAAATTAAAAAAAAAACATTGTCAAATGTGGAGGGTCACTTACAGCCTATACACCTCTGTCCCCACCCAGATGTGGTCTCAGAATCAACCTCAATGGTTCTCTAGGTATAAACACATGGGGCTTGGCCTAGGAGGTGGAACCCGTATGTCATTGCTGGTCCAAAGTCATGGACTTCAAGGTCAACTGGCTAGACAGACTCCAAAGCTCTCCTTGGCAGGCTCGGGGGCTCAGGAGGTGAAGGCAAGGGTTTGAGGCCTGCCTGCAACACAGTGAGACCCCGCCTCAAAATAAATAGATAAGTAAAAAGAAATAGCTCCCCGCATATCAAATACAGATACACTTTGCTTTCGGGGGTCCCTAAGCTAAGATTTAGTTATAGGAATTCTTTATTTTAGAAACTACTGGGCAGAGACAACAAATAACAGCACTTGGTATTTGCAAAGTTCTTGGCCACAGAGAAGACATGTCCAGCCAGACACGCGGTTCTCCTGGAGTCCTACCACATCCCTGTCACGGCAGGAGGGCAGATACCGTGACTGCGTTGTTGTCATGGGTGGGGAAATGGAAGGCAGAGAAGGTATGGCCCTGGGGTCTAGTGTCCTCCCATCAGTGACCACTTTCCCTCAGAGTCAGAATCCTCAAACACAAGGTGTCAGAGACCCGCCTGAGTGGGTTAGGGAGAAGCTGGATTTCTATACCTGATCCCAGTAGAGAGAGTTCTCAGTCAAAGCTGTGACTTCTTCCACTTTTCCTGAAACAAGTAGCCTTCAGAGGCACCCATTCTTCTCCTGACCCTTGATCAGGACCTGGTGTTTGATGAGCTACTGCTGCAGAACAAACCACCCCCAAACTCAGAGACATAAGAAACAAAAACAGCCACTTCATAGCCCTCCTAACTTGGTGGGTTAGGTCTCTGCCCTGGTTCTTTCACTCCATGTGACATCATCCGGGGCTGGCATCATCTGGAGGCTCGACCAGTTAGGAACCTTCTGGATGACTCACTTGTGTAGCTGACGGGGGACTGGCTGTGGCTGGGAGCTTATCTGGAGTTGGGGGGTGGCGTGTTCCAGAGCTGGGGATGGAGCTCGGTGGTGGAGGTGCATGCTTAGCATTCACCAGGTCCTGGGTTCAATCCCCAGCACCACCACACACACACACAAAAAAGGCTGGAGCATTCCAGTTCCTTCCAGGTGGCCTCTGTAAGTGGCTTTGGCTTCTCCCAGCATGATGGCTGGGTTCTAGAGGGACTGTTCCAAGTATGTGAAAGCTGAGGCTGCGGCATCTTAAGGCATGACTTCTCCCACATTCTGATGGCCAAAGCAAGCCACTGCCAGCCCTGGCTCAGAGGAGGGGAGACTGCCTTCACTTCTTCATGAGAAAAGTGACCCAAGCATTTGCAGCCATCTTCAATGCACAAGATATGAATTCAGAGCCATGTGTCAGCTTTGGTCTCAGAGCCACAGACACGGTTAAGCACGTCCTGGCAGACAGGATAGGCACGTCCGGGCAGCGACTGCTGGGTAGAAGTCAGCTCGCCATCTCCTAGCACCCTCAGTGAGGGAGGCCAAATCGGAATTCCCATCTCTTGTGTTTCATTTTTGAGGTGAGCTCAGCCTTCAAAATCCCATGGCATGGCCCAAGTGACCAGCGAGCCTCACTTTTCACGGACGGCTCATGTTTTATGTGGAGCCCCTGTTGGCAAGGCCGTCCCGGGCAGCTCACCCATTAGAGAATGCCGTTGCTTCGTGGTGGGTGAGAGTGGGGAGAAAAAGAAAAGTTAATTATCGTGAGGCTGTGTCGTGGCCAGGGGGAAAGGCATCTCTGCATTTATTTCCTAGTTTTATTTGCAGGAGGATAGATGGAAGTCTGGGGTCGGCGAGGAGCAGCTGTAGGGCAACAGCTGTGTCAGAGGGACGCAGATCTATGCTCATCATGGGAGGCTGGTTCCCTGGTATTTCCTGCAGCTCTGAGTAGATTCCAGAGAAGACAAGAAGATGGAGGGAAGGGCGGATGAGGAAAGTGGTCCAGGTCCTGGGAGAGGTGTCTGGAGCAGGAGAGCAGGACCAGGGCCAGGTGGGGGAGTCCCCGGCTGGAGAAGCCCCAGAGTCACGTCACTGATCCAGCATCGGAGCAGGATGTTCTCCCGCTGCCCAGCCCACTCCCAAGTCCAGGGCCTTTTCTCACTGTGTGTCAGCTTCTTCATCGCTGGGACCCAGAGACCCAACGGGAACAAGACAGAGGAGGAAGACTTCACCCAGGGCTCACGGTTTCTGAGGTCCAGTCCCTAGACGGCTGACTCCATTGCTCGGGGTCTGAGCAGGCAGCACATCATGGGGGAGGGTGTGGAGGGGGAGAGCGGCTCAGGACGCGGCCACCAGGAAGCAGAGGGAGCGCTGCTCAGCAGGGGTAAAGGACGACGCCCCTGTTGAAGACCCAGCCCCACCCTATCTGCCTCAGTTACCTCCCAGTTAACCCCGGTCTGGGGATAATGCACGATTAGGTCAAGTTTCTCATGAACTGCTCATTTCATTTCTGAAAATCCTTACATTCCCTCACACTTGAGCTTTTGGGGGACACCTCATATCCAAGCCATAACATTTCCCTGAGGACATCAAGTAGCATTAGTTCAGCAAAGGAAAAAACAACACAGCACCCATTAGCAGAAAGAGGCGTGTTCCAGGTCTCACAGTGGAACCCTGAGGAACTATGTTTTTCCTACCCGTACATACCTGCCATAAAGTTTTATCTATAAATTAGGTGCTGTGTGAGCTTAACAACAATAAGTAATAAAAAAACTGATGATTATAACAATATACTATGTCAAAATTACCAGCCCCGGTACGCTTGTCCTTTGGGACCACTAGTAATTGGAATAATGGTTACTTGAACACAGGCACTATGACAACGTGGCAGTTGGAGTAATAATTGATGTGTCTGCTGAGTGACTAACAGGCAGGTAGCACATACAGAGTGGATACCCTGGACAGAGGGATGACTCGCATCCCAGGAGGGATGGCGTGGGATGGCAGGAGATTTCATCTCCTGAGTCGGAATTGTGTACCATTTAAAACTGATGACTTGTTTATTTCTGGAAACGTCCATTTCATATTTTCAGGTCATGGTTGATTGTGGGTAACTGAAACTAAACCGTGAGGTGGCAGCTAAGGGGTCTACTGTATAATGAAGGGACACTCATTTGCAGAGCTGTAAAACCAGACATGGGTGATGGAGAGTTGTGAAATGTGGGTCTCAGCAGCATTGCTCAGGGCAAATGACTCCCAACATGCAAGCCCTCGGGGACTGCTGAGCTAAAGGGAGCATCAGCTGCACTGGGACCTTGTACACCTCCAACTCTGCCCCAGGGGCTCCAGGGTGAAAGTAGGAGCCAGGGTTATCCCTGCACACCATGTTCCCTTCCCCACACAGCTGTGTGCACGTGTACCAGGGCAGGCGTGACTTTGGTTTACTCAACTGTTTTCCTAGTTCACTCAACAAATGCTATTAAAAACCTAAATGAACCAGGGCTTTTCCAGGCTCTGGGTACACAGGCCGGAGATGTGCATGGGATCCTCCTAGGACTTGAGGAGCAAAGTCTTGGAAGATGGGGGTGTAGGTCAGGGGTCACCAAGCTCTTCCCTAGCTGCCAGATGGGCCAGGCTCCTGGCCCTGCTCCCTCCATGACCTGGGGGTGTGCAAACGTAAAACAGAGTTAAATTAAAAAAAAAAAATTTTTTTTTTCAGCTGCACTTGCAAGCCAGAGAGGCCGTCCAGAAGATGCAATGTGGGTCATGAAAATATGTTGTTTCCCTAATATTTTATACGAATACTGCTTGCTGCTCAGGGTATCTGAAATTCAGACTTTGTAGCAAATCGCTTCCTCCTTGGGGTCAAACCTTAACAACATGGAATCATGAAGGAATAAGACTCGTAACTCTGGGGATAGGATCCTTATCTGTAAGATTTATAAAGAGTAAAAAGCATATTTGCTGCTGGTGGAAGTCTGAGCCTCTGTGGCCGCCGTCCTGACAGCCAGTGTTGACCACACTCTCCAATGCCTGGGGTGAAAGCAACCTGCGATTGTTCCTATTGATGCAAGTCGGACAGGCAGTGTGCCCACGGCTCTGCACGCCCTGGGTCCCTGCATCCCTAGGACACTCCTGGGTTTCCCAGTTCACCTGGCAGAGTGGCCCTGGGAGCCTGCTCCTGAGGAGCCCTTGACGCTCACTCCAGGTCTGAGTGGATGGGAACGGGCTGACTGTGGGAGGAGAGGGGCGAGTGACCGCTCACTGTGGGGGGAAGGCTGGACAAGGAGGCCGACACGCCAGGCCGAGCCCCCGCTAGCTGACTTGTTGGCGGGACAGCCTTGACCAAGTCACTTCCTGGTTCTTCAGGACGGGCGTCTGCAGGTGTTCCCTCTGCCTCTTCCTCTCCTGGAGGAAACCAGGTTCTTGGAGCTCTAGTGGCCAGTGGGGGCATAGGGGGTGGGGGTGCAAAGACAAATGCAGCCAGGCCGGTCCCCCAAGAGCATGGCTGAGGGGAGAGGGAGCAGCCAGCAAAGGATGGCACTTTCCTGACAGCAGAGAACGTCACCCGATGCACACGCCACTGGTGGTGGGCTGGCCATCCCTGGGCCACCTGGAGCATGCACCAGGAGGGCTCCCCAGGAGGGAGGCCCCAGGGCCCCAGGCAGATGCGACCCCATAGAACCGCAGGACTTCTTTTAAAGACAGAAAAGAGCCGTTGCCTGTAACTAGTGCACCAGATGCTTGGGAGGCACAGGCCACATAAGGAACCCACTTCTGGAGGCCTCTCCAATACCTGGGGTCAAAGCAACCTGAGATTGTTCCTATTGATGCAGGCTCGGCTCGGCTCAGCTCCTCGGCTCCGTGGGCAGCAGCACACACTGCTGGACTGCTGGGTCTAGCAGGGGACCACATGGGTACATCTTTTCACTTTGTTTGCCCCGACCCATCCCATTAGCCCATATCAATGCGATTTAATTATAATCTCCATCCAATTCCCTTTTAGCACAGTAAAAGCTGAAGGGGCTTAACAGCCAGCAATTGAGGGTTCTGGGGACATTTTTCATCTGGGAAAAGATGTAGGAGATAAAGCTTTGGATCAGCCTGGAGAGCATTCTTGCCTGCAGGCTAACCACGGAGGTCTAGGCTACCTCTGTATTTAGAGCTGCGGCCCTCCTGTCCCCGCCTTCTGCTGCACAGCCACAGTCCCATGTGGGATGCCTCCAGAGGTAGAGGTGGCCACCAAAGTACTCAAATGCTGTATTGGTTCCCCATGGCCCACTGTCTTCCTAATTTTAGTTGTTTGTGGGTTTTTTTTTTCCCTTAATTCCCATCCCATAGGGGAACCGTCAGCTCTGTCTGGCTAGATGAATGGATCATCGTCTTTTGCAGTTGACTTCCTTTTACGATCATTAGTTTGAGGTTGTCAGTGCAGCTTCAAAGTCACTGTATATCTTTCGCACCCCTCCACCCTATCATTTATAAGCACTAGGGGTTGGGGAGAGAGTGCACTAGCAAGAGAGCGCAAAGAAGCCCTACGGTACTTTATGGGCTGCTGACAGGCACGAGGGGCATACACTTGGAACTCACAGGGGACGATAACTGCGCCTGTGCTTGGAGTAAGTCACTCCGGTCCCTCTCTTTGGTTCCCTTTAGTAACCTCAGCCTTGTTTTACTCCCAGGATTTATCGATGACCTGCAGTGGCCCTCTCCCAGGCCCCCGCCCGGGGGGGTTGTGGGTAAGGGCACCCTGCGGCCCACGCCCTGACCTGAGCCTCCCATAAATCAGGGCCTGCGCCTGTCCCTGGTGGGGAGCCAGATGGCAGCTGGAATTGCGGGAGCTCGACAGGACTCAGGCCTGTGATCTTTCCTGTTGCTAACAGGCCTGATTTTTTATGGCTGTCAGCGTCCTTGGAACAGTGGAGGGAGGCAGAGAGGGAGGGCAGGGCCCGGCATCTCCAGATCTGGGCCTTCTTCTCCCATGGGGGCAGGCTACAGAGGTCTTCCCCCTTCCTTTCCCCCTTCCTGGCTGGTCTTGAATTCTGTCTCTGAAGAGGTTTCTTGGGGTGTGCAAATGGCAATACCTTCTGGAAAGGTGGCCGGCTTCCTTTGTGGCCACCATTGATCCTGAGCATCAGGACACTTAGAGACTAGAGCTGGCCCTTTCGGTTGGAGGAATGTCTAAAACTCTGGGGACCTCTTGGAACACAGTCTTGTTGTCAGAAGTGCCTTTGATGCTAAAATAAAAGCAGTTACTGAATGCTGCTTGGTGCATCCAACGAGTGGATTTTCTGTTTTTTGTTTTTTTTTTCAAAGTGGATGGACAGAAAGATCAGAAAGATTGGTTCCCCGTGGCCCAAGAGGAGGGAGGAGGTAAGGGTGAAGGATGAAAGGCAGAGAGCTTGCCAGACAAAGAAAGGAACCAGCCAGTTCTGAGGGACCTGATTAGGGGGTATTAGCGGCCGAGATCCGGTCATTAAGGTGGAGTCGACCACAGTGGGTGTAACGGCCTGGACACCAGTGCAGAGCACACTGTTTATTAACAGTCCTTGTGTGGTCCGGCCGCCTGCCTCCAACAGGCACAACCTCCCAGCAAGAACAGGACTGACCAGGGCAGGGCGGCGTGGCCAACAGCAGACGGAGCCTGCAGCAGCCCAGAGGAGGTGCAGTGGATCCCAGAGACAGCCAGCAGCGCCCAGCCCAGGGCGGCGAATCTGTTTATTTATTTATGCAGGGCTTGAAGCTGGTCTTGGACCTTAGAGCAGCAAAGCTCACCGATAAAGCAGAGATATCCGAGAAGTCATGCCCAGAAGTTTCCAGGGGCCACTCGAGGTCTGAAACAGGCACTCCGCTTCCTACAGCAACTCTGCAGGGTCCGTAGCCACATAGCCAGCTTTAAAGCTCTGGGTCTGGTGACAGAGGTGTCAGAGGATCGCTGTTCCCTTGGAAGGATCTCACAGCCACATTCTTATCTCCAAAGGTTTTGCCTGTTCACTAAAGAAAATCATCAAAATAGGCTCAGGGAAGGTCCACCAGGGGCAGGGCAAGTTCAGGAGAGGCAGGCTGAACTTGACATCTGGACATCTCCCAGAAGGGCAGGTGTTCTACCTCTCCACAGAGCCATCGCCACGGGAGATGCCAGGTGTCATTGCTAAGGGGACAGGCCACAGGTGCGGCTTTCCGGACAGCACAGCTAGTGGGTGGGCAGGGGCATGGTTGGGTCACGGCCCCCTTTCCTTGGCGTCAGGACTTTTGGTTTTCTAACTCCTCTTTGAGATTGGCCATCAACTCATACAGGGTGGTGAGACCCGGTCCTTTGTCCATCCTGTCTTCTGGGTCCTCAGCTCCCACGGTTCCATCTGGATCCCTCCCATGCAACCCTCTTAACCCCAGGACGGCTCCCCGTGTGTGACCCGAGTGCCACAGCTGGACTGCGCCGGGAGGAAAGAGGTCTCCAGCATCTTCCCACAGGACGGGGACACGGGGACCAGGAGATGGAGAGCCCTGGGAACCTGTGCAGATGGAAGACCCACCTGGTGGCAGAACGGAGATCTCTGTGCCTGATCCTCAGCCCCAGCAAATGTATCACCTCATGTGACAAAAGGACTCAGCAGATGGGACTGAGTTAAGGGTCTTAGGTGGGAGATCGTCCTGGTGGCCCCAGTGAAATCGCAAGAGAAAGAAGGAGGCAGGTGACCCAGAGGGGAGAGATGACAGGGAAGTGGGTGGAGGGAGCTCTTGCTGGCACGGAGGGGCCGTGAGCCTCGTGTGTAGCACTCTGTAAACCTGGAACCGAACCAGGACCTGGGTCCTCCCCGGGAGCCTCCAAGGGGCACAGTCCTGCTGACCCCTTGATCTCGGTCCACCGAGTCTCGTTTTGGACTCCCAAGGTCTAGAACGTAAGAACAAGTTTGTGTTGTCTTAAGCCACTAGGTTATGGTGGGGTGCCCTGGACACTCCTGGAGATCCGCAGCTCTCATGAATACCTGGGCAGTGCCAGCCAGGAAGTCTCAGCTCCTGGTGGGAACTGGGAGGGAACTTGGGGGAGCTGGAGCTGTCTCTGGGCACCCTCAGCTCGGCGGTCAGGGCGAGCCCCGTGATTCCACCAGCGTCCAGGAGTGATTCACCTTCAGGCGAGCCCCGGACCACCTCTCCTGGGTCATCTCCCCCATGAGGTCGAGCAAGAATGACTGCTTCCCGGTGCTGGAGAGTGGGGCTGGGCTCAGAGCCGGCATCCTGAGGAGGACGGGGACAGCTTGAGGAGGCCCGAGGGGCACTGGTAGGACCAGGAGGGTGGGCTGGGGGGTGCAGCTAATGCCAGGCGGCCTGGGTATCAGAGGAAAAGGAGAGGGACTGTGGGAGAGCGCAGGAGCCTGGCCCGGATAGGACAGAGGTGAGCAGCGGGGTCCCAGAGCTGCCCGAGGGGCTGGGGAGGTCAGGCACGAGACTCGCGGGGCACGGGGACCTTCAGGGGTCTTCCCACGCGGGTCCTGGAGTCCTTCGATGCTTCCCACCAATATCTCTCCTCCATAAACCTCCGGGTGAAGAGCTTCCGTCTCCCTTCAGTGTCTGCTTTCTGGATAGAAAGTGGCCCATTGGACAGGGGTTTCATGGAGGCTGAGACTCAAAAAAAAGATCCCAACCCCCAATATTGGAATCCAGAATCAGCTCCTTCAGGCTTACTCTTCAAACCAGCTGCCAGGGCTCCCCTTGCTCAGTGTGACTTCTCTGACCTGGAGGTAAAATATCTGAATTATTTCCAAACTAACAGAATCCTACCTCCTCGCCCTCCTCCTCCTCCTCTCTCTCTCCTCTCCCTCCTCCTCTCCCTCCTCTTCCTCCTCCTTTCCATCCTTTTACTCCTCTCCCTCCTCCTCTCCCTCCTCCTTTCTCTCCTCCTTCTCTCCCTCTCCTCTCTCTCCTCCTCTCCTTCCCCCTCCCTCCTCCTCCTCCTCCTCCTCTCCCTCCTCCTCCTCTTCCTCTCCTCTCCCTCCTCCTCTCCCTCCTCCTGCTCTCCTCCTCTCCCTCCTCCTCCTCCTCTTCCTCTCCTCTCCCTCCTCCTTCTCTCCTGCTCTCCCTCTTCCTCCTCCTCCTCTCCCTCCTCCTCCTCCTACCTCCAGTCCTCTCTCTCTCCTCCTACCTCTTCCCCTCTTCCATGCCTCCTCTTCCTCTCCCTGTCCTGTCCTTCTACATTCCCTGCTTAGACTGGCTATTGGTTGAGTTCCAATAGGACACAGAGTGAATGTCCTGGCCTGGAAGCTTCTAGGGTGATTTTTAACCTTGGTGGGTGGCTATGCGCAGACACGAGCAGCAAAGGTGAGGATCTCCTGCTGAAGGAGGTTAAATTAATTATTTTGTGGTCATACTTTGAATTTAAAGCTAACAGTTTTATTTTCATAAAATGCGAAGCCCTGAATTGAGCTCTGTATGTGTTTGGGGAGCCCAGGCTGTCCTTGAGGGTTAGGGAAACAGGACAGTTCAGCTGCACCCCCTATTATGATTCCACGGTGGGGGCTGCAGATCTCCACTGTGGGGTAGTGTCCCTTGGCCCTGGCCGGAGACCCTGGGGGGTGCTGCTGCTCTGAGCCTCGTTTCCAGTGGGTCATGTGGTGTGGAGGCCTGGACTGTGTGGACGTGTTAAGGACCTCATCTTGGCTGTCACGTGTTTTAAACACCAGGAGGAGTCAGTGGAGAAGCCGAGGTTGTGTGGACTCAACGGGCCACATTGAAATGAGCCGCGCCTCGTCCGCTGTCGGTCGCACTCTGCGTTGGAGAGCCGGAGCACTCCGTTCAGAAAGGCCAGCACTCAGCACAGGCTGGGGCCTGCAGGAAAAGGGGGAGCCCCAAGAGACCACGGGATGGGGGGGCAGAATGAGCAGGACCCAGGGACGGAGAAAAATAAGAGTGGGACAATCAGGGCAGAGCTGGTTTTTATGCCCTTTGAGTCCCTTCTTCTACCCCAAGTGCCCCAGGCAGGGGTTCCTTCCTTCCTTCAGTCATTGCCACCTGCAGGGAAGGTGGGGGCTAAAGGAACAGCAGCAGCCAAAGCAGTGGAGTGAAGGAAGGAGGGACAGGCAGGGGAAGCTGAGACCGGAAGAGGGACCAGGCCACGGCTTCTCCCAGCTCACCCCGCAGGGTTCCAGCGAGGCCTTTGGCTTCCCGCGGCATGGATGAGCGGGTTTCTCTACGGTATGTCCTTCCCCACATGGCCAGCTGTCCTGAGAGGTGTCCACACCGTGGAGGAGCCCAGGTGCATGTGGAGTGTTGGCTGAGAAACGGGGAAAATCCAACTGCTCTGTTGGTTCTCCTATTTCTCATTATTTCGGTGGAAGTCGTGTTGGGATTCAGAAATGGGGACAGAGGTGGCCTGTGCCTGTGGAGACGGAGCGTGGGCAGGGGCGGGGCTCCAGTGGGGAATCAGTGAAGGTGGGTGAGGAGAAGGGGCAGAGGAGGAGGGGCCTGGGCAGGTGTTGGGCACCGGGAGGAAGAGGCCCTCACTGGGGTTCCCCGGTCGCCCAGGCCGCTGGCCCCAGAAGGTTCTGTCCTGGACCACAGGGCTCCGTCTCCTTGTTGGTCCACCACCTTCTCCCTAGGTGGCCTCTCCCCCAGGGCAGTTGTTCTGTAACTTCCTGTTGGGCTCAACTCAACTCAACGACTCGGGTCTAGAAGAACATACGAGAAGAACCCTGTGTGGTGTGTCATAGGGGCAGCAAGAGGCCAGGTCTCCAGATACGCCCTTCCTGTGGCCTCGGAGCGCCAGGCCCCGCCTTCACCTCAGTTGGTGGCAGTCTGGATGGGAACTGGATGGGAAGACCCCCCTCCCCCACTGGGCTTGGCACCTGGGTGGACAGACGGACAGTGGGTGCCTTTGCTCCCTGTTTAGGTTGGTGGTAATAGAAGATGGGTTGGAACTTACTTATGAAAAAGAGGTCTTCTCTCCTGGCGTGGGTGGGCAGGAGGAGGAGGGTGGGGGCTCCAGACTCCAGGGCCCTCTGATTTCCTGGGTTGGTTGGATTTTTTCCTTTTCTTTTTTTAAATGGACACACTAAGGACTTCACGTGCTCGTGGGTGACCTGGTGGCATTTCAACACAGGTGGGCCTGTGGCTGAGTCCTCTCCCTCCCCAACCCTTCTCCAGCCTCGGGAAATGGCCACTCGACTCTCGGCTTCTGCGAGATGGACTTTTGTAGATCCCAAGATGAGTGAGATGGCGGGGCATCTCTGCCTGGCTCTTTCACTGAACACCGTGACCTCCGGGGCCGTCCCAGTGTCACCGTTGACAGAGCCATCCTTTCTGATGACTGACTCTCCCGTCTCTGGGACAATGACTATTCTTAGGGGTGAGGTGGCATTTTATTGTGGTTTTCTTTTGCATTTTCCTGGTGATGAGCAATGTTTTTTTTCTCTATTTTAGAAATATCTATTGAGATCTATGGTCCATCTAAAAATCAGATTTTTTTTCTGTATTGGCTTATCTGAGTTTTTTATTTATTCTGGACATGACTCTCCGGTCAAGAGCGTACTCTGCAATGGCCTCTTCCATCCCGCAGGCCGTGCCGTCACTGTTGAGCCTTTTCTTTGCTGTGCAGGAGCTTTGAAATCGGCTGCAGTCCCACTTGCTTAGTTTCACATTTGTTCCCTGTTTTGGGGGGTCTTTCCCCCAAACCTCTCGCCCATCCTGGAGTATTGGCCCGTTTTCTTCTAGTAGTTTTGTTGTTTCAGGTTGAACATTGAAGACGTCCATGCCCTTGGGGCTGGTTTGGGTAACTGGCGAGGGATGGGGTCGGGTTTCGGTCTCTGGCAGGTGGAGATCCCGTGTCCCCAGCACTCTGTGTGGCGGGGACTGTCCTTTCCCCAACGTGGGTTCCAGCACTTCTCTCAAAAGTCCGTTGGCCGTGGAGGGGGGGGTCAGGTCTAAGCTCTGTTCTGCTCCACGGGGGCCTGTCTGCTTCGGGGCCAGTGTCCTGCTGTGGTAGTGACTGTCCGTCTGCAGCATCTTCTGAAGGTGGGTATGTCACCCTCCTGCTTTGTTTCCCGCTCAAAATGGCTTTATCTCTTGGGGGGATGTGGGCGTAGTTTTGCATTAACTTTAGTATTTTTTTTTTTAGCTTGAGTCACCCTCTCTGCAAACTTTCCACCGTGGCCCGGGCAGCTCCAGACGCAGTCTTGACCATGTCTCATAAGGGGAAATGGGGCTTTTTTCTCCCGTCCCCAATGCCATAAACCCCGGAAGGCCTTGGCTGAGTCCCGTTCGAGTAGTGCTCTTGCTTCTGTTGCCGTCCGGGACGGACCAGGCCTTGGGGGCCCTCCTCTGGGCCGCGTGCTCACCTTACAGCAAAGGGCAGAAGCCCACGGATGGTCCCTGTGGCCAAGGCCTCCTGACTCACATTCTTGACATTCAGCAAGTGGAAGCTTCTGGGGGCTGCAGCAGGGAAAGAATACAGTGAAGAAAGGAAGGAAAGGACTTTTCCTCTCATTTTCCACACACAGTTCAGGGACACGGTGGCTCTTCGGGCTCCCCTACCCCCTGCTTGATCCTGCTCTGACAGCTCAAAGAACCAACAAGTGAACCGTTACACTTAGTAGCTGTCCATCTCCCGATCCAGCTGTTCTGCCGCCGCTCAAAGTGACTGGCCCCTCGGATCTGCCCTTCTTCCCCCTCCTCCTCTTGATTGAGTCCCACAGACGTCCACGTCACAGCTTCTGTTTTCTTTGGTGCACTTCATATTAGACGTAGTGACACATTCCCAGTAAGTTGTTGTGGTGCTTTGGGACCAGGACAAAACCCAGGGGCACTTAGCCACGTGCCGCATCCCCAGCCCTTTATTACTTTGAGACAGGGTCTTGCTAAATTGCTTGAGGCCTCCCTAGGTGGCTGAGGCTGGCTTTGAACTTGTGATCCTCTTGCCTCAGACCCCCAAATTGCTGGGATTACAGGCGAGGGCCACCATGCCCGGGCCCAGTAGGTTTTTATGGAGTGCTTTTTAACATGAATGAACAGATGGCTGAGTACCCCACATCAGACATTAAGCACATTGCAACATAAAACACTGTGTCAGAATGTTTTCTGTGAAAACAACACCCTGGAAATAATTGAAGATGTTGCCTCAGGAAATAAATCTCCTAATCAACCTGGGTGTTCACTGATACATAAATGAATAAAGAAAATGGAATATTATCCAGTCATAAAAAAGAATAAAATCCTTTTACGTATAAGAAAATGGATGGAACTGGGAGACTTTATATTCAGCAAAATAACCTAGACACAAAAAGACAAGTCCCACATATTCTCTTTCATGTGTAGAATCTAAATAATAATAATAATCTCAAAGTAGGAGAGCAGAACTACCAGAGGTTGTTAGTAACTACCAGAGGTTGGGAGGCGAGCGAGAAGGAGGTTGGCCGTAGGGGCCAAAGCACAGTTGGAGAACGTTCTCGTGTTCCACAGCGTGGTAGGCCGACTGTAGGTCACGATAACCCATCCCATGTCTTAGGAAGAACTAGCAGAGGAGCTCAAAGGGTGCAAACAGAGAGAAGTGACAGGAGACGGAAATGCTAAGGACCCTGATGTGGTCAGTGCACATTATATTCACACACTGAAAAGTCACACTGAGGCCATAAATATGTATGTTTATTACATGTTAATTAAAAAGAAAAAATAGGATTGGGGGGAAAAGAAAAGAAACTATGTCTCCAAAGCCCATTAAAAATACTTACTGGATGCCTAGAATGTTCAGACCCATATGTTTGGCAAAATCCTGAAGAAGGAGAAGATTAGGCCTCTGAGAAGGTTCCAATTCGATGACTTCTTTATAGTTTCTCGAGTAAGCTATTTTCATATCTCTCAGGGAAAGGTTTATTTATCCCGTTGTATGTCAACGCTGAGCTCTTTTTGCTAATCTTACAAATAAAATCTACCTGGAAGAGGCCTCAGAAAAATCCAAAGAACACATTTACCAACGCAGGACACTCATCAGCACTGCACCCTTGAATAGCAAAGTTCTGGGGGTGGGGGGCGAGCAAAGGAGCCAATCAATTCACATGCAATCCATCTTGAAATGTTTCCTAGATGAGGTGAGTTTGAGCCATATTTTAAAGGATGTTAGGGCCACTCATTGAAGTAGGGCCTCCAGGTAACTGGGGACAGGAATTATCTAGTCACGACGTGAATTTTAAAGCAAGACAGATGGATGGCTTTCTCACTGTCCCTGGTAAGATAAATCACCACTGAGATTTATGCTCATAAATCAGGGAGGTGACCTGTGAGGTCAGATGGGAAAACCTGCCCCAGCGTCTTGCTTGCGCTGTGCCCAGAAGCAGGATGGGTGGGCGAGGTCAGTCCGAGAGAGGGGCAGGAGCAGCCAGGGCCAGAGTCCCTGGGGTCTGAGCACTTGGAGACTACTGACAGGATGGAGAAGCTTGGAATCTCTCCAGGTGACAGAGATTCCAGGGTAACCAGCAAAGGCGACCAACCGTGTGAGGCACTTGAAAGCAGCATCCAAGGATCAATCTGGATTTGCCAAGGGCGATTGCAGTGAGGAAGAATTGTGTGAGAGGTACAGAGAGACAGAGAGGGAGACAAAGGAAGTATTGACTGGTCAGGAGAGTCCAGGCTGTGCTTCAGTAACAAACAATCCCAACATCTCCGTGTTTCAACGAGACTTGCACATCAGCACTAGAGCCAAGCAGGCGCCCAGGCTGATGGGTACGCCATCTTGGTACATTCATGCTACTGCCATGGACGCCGCAGAGCAAAGGGAACTTGGAGAATCTCACACACACTGTTTCCTGAAACTTTTGCCAGGAAATGAGGCACATCTCTCCTGCTGCGGTTTGGATATGACTTCCAAGATTCATGTGTTAAGGACTGAATCCCCAGGTGGGTGTTAGTGGTATTTAGGGGTGGGACGTGGGGAGATGATGAGGGTAAAATGAAGTCATGAGGACAGGGTCCCCATGAAATGGCTTTGAAAGTCGAGGGAGAGAGACCCCAAGTTGGAGCGCTTGCTCTATCTTGCGAATCGATGTCCTCTGCCGTGTTGTCATGCAGCCTCCAGAACTGTGGGTGACATAGACCTCTGTTCTTCATAAACGACCCAGTCCGTGGTGCTCGGTTTTAACAACAGAAAAAGACACGCCCACCCACTTTTCATTCAGGAAATCAAATGGTCCTGCCTACCTTCACGACCCGCCACGGGCCACAGGGAGAGGATTCCAGAAACTTTGGGGACCGCTCCAAGGCTTACCAGGAATGGTGGAGGCACAGCTCTGAAGGGACTCTGTGGCGACCTGGGGCTCGTGGGGTGTGACCCGAGGAAAGATGGACGGGAAGGACCATTTCAAACACTTTAAGGATGGTTTCTGATTCTCCCCTTTTACCTGAATCCCTAATAAGACATTTCAAATTCCCGACCCTCACACCCAGATTCCTGCATCTGAAGCTGATTGTCATCTGAATACATGTTAGTATCTGTGAGTAAAGAAGCTGTAACAGGCAAAGGGAGCCTGTGTCTCCCACGGCAGCCTGGGCAGCCCCCTGGGGAGTGGGCTGCGGAGGGCCCTCAGGCCCTCTGTCTTGGTGGCAAGGCATATGGGACAGGAAGGTCTGTCCCCACTGGTTATCTGCTCCAAGATTCATGGGATGGTGTGCTCTTTAGGGACTGGAGTGGAAGATTGAAACACAGTGGCGTGGAGTGACACTGTGCAATGGTTACTTGGGGACAGGTGAACCTCAAGCCCCCAAGGCCTGTATGTAACTTATTCCTTTACGTGTCAAGAACTTACCAAGCACCTCCCAAGGACCAGTGCTGTGGCAGGCAGTTGAGACACGGTGACGGACAAGATAGACGTGGTGGATGCTGTGACGTGCCACCCAGGACCCCCGGAGCCACGAAGCTGCTGGGGTGCTGCTGGCATGTGGCCCTCAGTTCTCAGCCCCTTTGGGGACCACCTGAGCCGCAGAGAGCTGCATCCCTTAAGGCTGTGTCCCGTTGAGAGAGCCTTCCACAGCCCGTGACCCATCACAGGTGACGCCAGGGCACAGGCCTGTTGGGTTGCGGGCGGCCTGAGGTCTCTGCTGGGCTGTACCCTGGCGTGGCTCCCCTCCACCCGTCCTGCTCCCTCTCCCTTCCTCTGTGCGGATCCGCAGAGCGCTCCCTGGGAGATCCTCGTCCACCTCCCAGAGGGTCTGCTTCCCGGGACCCAGCCTGCGCAGACAGAGCCCCTGGTCACGGAGCCCTGAGGGAAGACACGCGCAGATGGGCCAGGCTTGGCCAAGCGCCCTGAGGGAAAGGAGGTGAGGAGACAGGGTGACGTCCAGGAGAGAACGCTGGGCAGGGTGGCCTGGGGACCCTGCAGGGGTCGGCATATTGGACCAGGAGCCTGATCAATGTACAAACGGAGGACGGCTTCCCAGGAGGAGAGAAGGGCAGACACAGAGTGCTCAGGTGGAAAGAGTCTTCATGAAGGTGAAGAGCGAGCAGGGAGCCAGGGGGCAGGACAATGGCAAGTGGCCGCGAGTTCAGGCCCCAGGTGGGAGCAGACTGAGGAAGCCACTGCTGGCCCCGGAAGGCACTTGGAGATCTCAAGGCTTTCTGTGATTTAGAGGGAAGTGCCCTACAGGGACACTGCCACATCGATGTTCATAGCAGCACAACTGCTAGACTGTGGAACCAACCCAGATGCCCTTCAATAAATGAATGGATAAAAAAAAATGTAGCATTTAAATACCATGGAGTATTACACAGCACTAAAAAATGACAAAATCATGGAATTTGCAGGGAAACGGATGGCACTAGAGCAGATTATGCTTTGTGAAGCTAGCCAATCCCTAAAAAACAAATGCCAAATGTCTTCTTTGATATAATGAGAGCAACTATGAACAGAGCAGGGAGGAAGAGCAGGAAGAAAAGATTAACATTAAACAGAGACATGAGGTGGGAGGGAAAGGGAGAGAAAAGGGAATCACATGGAAATGGAGGGAGACCCTCATTGTTATACAAAATGACATATAAGAGGTTGTGAGGGGAATGGGAAAATAAACAAGGAGAGAAATGAATTACAGTAGATGGGATAGAGAGAGAAGATGGGAGGGGAGGGGAGGGGGGATAGTAGAGGATAGGAAAGGTAGCAGAATACAACAGTCACTAATACGGCATTATGTAAAAATGTGGATGTGTAACCGACGTGATTCTGCAATCTGTATTTGGGGTAAAAATGGGAGTTCATAACCCACTGGAATCTAATGTATGAAATATGAGATGTCAAGAGCTTTGTAATGTTTTGAACAACCAATAAAAAAAAGAAAAAAAATAGAAGTGCCCTTCTTTCAAGTTAAAAAAAAAAAAAAACCCACAGTTAATGACTAGTTCAGTTCACCCCTGAACAACCCCCCATAGCGTCCCTGCTGGAGGTGGTGGAAACGAGGAGACTGCTCAGGGAGACCCGGGTGAGAGGATAGGGAGAGCGCCAGCTCTGGAGCCTTAGCCAGCCTGGTTCCCCCAAACGGTGATCCCATAATTCAAACTGCTTTAGATCAGTGGCCAGACATGTGCATCCTATTAGGAATGAGGCAAAGCGGCTGCTGTGAGGCTGTGCCCCTGGATTCATCCTGGCCGTCCCAACATGCTCACTCATCGCCCCTCAACGAGGGTGCACATGTGGTCAGTACTGTGCTCTACCACCCTCTCCACACACCAGAACTGTGAAGTGGCGCTGTCTAACAGGGAGGGGCTGGGCTTCCTTGCGTGGTTAGCTCCGAATCTCTTAATAACTTGCTATATGTCTTGTATCAGATAGGAATTACACTGAGCCGCCAGGACAAAGCTCCAGCAAAAGTTGCTTAAACAAGATAAAGATTTGTTTATCTCTCACATAAGAGAATCCAGACATTGGGAGCAGAACGATAGAAGGAATTTGGATCCCAATCAATTATAGATCCACCATAAAAACACTGGAATCCTCACATCTGGCAAGAAAGAGACAGGAGAAAGGAAAAGGGGGTGCCCCATGTGGTTTTTGACCTTTTTAAGGAACTATTCCATAAATCCTACCAACAACTTAGGCTCAGATTTCATTGGTGCTAATTTAGTATATGTCTCCTCTCCATTTCTGTCCTGATACAGATATGTCACTGTTTGTAGTTAAATTAATAATTACATTTCTATTTTGGGACTATATGAATAATGTTTACTCCATGCTTCAAAAAGTGAACAATTTCTTTTCATATAAAGTTTTTGGTTTTTCCTAGAGTTTTGACTAGCCTTTTTTTTTTTTTTTAACAATCTGCCCTTATTATAGCTTCAGTCCCACCTCTCCCTCCTGAGTCTCCACTGTATCAGGTTCTCTCTCTCTCTCTCTCTCTCTCTCTCTCTCTCTCTCTCTCTCTCTCTCTCTCCCTCTGTCTCTCTGTCTCTCTCTCTCTCTCTCTCTCTGTCTCTCTCTCTCTCTCTCTCTCTCTCTCTCTCTCCCTGATAAAGGCCATTCTCTTATTGGCCTCCTCCTCTACTGGCTGATCCTAGTGTCTGACTCTCAGCTCTGATAGCCCTTGTGTGTTGGAGGCGTTGTTTCCTGGGTTCCAAGTCTTCTTTCTTTCTTTGTTTTGGTGGAGTTTTGCATCTTGCTTACTTCTAGACTAGCACCAGACGGTCTGAGATAAATAAATCATCATCCCTGTCTTGAAGGGTTTCCCAGCCTGGCAATGGGTCAGACCTAGAAAGGCAGGTAATCGTGCTCACGTGTGCCCACGCACAGTGAAGCTCTTAGTAGCTGAAGTGTGAGGCAGCACCTCACTAGGGCAATACAAT
This sequence comes from Ictidomys tridecemlineatus, assembly GCF_052094955.1. NCBI lineage: Eukaryota > Metazoa > Chordata > Mammalia > Rodentia > Sciuridae > Ictidomys > Ictidomys tridecemlineatus. Next base: position 92,264,401 of record NC_135489.1, on the reverse strand, counting down.
CTGTTTGAGGGATTAAGGAAAATGTCCTTTGTAAAGGTGATTCCAGTTTTGAAAGAAAACTGAACATTTGCTCAGTGGAGAAGTGGAGGAAGGGAATCCAGGCAGAGGGTACTACTCGGGGGGAAAAATGCATGGGGTTTTGAAAGACAAAGTCCCTTAAAGGAACAGTGAATTCAGTAATTCTGAATTACAGAGGGTGGATTATATCCAAGGGTGCAACTAGCATGTGTTCCATGTTCCCAACAACCCATCTGTAAACTGATAAGCATGTCTTATTTACAGGTTTATGGCCTAAGCATGTCCATAAATGTGGACAGGACATCTAAAACCCTAAACATCTCTGTCCAAGAAATAGGTCTTTTTGATTTTCACTGTAGGGTTTTTGTCCCGTCTCAAACGAGGGGACCGGAGGGCTTCCATCAAGCCTACACATTCCTCAGAAACAGGCTGCTTAAATTCTCTCAAGAGATAAAGAGTTTTATTAGAAAAGCAAGAAAGAACCATGGTTTTATTGATCTAGTAAGCAAACCCTTTGGTGCTTCTATTATGCTGTGAAATGTTAGGATTTAAAGGTTTAAGATCTCTCTGCACTCCCAATCTCCCCTTTCTTTCTATGTTAAAATGCTTAGATACACAGTTTGCTTTCCCCTCAAAATACAGAGCTAGCCCAAGCCACAAGGGTAAAGACCCCCCTCCTCCTCTCCCACCTTCCAAGATTATTGGTTTATTCTGTATTTGCAGCATTTCTAAGTGCGTCAAAGGCGTCTAGGGCAGACATAACCTCACCTTGTAGACTCCTCCTGGCTCCACATCACAAGTCTCCTGGGTATTTTTACGTTATTATTGGTTGAAACATATTTAAAATATCTTTCCTCCATAAATGTATGTGTGAATAGTTTCCTCGTCTCCCTGCAATATCCACTTTATAGATCGGAAGTTGTCAATTGGACAACTGTTTTATGGAGACTTTTTTAAAAAAAAATCCCAATTCTTAATATTAGAGTCCAGAATAAGTTACTTCATGCTTACTCTCTTTTCAAATTGTTTCTTTGTGTGTGTGTGTGTGTGTGTGTGTGTGTGTTATCGATCGAGGTGTTCCAATGATTTTATTGAGGTCTCTCTTTAGAAAGAATCAACGAGGGAAATGACTGAGTTGGTGGAAGGAGGGGAAGCAGCATGTGGGTTGCAGGGTGGGTCGGGGCACGCAGTGATATTCTGAAATGCACACCTAGACTTAAAACCTGACTCATCAGTTTTGTTATGAAAACTTGAAGGAATTGGATTCATCCGTTTATGTCTCTGACTGATATTGAATGAGGACCAGGTTAGATGCTAGGTGCTCGCTGGGCAGGAGCCTGTGGAGACCCTGCCCCAGGGACTGACTGTTCCCAGGTGAGAATTCCTCCCATGTGAAGTGTCACAGCTGCGTGGTCAGGTCAGCGTCCAGGAGGCCAGCCCGGCATCCACACAGTCCCCACATTTCTAGTTGAATTTTCACCCCCAAATTACATCATGTTCAAATTCACTGGGTTTTCCAACAGAGGTGAGGCAAAGAACCCCACCCCCCGCTGGTACCTCTCCACAGGTGTGGCTGTATGCTGGACCGGTAGTCAGTGACGGGTAAGATCCAATTACAGTGGTACCAACCTAAGACAGGAGGCTGACGCCCTGAGGTCAGCTCATCCGAAGACGGGTAAGGACCATATGTAGTATTGGACAACCTAAGGCAGGCACGGTCCCCAAGCCACATGCTTGTTGTTTAAACAGAGAGGGGGAGATGTTGAGAGCCACAGCCAAAGGGGCCCCAGCAAACTTCCAGCTGCCAGCTTGATTGGCTCACAGCGGCCCCAGCAAACTTCTAGCTGCCGGCTGATTGGCTCCTCTGCAGTGATGCTCATTGGGCTGTTTCCCCGCCCTTTCAGACCACGAAGCTGCTCATTGGGGGACTTTTTTGGCTCCACCCATGCGACCCAGCCAATCAGCCTTAAGAGCAAGAGGAGTGGGGCAGGGGTGGAGAGGCTTGTGGGAAGCCGGTGGTGGCAGTTGGGCTCTGAGGGAATTCCTGAAGAGCTCATGTGGTGTGGCGTGTGTGTTCTAAAAATAAAGTTCGTTTCTGCTTGATAAGTGGCTTGTGAATTGTGCCCAGCCAGACTGCAGCATTTGGTGGCCCGTATGGGGAATTATAAAATGTCATAATAAAATGTCTTCGATGGAGGGGAAAAGAAACTTTTTGGTCATTGCTCAATTGTATACAATTTTCTTTGATTCAACCTATACTTTCTATGGTCTTCCATGGCAGAAAAAATACCAGAAATCCCACTAAGGACTTTCATTGTTTCTGAAAAGTAGTGTCAACTGCCCCAGCCTTTCTTTACAAGTTCTGACCCAATCCAGTATCATCCTGGAATAATTTCTAGGTGTGTGTGCGTGTATACATATATATGTATGTAAGTACATGTAGCATGTGTGCATATATAAACATTTATGTGCTCACTCATACTCATGTTTGTACACATGCATATGTATGTGTTAGCTTCCTGTTGCTGTAACAAAATACCCGAGGAGAATCAGCTTAAGAAGAGGATGTATTTTGGCTTGCAGTTTCAGAGATGTCAGTCTATAGTCAATTGATCCCACCACTTGGAGCCTATGATGAGGCAGGACATGGGTGGGGGGATGATGGAGCAGAGCTGCTCACCTCATGGCAGCAGGAGGCGCAGAGAGATGGAGGAGGGGGTGGGTCCCAGGACCTTCCATGGCACACCCCCAATTGCCCGCTTTCCCGAGCTCAGCCCCACCTCCTACGGTTTCTCCTGTGCCCCAGGAGCACCATGACCTGGTCCCAAATCTTTAGCACATTAGCTTTTGGGGCACGTTTAAGGTCTAAATCATAACCTTGTTTGTATTTCTGTTGATGATCATGGAGAACACCGTACTAGAAAAAATGCAAAGTTGACTAAAAAAAAAAATTAAAACCTCATGTGTCTATGGCTCTAGATGTCACCGTGTGGCGGATACAAGGCATTTGGGGATGATTCGAAGAGCAGCGTCACTGTAATGATCTCATCTCCAGGACGGGGAGGGGGCACCCTTGGCCAGTGACAGTGCACGTTCCAGTCACAAGGCTGCTGGGCTCGACCGAAAGCTCCATGCCGAGGAGGAAAGGGGGTAAGCCTGCCGGATGGCCATCCCTGCAGGCTGGTCAGCGTGAGGGTGTGGCTGTCGGCAAGTCCTCTCCCACCTGTGTCCTGCTCTGACACCCTGCATCCTGGAGGGTGGGGGCTGTGAGGAGGTCCGCCAGGGAAGTGGTCTTCAACCTTAGAGGCACATCGGCCACCTGAGAAGCTTCCAGAACTACTCCCCTGGGGTCCTTCTGCAGAGCCCTGTGGGCGTGGGTGGGCCAGGCCCTGGGATAATGAACTGTGATTCCAGGGCCAACCCGGCCTGCAGCGTCTTTCCTTGACAGGCGGCTGCACATCTGGCCCCGAGCTCTGCGTGGACTGTAAGACCAGCCCCTGGGAGTGACCAGAAGGCCGCCTCCCTCTTCTGCGTTCCTGGGCCAAAGCAGGAGGTCTCCAGACCCCAGGGTGGGGCGGGATCAGTTGTGGACACAAAAAGCCAAAGGACGAGAGGACCCTGCGTTAGCAGATTAATTCATAAGAAAAATATCAGCAGCAAAAGGCACACACGGGAATATTGTGATTGGAAAGAGCATTTGGCAAAAGAATTTTTATAAATGGAAACTGCGTGGAGTTCCAGCCATATTTAAAAACACAGCCACATGGGTGGCAGGAGCGGGGAACAGCTGGGCTCAGATATTTTCCTGGAGGGGTGAACACCCAGCCTCGCTCTGCTGTCTCCGCAGAGGGCCCCGAAGGGACTGTGTGTGCGGGTCCTGTTTACTTTTGGAACTGCCGGCCCAGCCCTGCCCAGGCTGCAGAGACCCAGCAGACGTGAGGAAGCCGCTCCACAGCATCCCTTTTCAGAGATTAGAAAATCCACCCTCCCCACCCCACGATTCACTAAGAAATTTGTCCTGGAAATGGAAAGAAGAAACAGTGGTGAACACGGAAGAATCAGTGAAGAAAAGTCAAGGGTCCCCATCTCCTGTGAAACTCCCACCTGAGCCCAGATTTCCGTCCCGAGTCCTGGGCTGGGAGTGGGCTTCAGGGGCAGAGCACCTGCTCAGCAAGTGCCAGGGTCTGGGTCCCAACCCTGTCACCCCCCAGCCCCCACACCCCATAATAAGTCCATGGTGCTTGCCGGATGGATTTCTCAGATCTGCTCTCCTTTCCTCTGACCCACAACAGAGTGAAATGGACTCATCTTGGGTGTTTGGGGCTGGCAGCTGTTGGGGGAAGTGGGGGGGGGGATTTAAGAAAACCAGAAAACGACAGCTTATCGAATGGACCAGAAGTAAAAAAATCTGTTGTGGGGTACAAGCCCCAAATCGAGTTTCGCTCATCTTCCGGGAGATTTTTAGAAATCGCCCTGTTTGGTGCGACCCTCTGGGGCCTGGTGGGACTGGGCTTTTCTGGAAAAGCACACTGTGTGTTCATGGAGCGTCTGTTCATGAAGGGCTGCCCCGTGGCCCCATGGCCCCCTGGGGAGTGGTGGGGGGACACAGGGAAGGCACCCCTCTCATTTATGGCAAAAAAGAGAAAGCGTGACGGTCTCCCCTGTGAACTCTGAAGTAGACGGAGGCCCCTCAGTACACATCTCCTCCCTGATGGATCACTTTGGTCTTTGATCTGTTTGCTCCTCTGACAAAATGGGTCAAGAATCAATAACAGAAATGTATTTCTCAGCCTCCTAAAGGCTGGGAAGTCCCAGGTCAAGGCCGCAGCAAGTTCCAGAACTCTGGTTCCAAAAAGGCACCTTGGTGCTGCATCTTCCAGAGCAAGACCCGCGTCCTCCCTGGCAGAAGACCAGAGAGAGTGAGAACCCACCCCTGCCAGCCCTTTGGATGACGCCGTGGATTTGTAACCTGAATGTCCCTCCTCAGCCCCCCTTCCCCACGCTGCTTTGCTGGGGAGTAAGTTTCCAGTTCAAGAATTTTGGAAAAGACAACAAGGTCTGAGCCGTCGCATTCTGCCCTGGAACCCCCAAATCCGTGTCCTTCTCAGACGCAGAATTCATGTATTCCCTGATAATAGTCCCATGAGCTCCAACGTCAGCGCAGAAGCCTGAAATGCAGAGTCTCACCTGAGCCGGGCGCTGGCCAGACCCGAGGCAGGATTCACCCAAAAGCAAACTCCCTCCCGCGGAGAGCTGACCAGCGGTGTGTATCCAAAACACAGTGGTGGGACGGGGACAGACACGTGTCACATTTCAAAAGGAGGAACCGAAAACCAGAAAGGGCAACGGGCCTGGGTCCAAAACCAGCAGCTAGACCACCTGCTCCCTGAGCGTCCACACCTCCCCTTTTTATAATCACGGGTCGCACGGGGTTAGGCCCACCCAAACGACCTCACCTTCCCCCGACGGGCTGAAAAGTCCCTGTCTCCAGACGAGGCCCCATTCTGGGGTCTTCAGGGTCAGGACTCTGACGCAGGCATCTGGGGGAACACAATTCAGCCCCCGATGCTCGGACCCGCCCCCTCATGGAGACTCCTAACCCATCACCTGGACCCGTGAGCCCCTTCCCTTGGAGCTGACCGTCTGCACGGGAGCAGAAGGCCACTGCTCAGGGAGCCCGCCGAGCGCTCGCGTGGTCCCCTGGGGTCCAGATGTTGGTTTCTAAGCAGCCTCCCCCAACGCATGACCCTGGTCTTTCAGATATAATAATCTGTGAATTTATGTTGACAGAAATGAATGAATAAGTGTGAAAAGGTAGAGAAGATGAGTTTCCTGGTCACTGAGTGCCATCGTCTCCATCATGACCAGCTGGGTCTAGAGAGCCACCGTTTGGAGCCATGGCAGCAGGATGCAGGCTCAGGAGTAAGACACCAGAACCAGGAGGGTAGCCCGATGACAAGAGGGACATTTATGTGGTCGCAGAGGGCCGCCCACAAGTCACTGACTAATTGCGGAAGGGAAAATCAGAATTGCACCCTGGAGAAAACCTGGAAGATGTCCCTTTGCCCTTTGACCAGGGCCAACGAGATGGGCTCTGGGTGTCGGCGGAAGGACACGCAGCCCTCCTGGGTCATTTCTGCTGGTTTTGTTCCTGTGGTGGCCAGAAAGACCACCACAGACGCCACGGCCAGAAGCAACAGAAACTCATTCTGTCGGATCTAGAGGCTGCAAGTCTGAAGGCCGACTCCGAGGGCAGACCCACTGCCGTCCAGCTGCCCTCCTGCCAGAGGCTGTGGGCACAGCCCCTGCCATGTCCCCTCCAGCTCCCAGCAGCCTCGCTCCTCCCGTGCCACTGTGTCATCTCTCCTTCTGTCAAGGTCACACGATCGTCTTCAGGGCCCAGGTGGCTACCCAGGGTCTTCTCTCCATCTCAAGATCCTCTGCCAAGACCCCTTTTCCCACACGAGGTGACGCTTACAGGTCCCAGGGTTCGGGACCCCACATCTTTGCCATGGTCGTCACTCAAACATGATGCAACGGTTTATGAAAATGCAAAACTGCAATGTCCTCTCGAGGACGCGCCCGTGGACGCACACCAAGGACAGTCTGTGGACAGTTGGCCAATAATGTTCCCAAAGAGAGAAACCAAGGACCAGTTCAAGATTAAAGGAGACCCAAGAAACGCGATGACCACAGCCCGGTGTGGTCCTGGCTGCGGATCGGGGAGGGTTGTCAAGGGCACTGTGGGGGCGATGGCTCGAAGGCCAGCCAGGTTCAGTGCGTGATAGATCCATGCTCCATCTCCTGAATTTGACAATACGTTAGAGAATGTTTTGTTCAGCATTTAGGGGCAAAAATACATCTCAACTAATTCTGAAAAAAAATGTGGAGATTGCTCTCTCTCTCTATATATATATATAAACACACATATATTATATATAGTATATATGATATGTATATATCTTAAAGAGTATGCAAAGCAGGCAAGTCCAAAAGGCCTAAAAATCTGCTAGTTGAGGCTATTCTTAAAACAATTGGATGTGCATTGTTTTTTCTTTCTTTTCTTTCTTTCTTTTCTTTCTTTCTTTCTTTTTTTTTGTACAAGGATTGAACCCAGGGGCATTTAGCCACTGAGCCACATCCCCAGCACCTCCACCTTTTTGTGTGTGTGTGGTGCTGGGGATTGAACTCAGGGCCTTGTACATGCGAGGCAAGTACTCTACAAGCTGAGCTATGTCCCCAGCCCTTTATTATGTTTTATTCAGGGAAAGGGTCTTGCTGAGTCACTTAGGACCTCACTAGGTTGCTGAGGCTGGCTTTGAGCTCACCACTCTCTTTCCTCAGCTTCTGAAGCTGCTGGGATCGCAGCATGCACCACTGTGCCCAGCTGGAGGTATACAGTTTTGAGTTTGGTACCAGTGTGCTTTTGAATTAGTGGATTTCCGACTGCAGGAGGGAAAGGAGCGGTTTAGAGACCACTGCTCAAAGACCATCTTAGACTGATCTACACACAGGAAGGAAGTACCCAGGTGTGCTACAGTGGACGAGTCTGATGACATTATGCTAAAATCAGGTGGACCCAGAGGCCACCTATTACGTGGTCTCTTCCTCCCTCTGGTCACTAGATAGATAGACAGCCAGATAGAGATCAAATATCTATGTCAGTCTACATCATATCTGTATATCTGTAGATGCCACACATCTATTTACACAGATTAGAGCTATGTCTCCGTGCACTCCTAGAGTAGATATGGAGAGGGCACACTAATGTGAAACGCTAGCAATTGGTAAATCTGGGTGAAGGTGATGAGAGTTCTTTATAGCTTTCTTTCAAATTTCCTGTAAATTTGAATTTTTAAAAAACTGTGTGCTCCATTATTACTCATAAACTTGGGTACAATGTTCATGTCATTGGAAAATCTAGACCTAGTGATAGTTAAGCCAGGCAGCAGGAGTTTATCTTTGTTCAAAGTGGGGCCACTTTAACTGTGATAATTCATCATAGTGTAATAAAAGCTGGTCTGGCCACTTAATATTTAATTACTATTGAATATTAAAACCTCAGTGCGAGAGAAAGCAGCTTGTGGGTGGAGCCTTTTAGAAATTGCTTTGATCTTTCTTTTTGCTTTAATTGAACACCGTATTCTTCATGCATTGGAAGCACAGAATTCAGAGGTTTGTGTTATGTCCACAGAGTTGTTGCCCCCGTCACTGTAGAATGCCTTCATCACCCAGAGAAACTCTGCACCCTCTAGCTCCTACCCCGTCCACCTCCCCAGCCCCCGCAGCCACTTTCTGCTGAATCTCTGTGGATTAGCCTGGTCTGCACATTTTGTAAGGGATCATTCCAAATGCAGTCTTTTTTTAAAAAAAAAAAATATTTTTTTAGTTGTCGATGGACCTTTATGGTATTGATTTATATGTGGAGCTGAGGCTCAAACCCAGTGCTTCACACCTGCCAGGCAAGCGCTGCACCACTAGCCATAGCCCAGCCCCAACACGCTGTCTTTTGAGTCAGGCTTTTTTTTTTTTTTTCCTACTGAGCATAGCAGGGTCAAGGTGCATCCATCAGAGGCTCCTATCAGTACTTCATTCCTGTACAGAAATGAGCCCCCAAATGGCCTCTGGGTTGTCATTTCTTCCCTGAAGGCCAAGACTCATTAGAGGCAGAAACCATGGCACCAAACTAAAAACTGGACACATCCAGTTATTTTAAGAATAACCTCATCCACCAGCAACTCAGGAGGCTGAGGCAGGAGGAGACCTTGTCTCAAAATAAAAAAATAACAAGGGCCGGGGATGAGGCTCAGTGGTTAAGCACCCCTGGGCTCAACCCAGGTACCAAAGATGGGGAGGGGAGAGAATAATGTCATCCAGTAGATTTTTGACCACCCAGGGCTTGCCTGCTTTGCTTACCTTATGAAATCTCACCTCACCTGATAAGACCTTGGTGGATCAGACCCCTCAGAGCTCTCTGACCTGTGACTCCTCTCCACATCACTGAGCAACAGCACCTAGATCCTTCAGCTCCCTCTCCCACCGCCCCACCACCCCACCGGTCTCTGGAAGGTGAAGCTCTCGCCCTAAGTCTCTGGATGGTCTCCTGCCGAGAGGGGCTTCCTGGTTCAGGCAACAGTATCCCAGCATCGACAGAGCGCGAGTGTGGTGCCTCTTGTGGTCTCCTCATCTTCCTTGATCAGCCCCAAGTCTCTCATGCTTTTTTGCGGAATAAGACTCTGGTGTGTGAATAAACCGTGTGTGATGACGTGCTCATCCACTGCAGGGCATCTGGGTAGGTTCCACCCGTTGGCCTTGGTGAATGACGCTGCTCTGCATTTTTACGTACAAGTTTTTTGCTTGCGCACTTGTGTCCTTTCTCTTGGGTACAGTCCCAGGCGTGGGATGGCTGTCCTATGGCACCTGTTGTCGTCTGAGCGGCTGCACCGCTTTGCGCTCCCACGTCCGAGGGTCTGTGACTCCCTGCTTTATGGGTTTGTAGGTTTATCCTGTGTCGTGACCACACCCTCTTGGTCACCGTGGCTCAGGGGTGGAGCCTTTTCTTGGTTCCAGTCACCCATCAAGTGGCAGGCCCAAGTCCCACCCTGTCCCAAGCCTGGGCTGTGGTGTGGCTTCAAGGGGCCGGGTACCAGCACCTGCCTGGGTCTCCGGCCGTGCCCTGGCCCTTCTTCCCTCCAGTCCTGGTCTTTCTCCTGTTCCTCTCCCACCCAGGCATGTTTCTGTCGGATGTGGGCGGGGGCTGGCAAGAACCGGAGGTCAAGGGTCAGGGGACAAGCCACAGGGGACGAGGAATCCCTCTGTGCCCCCTGACCCCGCTGACACAGGTCTTCAGGGTTGACTGCGCTTCCCGCGTTCGCCTCGGGTAGGAGGATTCTGAAGTTGAGCCCAAGGTGTGACCGGCCTCCTGAGGTCTGGGAAAGACGATCCAGGGGCAGATTCCACGACCCGGGAAGAGGCAGGCCTGGGCCATCCCTCCACCCGGCCCTTCACCTCCCAAATACTCATCAGCGTTCCTTCCCTTTGAAGGATTCAGACGACGATTCTGAGAAGTGAAACCGCGTCATCAGGAGTCGCGTGTCTTTAAAAACCTTCTTCAAGTGGCAACATTGCCAAAGAGGGACATTGTAGACTTGCTTGGGGACATGGAGGACTCTGGAGATGGAAAGGCAACAGGAAATGGGAAGAAATTTCTTCCTCAAGAGAGCCACAGCGGAGCTGGAGTATGACCCGGCAGAGGGACAGGCAGAGGGACAAGCAGAGGGACAGGCAGAGGGACAGGCAGAGGGACAGGCAGAGGGACAGGCAGAGGGACAGGCAGAGGGCTCGGACCCCAGGACTCCAGAGCAGGTGAGCTCAGCTGTGAGACTCGGGATGCTTTTAACATGGCCATCACTGGGGACAGTTGTGGACAGAGGAAGTGGTGGGCGTCTTTCTCATCTGGGGCCTGCTGGAGTGGACAGGTGTGCAGGACAGGAGTCCAGGGACACCTTGTGAAACGTAAAGCAGGCAGAGGAACCACAGACTGAAGCTCCAAGGTCAGAGTGGCCGGGTCTGCGTTGGCTTCACCTGCCCCTCCCTTAGGGTCAGGAGGAGTGGACGGTCAGATGCAAAAGCCACAGAGAGAAAGCTCACTCTGCGCAGGTGTGGCACAGACGAGCCCGGGCGTGGGGCCAGCCCCCTGGGCCCTCGGGCCTTCTCTGCTGAGAGTCAAGGGCCAGTCTCATTCCTGTCACCTTGAACCATGCGTGAGACCCCATTTTCAAAGCTCTTTTTAATATTTCATTTAGAGAGTCTCGTGGGTTTGCTTGGGGCCTCCCTAAGTTGCTGAGGCTGGCTTTGAACTCTTGATCCTCCTGCCTCAGCCTCCAGAGCTGCTGGGATGACAGGCCTGGGCCCCTGCTCCTGGCTCGCTCTAATACTCTTCTCTAAGTCCCACCCTGACCATCTAGAGGCAGATCCTCCCAGGGCAGCTGAAGTCTTTCCTGAGGTCACTCCCTCTTGGGGTCCGCTCACCACGGCCTCCGTCCGGACGGCACAGTGGCCTTCCTGGGCCGGCATGGAGCCCTAGTGGTCATAAGCAGAAGGGCACACATTGGCCTCTTCCCAGCAGGGCCGGAGCAGAGCAGTGTGCTGGAGGCCCCCACGTGTCTCCCGACCCTCTCAACACAGCGCAGAGCTCTTCTGGTTGTCCCAGGCCGCTGCCCACCTCAGACAGCCCTGGAAGGGAGGGGCCGGGCAGGCTGACCCGAGTCCTCCTTGTTTTTCACGGTTCCCTTCCGCGCCAATGAAGTCAGTGGCTTCCCAGAAATAGGTAACGCTTAGTAGGTAAGAGGATGCATTTCAAGTCACCTGTAGGGCACAAAGGGACCGTACAACTGTCACAATAATAACAGCCTCATTATCATAAACCAGACCCTGGACTCTGGGTCTAGAGCGTGAGCCCCGGAAGCTTCCGCAGTGTGCAAAGCGAGAGGCCTGCCTTGCTCAAGCCCCAGCCGTGAACTTGAAGCCTGGGGCCCATGTCGGGCGGGTCAGAGCAGACGCTGCCTTGAAGCTTGGAGACGGCTCCTTTCCCCTCGGATCCGCGTTCCGCTTCTCCTGCTCCTAAACTTCAGTTTCAAGTTCTACCAAAAGGTCGAGGCTGGGCCAGCCTGCAAATGACTGTCCACGGGAGGGAGGGAGAGCTGCTGCGCCCTGTCCCGCCCTGCCCAGCCTGGGGACTGCAGGGACTGCATCTCCGCTCTGGGGTCCGCTGCTTCTGGGTGGGTGTGTCCAGTGAGGAGCCCCTGCAGGAGGTCCAGAGGGAGGTGGGCAGGGCGGGGGTTCCTAGAGCTGCGGCTTCTGGGGTGGCCTCATCCTCCACACTGACCTTCTGATCACCTCTCCTGACTCCGTGTTGGGCCTGCAGGGGTGACAGCTCCGTGGCTTAGCAGGAGCTTCAGGGAGGCTGCCCTGCACCTGCCCTCACCTGGGCAGTCCTTGTGAGAAACCCTCCCCTGGCTGAGCCTGATCCTGTGGGGCCCACACAGTCTGGGGTTCAGGGATCTGGCGTCAGCACCGCGTCGCCCAGGAGCCTGCAGGGACGGCTGGCTGCGTCTCTGAGGGCTCTGCAGAGGGAGCAGGGACGGGAGCAGGGTGGGCAGGGGAGCAGGGTGGGCAGGGGAGCTGGGCGGGCAGGGGAGCTGGGCGGGCAGGGGAGCAGGGCGGGCAGGGGAGCTGGGCGGGCAGGGGAGCAGGGACAGGAGCTGGGTGGGCTGGGGAGCAGGGTGGGCAGGGGAGCTGGGCGGGCAGGGGAGCAGGGACAGGAGCTGGGTGGGCAGGGGAGCAGGGTGGGCAGGGGAGCAGGGCAGGCAGGGGAGCTGGGTGGTGACGGCAGGACATCACCAGAGAAGAGCGCGGGTCTGGATGGGTGTCCCCGCCAGGCCCGGGTGCCCCAGGCTTGGTCACCCGCTGAGGCGCCCTGGAGAGGCAGTGGGAGCCTCAGGAAGTGGGGCCCACGGAGGAAGCGAGGTCACTGGTGTGTGCCTTTGAGGGGGGACCACGACTGGGACCCCCACCCCTTCCCCTCTGATCTTTGCTTCCCAGTCACCCTGAGGAGAGCAGCTGCCCTGCTCCAGGCTCCCGCCATGATGTCCCGCCTGGCCCCAGGCCCAAAGCTGGGTGGGCGAGGGACTGTGCAGAGGGGCGGTCAGCAGGCCTGAGACTGTCCCTCCCACCGCGCTCCAGGAGCCACCACCCACAACCACAGAAGCTTGGGAACAGGCCCTTCCCCCAAGGAGCCTGCAGGCGATACCCCAGCCCTGGTGACGCCCAGACCGCCACCCTCGAGGGCCCCCGCGGTCAGCCAAGCAGCACCAAGTCCCTGACCCCCAGGTGATGGGGACAAGGGACGTCGGCTTGAGCTGCCACACATGTGGACATTTGCACCCTTGCTATCCGCGTCATCGAGAGCCGCTCACTGACTCAGCCTCGGTTTCCTCATCCGTCGGGTGGGAACCGTGACCACCAGACCCATTTGCTTGGCAGGGCTGAGTGAGGAGAGGGTGACCAGAGTCCACTGTGCGCAAAGCAGGGCCTGCCAGGGGCAGCTCGTCCCACGCCGGAGCTGGCTGGTATTTCAGAGCACCCAGACGCGGGCACTGGGGGGCACACCACTGTGTCGGTCAGCCTTCCACTGCCAGCTGACCAGGGGCCTGGGGCTCACCTCTCCCGCCCGTACCATCCCTTCCCTGATGAGAGGACTCAGCAGCCCTTCCTCCTCCACTCTCCCTGCCCTCAGACCCCCACTGTCCTCCTCGTTTCCGTCTTTTGTAAAAGTCTGGCATCCATTGATTGATTGATGGATCCTGAGGATTGAACCCAGAGGCCCTGACCCACCGAGTCACATCCCCAGGCCTTTTTATATTTTATTTAGAGACAGGTTCTCACGAAGTTTTCTAAGGCCTTGCTAAGTGGCTGAGGCTGGCCTTGAACTCCTGGTCCTCCTGCCTCAGCCTCCCAAGTCCCTGGGATTACCCGTGGGCCCCCCGCACCCGGCTAAGTCTGGCATTTGGTAGCAGGTTTCTGCAGAGCCCACAGCAGCTTCCTTGGGGGGAAACATGGCCCAGAGCCGTCTTCTCTGACCCTCTGCCTCCCCCTCTGTGCTCCCGCCCAGGGGCCTTCCCCCCTGGGATCTCTCAGGAAATCAGCTGCAAGTTGATCTTGACTGAGGTCTGGGGAGCCCAGGAGCAGAGTCAGCCCAGAGGTCTGGTGAGCATCTGCCATAGCACACCCCTGCAAGGCCCAGCAGAGCTTCGGGGGACAGTGCAGAGGCAGCCTGCAGCTCTGGACACCCAGCTCCCTGCCTCCGAAGCATCATGCCCTGCTCGGCCCACGTCTCCGTCCAGGGCCTGACGGGCTTCAGATTTCAAGGGCCCTCCCTGTCAGGCCCTCTCACCTGCCCCTGCTCCTGCAGAAACGCTGCTCTCCCCCGTCCTGCTCGTTCCAGAACCTGCCCAGGGCACCCGCGCGCCTCCCTTTCTGTTCCTGCCCTCACACCTGCTCCTGCCTCTCTGCTGGACGTGCCTTTGCCCCCTTGTCCCCAACAGTCAGTCCCCAAATGAACATACACGTGCTCACCTTGTGTGCATGCAGGTGACTCAGCAGCGACCAACAGGACAGGTGCAGAGGGGGAAGAGCTTGTTAGAGGGCTCACGGTTTCAGGGGTCTCAGCCCATGGACGGCGGCTCCACTCCTCGGGCCCGGGGTGAGGCAGGGTATCCTGGCCGCAGAGTGTGGTGAGGAAGTGGCTCATGTGACAATCGGGAAGCAGAGAGAGACTCCACTGTCCAGATACCACACATGTCCCCCCAGGACCCCTCTTCCAGCCACACCCACCCACCTGCAGTCCCCACTGGGTTCATCCCACGGGGGTAAAGCACTGACTGGGTAAGCCCCTCCTGACCCCATCATCTCTCCTCTGAACCTTCTGGAATCGTCTCACACAGGAGCTCTTGATGGACACCTCACGTCCAAACCGCAAGGCCAAGGTGAGGTGCGTTGGTCAGTCCGTCCACCCCACGTGTAGCTCAGGAAAAAGACCAAAAGAGGACGATCGACAAGCCCTAAATGGGCCGCCAGCCAGTCCTGACCCGGGAATGAAATCCCGATTTCCTGCCGCACAGTAGACGCTGCTGGACCACAGGGGTGGCTTGTGGGCCAGGTCCCCTCAGCTACGTGGGACCTGCAGTTCCTCCTCCCAGGGTCGAGGGGATGGGTCCCCAGTGAAGGGGACCCCTGGCCCCTGGAGGAAACGGGCCACCTCTCCTGATGTGGAACAGAGCCTGGGAACAGGGACGCTCAGGAAGCCGGGTGACTTGCACTCACGGCAGAGGGGCTGGAGGAGGGGGGAGTGAGTTTGGAAGAACAGGAACCAGCGCTTCCTGCCACTATCTGCAGAGGGGACCCCCTCTGGGCTGTCCCACCTGTCGGAGCCTCCTCGAAGCCTCCGGAGGCCCTTCCTGCTGAGCGCCAGGAACAGGGCTGCCTCTGGTGGCGGCCACAGTTGGTGACACAGGAGCAAGTGGCTTCCCTGCATCTGAATCTCCCTCCATGGAAGCTGCCCTGGGGGAGAAAGAAGAGCCATCCCCAGGCGTGTGGTTGGAGCAGGGTCACTTCCTCCTCCTTTCCCTGCCCTGGGAGACACCACAGTCATGGGTGGGTGGGTGGTCGGACAAGTGGGTGGACAGACAGACGGAAGAGGGAGTTTCCTTGTTGGGATCCTCGTAATTGGTATGCGGTTTACATTCCACTCCTCTGAGGACAGCAGGGTAATCAGAAGCAGCTGCAGCCCAACCTGCCTCTGCCACAAACCTCCTGGATGAGGCCGGCCTCCCTCTCCTCCCTCTCCGCCTTCCTGAACAGCACCCCTGCAGCTAACCTCCCTTGGAGTTCTTCTCATTTAGACCAAAAGGGCCAAGTAAGTAGAGCTTGCAGAGTCTTTTAAAAATCAAACTGTGAAAAGAAGCGATCGGTGAAGCTCCCCAGGCCCCTGCCAGGAGAGATTTTAAGGGCTGCCTGTGTACTGCAGAGAGCGTTCTCTCCATTTATTGATTTGGCACCAGTGGGGGCGGAGGCCAGGGCCTGGATGTGCTAAGCCAGTGCTCTACCCTGAGCCACACCCCCAGCCCCCAATTCACTCCTGACCCTCTAAGACGATGCACTTTAAATCCATACCCCAGGAACATTCCCATACTCTGGCCCTTTCTGATTTTACTTACTACATATTAGAGGTCCCTTCACACCAGTGCAAAGCCACCTGGCCTGTTCTTTAGAGCAGCCGTGTGGCGTTCTGTGGGACAGTGTGACTCGCCACCTAGCCATTTCCCACTGATGGTCTGTCTGAGTCAGGTCAGGCTGTTATGACAAACATCACAACTGGTGGCTTGGTAAACAATATCTCACGATCCTGTTGGCTGGGGCAGCCAAGTTCAAGGTGTCAGCAGATCGGGGGTCTGGCGAAGGTGCACTTTTGGATTCAAAGACAGCTTCTTGCCACTCCCTCGTGGGACGGGTGGGGAGAGGGCAAGTGTGTCTCTCCCATGTTTTCTTACAAGGGCACTAATTCCACCAGGAGGGCCCCATCCCCACCACCCAGTCACCACCCAGAGCCCGCCCCGCACTGCCACCCCATCACCATCACAGTGAAGTTGAAGATCGCGACACGTGGATTCCAATCCCCCACCCAGTGCAGAGCGTGGCCGTTCTAAGGGTTGGCGTTCCTGCGGCAGCTTCGGGGGCAGTGTCTCCTCACTGGCTTTGGAGTGTGGGGGTCAGTCCTGGTCTGGGGTGTCAGTCCTGCTACGGAGCCTGCCAGCCCCTGAGCTCTGGGAGACACCCTAGCTGGCAACAAGATCCCGCCCAGGGATGCCACAGGGCCCAGGAACCCAAGGCTAAAGAGACCCGGAGGAAGGGACTTGGTCCCAAGTGGAAGTGGCACCTGGAAACAGAAGTCCCAGAGCACGCAGGAGGTGCCCGGGGGCGCCTGAAGATGCAGGCGCCAGAGCTGCCGGATAGCAGCTGGAGGGTGCGGCGTGGGCGCTGAGCCGCCTGCCCCAGGCCAGCACCTTCCTATCCTCGTGGCCAGCGCCTGGGTCCCTTCTCTGAAAATCTGAATGTGAAATCCTCTTCCTCCCACTCACTTTTGTCCTCTTTTCTCTGTCTTCTGGAATAAGTTAAATGAGCTCAGCAAGCATTTACTGAGCTCCTACTGTGTACAGAACACTTCTTTTTCTCCAAGTTGGGGCAGCTTGGGGGACACAGGTATCTAAGCCCCCTACAGTTTCCCACAGACCCACCTGGACCACCAGGACTGCCCAAGCAATGCAATCTCAAAACTGTCCCTCTTGACAGATGAGGTGACTCGTTTAAGGGCAAAGGGATGGAGGTGAAGTGGGTCCTCCTTGCCTTTGCCTGTCTCCTCCCAAGGGGTGACCCCCATATCTGTATTATATTTAGGATCCCCCGGACTGCAGCTCTAAGCTCCACTCTGAGTGTGTTGAAGATGGATCTTGGAGGCTAGGCCGGGGCCGAGGCCACAAGGGTTTGGAGGGGAGGGACCTCAGAGATGGCGGTGGGCAGGGATGCGAGTGCCGCGGGAGGCCCCTGGCAGTACAGTCTGTCCTTTGAGGGTTCTGCGTCCACAGATCGCTCCAAACATGGTTGGAAAATATTTGGGGGAAAACTGCATCTGTATTGATCAGGTATAGACCATTTTCCTGTCATTGTTCCCTAAACAATGCAGTGTGACGGCCGTGGATGTGGCATTTGCACTGTATTAAGGATTAGAATTGATTCAGAGATGATCTGAAGTCTGTGGGAAGAGTGAGTGGGCCCTTTGCAGATCTATACCATTTGGTGTCAGGGACTTGCGGATCCTCAGGTTTGGGCTGGGGGACAGGACTGTGGACACGGATCCCCGAGGGACCCGGGGGGCAGCTGTACCTCGAGGGCTGGCTGGAGGAGACTGACAGAGGAGGTGTCTGCAGCTGGAAGATGGCAGGCGCCTGCCACTTACCCCAGCCCACACCACTGTCCCTGAGGGCGGTGGCCAGCAGCTGACCTCAGCCTCCTGCAGCCTTCGGCCCTGGGCTGCCCAAGCTGTGGGACCTGCGCAAAGTGCTCCAAAGTTTGAATCGTGGGGTGACGGCCCCGTCCTGAGGAGTCACCAAGCCGGGCACTCCCTCAGCTGGCCCTAGTCTGACCCCAGGAGCCTGGCTGCCAGCTCTCCACACCTTCGTTTTCCAGGTAGGAACCCTGTCCAGGAGCACAGGGCACTTCAGACTCGGCAGAATGCCCGGTCAGCCTGCCCCAGAGGAGGGGCCCTGGGGGCAGCCGGGGGTGGGCACGGGCAGCCAGTTCCATCAGCAAGGCCCTGTGGGCCTCCTCCTCCTGGCGTGGGCCCTGGATGGGCGGTCTGTCACCCGGGGCAGAGTGGCCTCCCGGCCAGCTCTTTGGCCGGCTTGCTCTAATGGGAAAGCCCCTGTCCCCCCGTGTGTCCCTGCTAAACTGCGGCCTGCCCTGCGCCAGCTGGAGCCTGAGTGCCCCGCCCAGGGCCTTGTCTGTCCTGCAGACAGGGAGCCCATTCAGACCCCGGGGTGGCACGGGGGATCTGGCCCGGGAGGCCTGGCTGGGCTCCCGCTGGCCTGTGGGGGTCCAGAGGCCTCCCTGGGCTTCACCCTGGCCGAGCAGAGCGGCTGCGCTCACAGGCCCGTCTTGCTCCATAAACCGGAAGCCACTTCCAGCTGGTGGGACGGTGTCTGGTGCCATCCTGTCCGGGCAGGGAAGGCTCCCCCGCGCTGCGGAGGCCCTTTTACAGACCCTGGTCCCCCGGGGGCTGGGCCTGGGCTGGGCCTGGGCGGGGACCTCAGGATAATATTTGCTGTACCTGCTCCTGGCTCCGGACCGCAGCTTCCTGCCGGGCGTGGTGGCCACACTGCCACCAGAGCCCCCTTCCCTGCGGGGGAGGCTGGCTTTGGGTTTTGAGGAGTGGGAAACAGTAAGTTCCACTTAAACCACGTCTGGTTCTCAAAGGCCCTGAGTGGCCTCCACAGTGGGTGGCCACCCAGACTGTCCCCAGGGGCTCCCAGTCTCGGAGACCACACAGCTCTGGAATCAGTAAGAAGCCTGGCTGCCCAGGGACGGCCCGCCAAGGGACAGTGGATCCACCTGCAGGACGTCGCGCCCCCAGGCCCTGCCGCCCGCCCTCCTGGGGGCCACGCTCTTCGCACAGCTGAAGGGCGTGAGGTTGAAACATGAAAAATGCTTAGCCGAAGGCCCGGCTTGTTTGCTTTTGCTGATAGTAACCGCCTGCCCACGGAGCCCTTTCAAACCTCTTCAGTGTTTTGGAAAGTGGATAAGGGACTCATTCAGTGACGCTGAAGTTTAACCAGAGCCAGGAGTGAAGCGGGGGTTCATGAAACAGGACCAGCCCGGACCACACACGGAGAGTTCTGGACTCCGCCAGCCCTCCTCCCTCCCTCCTCTGTCTCTCTCTCTCTCTCTCTCACACACACACACACACACACACACACACACACACGCACCCTCACCCTACTGTCCCCAGCCCTCACTCTGACAATCCAGCCATGACTGACCCCAGGACGCCCGTGATCGGCCTGGGCGGGGGCTTCCTAGGCTCAGGGGCCCCTCTGTTAGCCAGGGGCCCGTGGAAACCCGGATCCCTGCAGTGTGGGCCCCCAACTAAAGGGAGCCCGCAAAAGCCAGGGCCACCTCCACACAGGCCTTGAGAGGAGAAGCTGCAGCCGGGTGGCACAGCTGAACCACCTCTGGAAGGGCCAGGAGACAGGTCCCCGGGAGCAAGGCTGGTGTGGCCCGGCCCCTGCTCCCCGCAGCCTGGGGAGGGTCTGCTGCACCCAGGGGACATGTGGGGCCGCACAGGGACCCGACGGTGGGGAGCACGCTTCTTTTAGCCGCCCTTGGGGCCGAGTGATTTATTCTCCTCCTGCCCTCGGCCGGGCCCCACTGCAGACTTCAAACAGACCCAGCAGCATCCGACGGGGGCTCTGTGGGAAGCTGGGAAGATGTTAAGTTCTCTTTCTTTTTTTTCCTTTTGAACTTTTATTTCAATATAAGCTTCGAGCTAGGCAGGGGGAATGAGGCAGTTAAATTCAAGAAATATTTACGGCGTCTCGGAGATACAATGAACTTGGGGGTGGTAACATGTGGGGTGGGGGAGGGGCGGGCTGGGGCAGAGCGGCTTGGAGCACAGCCCCCACCCCTGCAGCCCCGGGACCTACTTAGATGCCGAAGCTCCTTATTAAAGGAATATTTGCCCTGTGTTCATCAGCTTTCTGTAACTATAACAAATACTTGAGATGATAAACTTATAAAGGAAAAAGGTTTCTCCTGCCTCCCAGTCTGGGAGGTTCTGCTCTGTGATGGGCAGGCTCAGTTCCCTGGGTCTGAGGCAGGGCAGCACACCATGGTGGAGTGAGACCCCTTCCCTCACAGCCAGGAGGCAAAAATGAGAGCCAGAAAGGGGCTGGGGTCCCACGATCCCCTTTGAGCGCATGCTCCCGGTGACATAAAGCCCTCCTGCTGGTGCCAACTCCTAGAGGTCCCACTGCTGCCAGTACTCACACCTTGGGGACAAACCTTTGGGGGCCATTCAAGATTCAAACCATATCATTCTCCAAATCCAAGGCCCAGGGAGACATCAGCATCGCCCTGATGTTATGGTGTGGACCTCAAATGACCCCAAAGGCCCAGATGCTCAGGACTCGCTCACTGGCTGGTGGCGCTGTTGAGAGGTGGAGAACTTGGGAGCTGGGTCTGTCCCTGGGGACCTGCCCTTGGAGGGGACAGGAGGCCGGTCTTTTCCTCTCTTTCTTTCAGGTCCCCTCTGCCACCTGCTTCTGCCTTGATGGACTGTGCTGTCGCCCGCCCCAAACCACAAGGCCAAGTGACCGTGGGCTGCGTTTTCTAAAACGGTGAGCCTGAAAGCCGATGCTCCTGGGCGTCTGCCACAGTGACGGGCAGCTGGCCAACACAGCTGTGGGCAAACTCGGGGTGTTCCATGGTCCCCGTCCCCTTTGCCATATGCTTCTGTCCCCCCCCCCCCCAGGAGCTGGGACCGGTCACTTCCTGAGGTTCTTGCTTTCTCTCCCTGGGTGCCGCTGGAATCCCGCCTGCAGAGAAGACTTGCGGTGACCTTCCTTCTTCTCACACCCATATTTTTTGAAATGAGATGATTTTGCTGACAAATAAAAAGTTGGAAGCTCACAAGTTCTGGTTTGGTTTGGAACCAAGATCCCCACGTGGCTCTGGAAGGCCTCAGCAGGGCCCGGGACCCTCCACCTCAAGCAGTGCAGACGGTTGGGAGGATCAGTTCTAGCTCCTGAGTTTTCCAGAGCTTTCCGGAAGTTACCTCGTAGTGGTGAGATCATTCACCCGACTCCCCTGGGCTACAGCAGGAGCCACAAAATGGAACAAGGCCCACCTGGAAGGTTCCCGTGGAGTGGCCACCTCCCACTCTCACAATGGTGTCACCACACACGATAACTCCTGTCCCTTTCCTCAATCCAGGAGCTGCTCTTGATTACTGCCTTCCCTCCCTTGCAGAAAAGGTGTGCAACCTCCTGCCCCTCGTCCACAGGCACTGCTCTGTCCGGCCCCTCCCCTCCTGGCAGGCTCCTGCAGGGCTCAGGGTGAGTGCAGAGCAGGACCCAGGGCATCCAGGCGCCTTCCTGAGACTCAGTCTCTCAAATGACCCCGTGGGGCCATACCCAGGCCAACCCTCCCCCAAAGGCCTCCCAGCAGCAATGGGAAAATTGCAGCTTCTCCAAACGGAAACAGAGATGGGGATCTTGCTCCTGCAGGACGGTGAGGAAGGAACATCCTCCTTTGCAAAATGTCAACAAACATGTGTTGGTGTTCCTTAGTCGCTTCTCCGTCACTGTGACAAAAATACCTGAGAAAATCAACTTCAAGGAAGAAAGGTTTATTTTGGCTCGTGGTTTCAGAGGTGTTCGCCCACCGTTCATGGATGAGCCCCTGGTGAGGCAGAGCATCATGGCAGAAAGGCAAGGTGCGGCAAAGCTGCTCACCTCCTGTCAACCAGGAAGGAGTGAGGAGAGGAAGAGGAGGAGGAGGAGGAGGAGGAGGAGGAGGAGGAGGAGGAGGAGAGAGAGCAGAGTCCCAATATCCCCTTCAACAGCATGTCCCCGGGGACCTCTTTCCTCCAAGCCCACCCAACTCCTAACATGTCCACCACCTCCCAATAGTGCCCCCACTGGGGGACCCCACCTCCAACACCCGAGTTTTCGGAGGCTGTTCCAGATCCAGACTGTATCCCAGGACCAGAGACACATTCCCTTTCCAGGTTTCTGGAGGACGTTCTGGAGGGCATCAGAGAAGGGAGTGACATTTTAGAAGTTGTGACAGGTGTGGTGAGAGTGTCGGTGATGACCAGCGTCTGCCTTCTTCTTCTCCTGAGGGCACCCCAGCACATGTGCCTGGCCTTCCCCGCAGTGAGACGAAGCCACAGGACTGTGCCATCGATTTTAGTGACACAAGTGACATCAGAAACAGTTTTAGTATGGCTTCTCATCTGCTCTTCATTTTGAAGATGGTGACAGATGCATTCGCTGTGGAGATGAGACAAAGCCCAGAGCGGTGGCACTCACCTGAGATCCCAGTGACTCCGAAGCTCACATGGAACGTCGCAAGTTCAAGGCCAGCCTGGGCAACTTAGGGAGGCCCTGCCTCAAAACTGAACAAACAAAAAGGGCTGGCAGCTCAGTGTAGAGCACCTCTGGGTCAGATCCCCAGTGCCACAAATCCAGAGAGAGAGAGAGAGAGAGAGAGAGAGAGAGAGAGAGAGAGAGACATTGGCAAGCACACCAATTTGGTTTAGAAGTTGTATGATTTTCTACTTTGAAACGCCCAGTGGTCTACTAGTTCCACAGGTAACCATCAACCTACTGGGAAGGTTTTCAAAACATCAGCAAATGATGGAGAAGGGGGTAAGGAGGAGAAAGCAAGTGTCGGTTTTTGGCTGAGTCAAAAATCATATGAATTGCTCTTTTATAGATAAAATTAGTACAAGGATATTGATGGGGCTGCAAAGAATCAGAAAGAAAAGAATATAGTCACTCTTGTCCTCACTGCTCAGAAATGAACCCTGGTGGGACTTTGTCGCATTCCCTCTGGGGTTTCCTCTTAACCAACAAAAACAATATGAATTCATACCGTACTGAGGCCCCAAAGAGTCCACACTACAAACGTGGACAACCTTTGGATTTTTTTTTAACATATTTGTGTATTTATTTTTAAAATGCATTTTTAAATCACATACATCAATCTCATATACATGGTCCATTAAAGAATATATGTATTCTATGTACATATGCTTACCTTTAATGTATCTGGATGTCTAGCTTTGTGTCTGCTCCTAGACTCCGTTTTCCTTCTCTGAACAAGTTTCTGGAAACTTCTGTACTCTCTACGATGTAAAAGAAGACAGCTTTGGAAGGACAGTGGATTCAGCCATGGCCACAGATGCCTGAGGAACCTGAGGACAGGGAGTGCAGGGAGGGAAGGGGACACCTGGGGCTGGGTCCCTTCTGCCTGTCCTTGGAGCTCCCTCGTGACCACCTGGTCCCTGCGCCTGGGGTTGTCCTGCTTCCTCTGGCTCTCGTCCCAGTTGGGCAGAGGCTGGGACACTCGGCTTCTCCACACTCTTACAGCCGAGCTTCTGCGTGAGTGTGAGTTCACACTCAGGGGCACTCGGGCAGCTTTGGAGGGTGGACTGGCCGCATCAGGCCTCCCGCTAGCGGGGGCGGAAAGTCATTGAACTTGTGGCAGCAGTGGCCGTTTCTTGGGTACAGAAGAGGTAGCAGCTCCTTTGGTGGCTTGCTGTGACATGGTGGCTTTGGAAATCGTGTGTGAAAGTGGAAGTAAGAGTTGGTTTTCCCGCCCTCTCACCAGTTCTCTAAGACATTTTGCTTAAGCCCAACTCAAAGGAGCAGGAGTGGATTCTGTTCTCTGCCGCCATTAGAGCGACTCCATCAGGTGAGTGTGTCAGAGCATCTGTCGGAGTGCACATGTGCCAGGTGGAAAAGGCCCATCAAGGAAGCACACGAACGCCCTGCACCAGCGCACTGGGTGAATCCAGTCCTCCCAGTGCCACCTGAGCTGAGGACGGTCACGCATCACATGATGACACTTCATCCAATGGCAGGCTGCATAGAAAGCTTGGTCCCGTAGATCATAAAAGCAGAAATTCCTCCTGTCTGGGGACCTCGCAGCCACGACGTGGCGCGGCACGTGGCTCATGTCCACGGAGATGCTGATGGAAACAGATCTGCTTTGCTGCGGTTTCTAAAGCTCCTGCAGCCTCTGCTGCCGGCTCGGCAGCCTTGATGGCTCTTGGCTGCGTGGAGAGGCCAGGTCACGTGGCTGACCCACATGCCAAGGCTGGTGCACCCTGGGATCCCCGCCCCGTGGTGAAATCACCTGAGGCCGTCTCCCGGGATGGAGCCCTGTCCTTCACCAGCACGTGACTGTACCATGCATCCTCCTAGCAGAAAACCGAGTCACAGGTGGATAAGTCACTCTCCTGAGGTCACCCAAACAGAGACAGGCGGAGCCAAGCTGGTCCCCACGCAGTGTGGCTCCAGGCCTGCCGTCTTCGTTGCTACCCTTTGCTGCTACCATCTCATAGCTAGTCTAAGGGCTCATTTCATTTGCATGAAATGAGCCCACAAAGCCACAAAGTCCCCGTTTCTAAAGTAGTTTTGCTGCTGTTGTTTGTTTTTTCCTCTTTGATTGGGAAACTATTTTCTGCCCAGCTTAGTTGGAGGATTTACACATCAGACTTGAGACACTTTCAGACCCCTAAGACTCTCCTATAAGGGTCCACGAAGACCTTGTCCCATCGTGACCCTCTTCATGGACCATTCAGACCCTCCTCCCACCCCCACCCCTCCCCCAGCTGAATGATATTCCACCAGCAGCCGTCGAGCTGGTGGAACTGCTTGTGTCTTGTGTTTGAAACCTGGAATACCAACCAGATAGTTGCGACCCCAAAAGACACTTTCCGCTAGTTTCTGAATAGGGATGGGAGGTGAATCTCACACACTTCCTAACTCTTGCTTTCTTGGTGAGGAAAATTAGCTAGGGGGAAAAAGGGGGGGCTTTTCTCTTCACTCCTCCACATAGATAATTTATCACTCTATGAAGAGTGGTAGGTTTTGTGGCTGCTTGGTCTGGACTTCTGCAGAATTCCATTTGTTTTCCTCCTGGAATGCATCTCAGTGCAGGGCTCCTTCCCTGGAGCTGAGTCACGGCCCTGTGGATATGGACTCCGTGGAGCCCACTCGCACCTAGAGTCTTAGCTCCCGAGGCATTAATAGCTCAAGTTCATGATCTTACTTTATGTGCCCAAGGTCTGCCCTGACCCAGGCCCTGCTCTAGCCAGCACCAAAAGAGGTCACGATATCTAAATGGAATTTTAAAATGCCAACACCACACAAAAGAATGCGGCCCTGGGGTAGCACTCATCTGCTAGGTATGAGACCTTTTCCCAGAGCGAGTTCTCTGCAAACAAGGTCAGCAGGAAAGCCGACACTACCTTGGCCAGGGAGGGGCCCAGGCGCCATTAACAACTCTGGCCACGGTTACCTCAGACAACGTAAATACAAAACTGGTGCTTGTGTTTATTTAAAGTTATTGGCATCGGGCTCGTTCCTGGTAGACAAAGATTATCTTGTTTA
This sequence comes from Ictidomys tridecemlineatus, assembly GCF_052094955.1. Taxonomy (NCBI): domain Eukaryota; kingdom Metazoa; phylum Chordata; class Mammalia; order Rodentia; family Sciuridae; genus Ictidomys; species Ictidomys tridecemlineatus. Next base: position 92,239,091 of record NC_135489.1, on the reverse strand, counting down.
CAGCAGCATCCAGATGATGGACAAGACTCTGTTTAATATAGATGGAGCTATGCAGAGGGGGGACCCGCTAGCATAAACAACTTCCCTCAAGCAAAACAAATCCTGCCAAGACCCAAGCTGGAATTCATTTATTATACAGCTTCGAGTCGACTTGTTTCAACATTCAACCACTGCAAAAGCAGACGGATAAGGCTGGGGTCCAAGGGCACTGCTGGCCCGGCTCTGCACTTCTCGGGGGTTTTGCAGAAGGTGTTTCTTTCTGGTTTGTCAGGTCACAATATCTGCATCTCTGCAGATGTCACTGGCGTCTCTTCCCCAAGAGGTGTGGCCAGGGACTATGCATGCATATGCGAGAGGCAGGAAGGAGTGAGGGGCCACCTGAGCGTCACTCCTGTCCTTTCTAAGGCTTCTGACCTGGAGGGTAAGCCCGGACGCGGAGCCTTAGTGAGTTCAGCCTGAGAGACAAAGCCTGGGATTTCAGGGTGACAGCCCAGAGCCCGAGCGGGGGGCCAGTGCTCGGTGGAGAGCTCTGGTCTCTACCCCAGTCTGGTTCAGACGGGCCTGGAGGCGGAGCTGGACCTTGAGGATGGTTCCCCTCAGGAACCGCAGGGCCTCCTGGGTAGGACTCACTAAGTGAGCACAGACCAGCAGACAAGTGGACCCAGGGGGCAGGGACTCCAAGGGACCTTAGCAGCAGAGTCCCCGGCAGCCTGGACTGTAGAAGACCCAGAGAAGGGGGTGGTGACAAGGCAGGAAGCCCGCCTGGCTGGGTGAGCTCCGAGCCCGGAGGCACCTAAGGAATAAGGAACCACTGTGGGGTATAGGGCAGGCAACAGGGCAGGAGGGAGACAGGACCCAGCCCAGGAGAGGGAACAGCACTGCTGAAGTGTGTCCCCAGGAAAGCCCAGGTGTGCCGGAGGCTCAGGAGAACCCGCCCAACGAAGGCAGGCAGGAGGCCCACTGCCCTGTGGGTCTCTCTCCCTTGCTGTCTGATTCTCCTCTAGATGGTCCTTATCATGGTCCTAGTGTCCAGCATGTAGCAAATCCAGCTACGTGCCAGTGCCACCTTTTGCCACCTCTCTGCGGCCTGCTGCCCTGCAGCCCTGGCACCGGAGACTTCTCACCCGTCTCCTGGGCTGGTTGGGGAGGGCCTGTGTGCTGAGTCCCCCGGGCTGTCTAAAGGCTGCTAGGCCTCTCCCATTTTTGGTAGAACCATTCTGGAGGCTCAAGCCACCCAGAGAGGCCGCACTTGCCACCTGCCCTCTTCTGGCCCCAACTGCCCCCACTATTGGGGCCTTTGGCACCAGAAGGCGGTCTTTCTCCCCGGCTGAGCCCCACCCCACCTGCTCTGGCATCGCTGTCCAGCAGCCATGGCCCACTGGCCTTCGCCTCCCCAAGCCTCAGCCACACCTGGACCATGTCTACCCGGAAGTGTGCTCTCAAACGCACTCCGCCACCCTCTCTCTGCCTCGGCTGCTCCCTCCACACCACGCCATGGGCCTTTGGACTTCAGGAGACCTCTGCATTGTGACACCTCCATTTCCTCTAATCCCACCTCATTCTCTTCTTCTCTTGGTCCCAATCGCTTCACCTTCCTGCCCCCTCAACCTCTGCCAAGACGCCTCCCCCACTCCCCCCAGCTTCCCCCCATGCTCCCCTCTTCTACTCCACCTGGGGTGTAAGAGCTGCCTGTGGCTCATGACACATTTCCCCACGCCTTAGCAGCTTAAATAAAGCCACAACACCTCCTGTCTCCCACGGTGTCTGTGGCCTCAGCTCAGTGGTGGTGGCCCAGGGCCTCTCAGGAGGCTGCCCTGGAGGTGTCAGCCCAGACTACTGTCATCTGAGGGCCCTGGGGCTGGAGGATCTGCTTTCAAGATGTCCCCTTCTGTGGCTGCTGGTGGGAAGCGGTGGCCTCTGAGGGGAGCCAAAGCTTCTGCGGGACCCCTTGAGCATCCTTCCAACATGGCTGCAGCCTCCCTGGAACAAGGGCAATGAGCAAGAGGAGCAAGGAGGACGACTCAAAGTCTTTTGTGACCTAGAATTGCAGTCACACACTGTTATTTCCACGTGCCTTAGAGGCCAGTTGGTAGGTCCAGCTCAGAATCAAAGTGAGGGGCTGAGACTCCATCTTTGAAGAGAAGAGCGGCAAAGAACTTGGGGGCATGTTTTAAAACCACTGCAGTTCACTTCCTTCTTCTCCTCTCACGACAGCCATCTCTCTGCTTCCTGCCCACAGGACAGCAGCCAGAGTGGGCCTGAAGCCTTGGTCCTGCACCCAGCCCTCACCCGCTGTCTCTCCTCCTGCATGTGGGCAGCTGAGCCCCAGAGGGTGGAGAATGACCCCATAGACAGGCCATGTGTCCATGCCCATGTTCTGCACATCTCTACCACCCCAGGTGGTCTATGCTGCTGTTTCTTGGCGGCACATCTAAGAAAAAGTGTCCCCCCTGCAGCCCCCCCACCCCGCCTGTGGACACTTTGTTTCTGACTTCAGGGACACCATCTGCCCTTACAGAGGAACCTGTGTGGTAAGCTGTCCTGGTCCCACCTTCCTCTGTCTTCCTTCTCTCCTTTAATTCAGGCTGGATTGTTCTGGATACCACTTCCCATCCTTCTCGCCCTCTCCACTCCTCCCCCATTGCTTACCTTGGTACTGGCTCAAGTCCCTGCCCGCTCCCCAGTCACGGGTGGACTCAGGATGCTCCAATCTTTCACTTAGTTTTAAAATGCAAATGAAATACTAATCTGCCTGTGGTTCAATAACCCCCACGAGGCACCCCACTAACCCACCACGATATGCCTCAACTGAACCTCTAGCCCAGTGCACTTCTGGCCCATCTGCCCATCAGTGCTGCTTCCACGCGGAATCCTGTGTACCTTCACCACAGGCCCAAGGCCAGATGATGCCCCTCGGTCCACACCAGGCCCTGGCTGTGTGTCCTGTGCTGGCAGAGGGCGTCTTTCCACTCAGAGGTCACTCAAGCCAGAACAGGAAGCCTTCCGTCTTTCTAAGTAAGGACCTTATAGATAGAACCAAAGCAAGACTGAAATCCAGCTGGACAGACAGTTCCTGTGACTCCACGTCTGGCTTCTGGGGCACATGGCACTGTGATGTTCTGTTCAATGAGCTTCTAGAGCTCTGCCTCTGTGCCCTTGTTGATTGCAGCCCACGTGGCCTTTCTGTGGGCCTGTCTCTGCTCGATTCCCGCAGCTCTCCTAGGACACTGCCCCACATGATCGGCATTTCTTAATCTTGGGGGTCTCCACTGCAGCTTCGGCTTCTTCCTCACACTTCCACACTCTGACATCTCAGGGGGTACCTCTGATCCTGCTGCACTTTGCCTGGGCTCCAGGGCCTTCTTTTGAAATCTTGTTGGAAGCCTCTCTGGCCCCCTGATTGCAGCAACCTGCATTCCTACAGAACCAGCACCACATGGTTGACACCAAGGTTGCCGCCATCTTGAACACAGCCAAGCCTCCCTGGCTGAAGCAGCCTCCGAGGGTCTGGGTGACTGAGAATGCTGAAAAAACTTCCCAGGCCTCCTTGTGCAAGAAGGACCCCCCACTGGTCTCCAGAGAATTTCCACTTTTACTCCTTTGAGCCTGAGGTGGGTGTGGTCTTCCGAGCTCCAGAGATGCCTCTCAAGCCATCTTTCTTATTGTCTCTGGGCAAAGTCTCTAGCATTTCCTTAGTGGCAGTAAAGTCTTTAACAACTACAATTTCTTTAGGCCCAGTTTTATTCCCATCTTTTAAGCCCAAGTTTTTGAAATCTTTCTGCTCTGCTTTCTGCTCCTGAATATCACAATAAACTTGGCTAAAAGCTGCCAGCAATATCCATGCCACCTCCTGAATGCTGTGCTGCCTAAGTATTTTTTTCCACCAGATGAAGAGTCCATCACTTTAAAAATCAGCCTCATAGAACGTCTCAGGACACAGACAAAATGCAGACAACTTCTTAGCTAGAACATAACACCAATGGCCTCTATTCAAAATTCCAATAGAGACCTCCTTCTCTGAACCCTCTTGAGCTCTGTCTTCACTGGCCACAGTCCTTCTGACATTCTGGTCTGAGCTTCTAACAGAATCAACCATTAAGCTCAATTTACAACAATCTAAAGCATTTCCAGCTTGAACTGCTAAACATCTCAAAATTCCTCCCATCAATTCCAAAATGCTCCAAAAAACATGAACCACACAGTCAGGTTCATCACAACTACAGCCCCAACTCCCAGTTCTGATTTCTATTTTAGTCCGTTTTTTCACCACTGTGACTAAAGGACCCAACTAGAACAATTATAAAGGTTTATTTAGGGGCTCACGGTTTCAGAGGTCTCAGTCCATAGAAGTTCAACACCATTCCTCAAGATGAGGCTGAACATTATGGCAGAAGAGTGTGGCAGAGAGAAGCAGCTCACATGATCAGAGAGGAGAGGAGAGGAGAGGAGAGAGAGAGAGAGAGAGAGAGAGAGAGAGAGAGAGAGAGAGAGAGAGAGAGATCTACTTGCCAAACACAAATACATATCTAAACTCATGCCCGATGCCCCACCTTCCTCAGCCACACCCCCCCTACCTTCACTCACCACTCAGTTAATCTCATCAGGTGAATGATGCGCTGATTGGCTTAAGGCTCTCTTATCCCAGTCATTTCTTCTCTGAATTTTCTTGCATTATCTTACACCTGAGCTTTTGGGAGACGCCTCACATCCAAACCAGAACAACAGTTATCAGGACAAATTTCTAATAGGTTTCCCATAGGCCCAGCGGTTTCCCAAAGTTCTGCCCCATGGCTCCTCACCCTGGTTCCCTTTCCCTCCCCTGCGGATGAGATGGCCGATGACTAGGCAGGCCTAGAGTCTGCGCCAAGCATCTAGATTCAAACTAAAATAGGCTGTACCTAAACCCCTAACTGAATGTTTCTAAAAAACAATCTCCCAAGTGAAACTGCAGACGGACAGGGCATCTTCTCTTACCTGGTGATAGAAGTCGCCGTGAGTACCAAGGCCCAGCTCTCCCTGTCTGGACAGCTACTTCCTGGTGGCCCTCCTTGATTTGAGTTTTGTTTTGCAAACAATGAAAACATCTTTGTTAGATGTACACCCAGCTTAGGAATTATTTATGGTTTCCTGTGATCAGGTATAATATGTCAGACCCAAAATGAAAACTGGGCCTAAATCCTACTTGAAGCAGGTTTTTGTGGTTCCTGCTTATGATTGGTGATTGCTGGGTTTACACAAGCAAATGGATATTATAATTTGGAGGATGAGCCAATAAACTACTGTTTAGGATTAAGTGCTTTCCACTAAGGCTTTCATTGATCCAAAGAGGGCCCAGGCACATGGGCTGCAAATGAGAATGCCAACCCTGAGGCCTGGTTCTTAGTCCACCAGAAGTGGGGTCCTGCCTCCGCAGGCTGCCTGATTAAGTGGGAAACAGAAAATACTTGATACACAGCACAAGCACGTGAAAGAGAATACAAAAAGGAAAATAGAGGCAGACCTGAAGCGATGCTTTACTCAGCACCAGAAGGGCACATCTTCAGGGAGAAAATGGCCGGCGGGCCACCATGAGGATCTGGGTTCACAGGGCCTTAACTTAGCCAGGTCATGGAGGGAGTTAGTTACTTTGGGCAGGCAGGGCCAGTTCGTAGGAAGAGGAGTTTGGGTGGTGGGCTCGTTCAGGACGGGGCAGAGAGGTAGGGGAACAGTAAGGGAAGTTCCTCCCTGTGGCCTATTTTCTATATAGAAAGACTCACATGTAAAGATTCACTGCCGACATTTTGCAGCCAGCTTGGAGACATGAGAATTGGAGATTTGATCTACTAGGAGGGAACAGACCTTTTCACAGGCCGTTATGCTGTTTTGGGGGAGGATAGTAGCATTTCAGAGATGACCAGCATTATATTCGAGACCCACAGAGGCTCCCCTCTCCTCTCCCTGTGGCTCTGCAGCTCCCTGGCTCTTGGAACGTTGTCGATGCTTTACATTTAAACTGTCTCAAGGTATGAGAGGCCCTCTTGGCTGTTTCTAGTTTGGAGCAGGACATTCATGATAGACAACAAGTCTCTGCCAGGGCGACTATCAAAGTAGCATTTATGTAAATACCCAAGCAAACCCCCCAGGGAGATCAATGGCGGGAGACCAGGGATTGGAATCCCAGGCAAGATAAACAACCCTTTGCAGAGCAGAGCCGGACCTCCAGGGCTCCTGGGGAATGTCCTTAGGAGGAGCAGTCACTGGCACAGATGCTGAGGGGAGGATGGCTGTGGACAGGGAGCTGGGCCAGGCCCCAAGCTCAGCGACCTGGCCCCAGCTGCCCACGTGAAGGGCTCTGTCCATACCTGGAGGATTCCAGGGGAGGCTGGGGTAGCTTGTCAGATCAGGGTCCCTAGCCTTCCTTGAATGAAGGAAGGGACGTGGGTGTTGGTCGCAGGGCTGGGGGTGCCAGCTTCCCTGTGGAGAAGGGAGCCTGGTTCAGGGCCTGGGATTTAAATTCCCCTATGATTATTTTATTCTAATGTTTTCCAGAATGAGTTGGACCATTAAATATCTGCCTGCTGGCAATGTGGACTCAAGGTGGCCAGCTTGCCCCTCTGGGATGAGCCCAGGCGAAGGGCCTGCAGACCAGGCTTGGGGCAATGGGGTCATGAGTGCAGTGACCAGGGCCGGGTTGGCGGGACTTTGAAGATGCAGGAGGCAGTGGGTCCCTGGAGGTGATGGGACGCAGTGGAGGCGCAGCTCTGCCTCGCTCCTGTGTGTAAGCCAGTGTGTAAGCACATGTGCACGCTGGTCTGGACCCTGCCCCCGGGCTTCTGGTGAGCAGCCAGCCTACCCGCAGGACCCCTGCTGGGGGCGCCTCAGCCTTATGGCATTTGGAAAGCCACCGATTGGAGCAGCAGATGCTGGGAGATTCTTCTCTCCTGGACCCAGCCCTCCTGTGCTTGCTGGGAAAGAGCGCGTTCAGGCTGGGCAGGAGCAAAAGATACGACTTTCTGTTTACTTTGAATATTTCCAGACACCAGCACAGACCTTCCGGGTGCCCTGGGTGTAGAAGGAACAGTGCAGGCCTTGGCTCAGGGTCACCTCCTTACAGTGACCTTCCCTGACCATTTTTCCTAAAAAAAAAAAAAAAAATCAAACCCAAAAGACCCAAACCAGCCAACAAAACAAAACTCCCCACTTTGGGGCTGGGGATGTGGCTCACCTGGCATGTGTGCGGCCCGGGTTCGATCCCCAGCACCACATGCAAACATGCAAACAAAGATGTTGTGTCCGCCAAAAAGTAAAAAATAAATATTAAAAAATTCTCTCTCTCTCTCTCTCTCTCTCTCTTTAAAAACAACAACAACAACAACAACAACAACAACAACAAACTACCCACTTGGCCCACTTGACTCAGATGACGAAACTCCCATCTCCACCGGTTCTTTGTCCTTCTGCCCTCGAGACGCTCAGGGACCTGCGCGTTCACTGCTCCTTCTCTGGTAGTTAAACAATGGCTGAAAGGTAGTGGGCACCTTAAAAATTGTGAAATAAGTAAATGTGCTTTAAAATGTGCCAGGGGTTTGTTCTGATTGGGCAGGAAAAGCCCACAGGCACAGGGGACAGGAAAGGCCCACAGGCACAGGGGACAGGTAAGGCCCATAGGCACAGGGGACAGGAAAGGCCCACAGATACAGGGGACAGGAAAGGCCAACAGGCACAGGGGACAGGTAGGCCCACAGGTACAGGTGACAGAAAAGGCCCACAGGTACAGGGGACAGGAAAGGCCCACAGATACAGGGGACAGGAAAGGCACACAGACACAGGAGACAGGTAAGGCACACAGATACAGGGGACAGGAAAGGCACACAGACACAGGAGACAGGTAAGGCACACAGATACAGGGGACAGGTAAGGTCCACAGGCACAGGGGACAGGAAAGGCCCACAGGCACAGGGGACAGGTAGGCCCACAGATACAGGGGACAGGTAAGGCCCACAGACACAGGGGACAGGTAAGGCCCACAGACACAGGGGACTGGTAAGGCCCACAGGCACAGGGGACAGGAAAGGCCCACAGGCACAGGGGACAGGAAAGGCCCACAGGCACAGGGGACAGGTAAGGCCCACAGGCACAGGGGACAGGAAAGGCCCACAGACACAGGAGACAGGTAAGGCACACAGGCACAGACAGGGGGCACAGGGATGGGGAAGGAGCAGAATTCATACTCAGGAATCCAGGGTCTGTCAGGAGGCACAAGATGGGGTGGGGCATCAACAAAAGCTTTACTGTGGCTTCGCTGCCAGAGACTGATGAGGCAGCTCACCAGGCTCAGGGTTGGACGGCTTGAAGAATTCTGGTTCTAATTGTCCTAGGCTGTGGTCCCCTGTGATCCTGGGCCTGGTGATTAGGGTAGAGGAGTATGGCCTCTGGGAGGCGCAGCAGGCAGCCTGAGGGAGGTGGCTTGGTTACTCTGCATAGGAAAGGGAGCTCCAGGCTTTTGCAATGGCAGGATCTGCTACTGTGGGAGGGACAGGCCCTGCCTGGCCTGTGGCCTCCAGGATAGAGTGTTATCAAACCTAGAAAATACAAAGCAGCACGCAGACTTCATATAGAGTGGCCCTGGCGTTCGCACAAAGACATAAGTCATGATGCAGAAGCTTCGAGAAATGGAAGAGTCAAACGCGTTTGAAATGAGCCAAGACAACTTGGTACTGCCCCATTTCTACAGATTCTGAAACCCACAAGAACCCTTTGATACCCACTTAGTGAGTATCCTTCTTGCTACCCTCTCTGAACTCTATTGGACCATAATATACCTACAGAAAATCGCCTCTGTCCTTAGGGCGGCCAGTTCATGAGTGGTCACTGGGGTAATCTGGGCAGGAAGGGCCTGGGGTGGTTTGATTAGCACCTCCTTGTTTGCATTAACAGTTCTCTAGGATGGGTCCCAGCCTTGGGGACATTAGCATTTCACTTTCCCCAGGTGCTGTTCTGGTTTCCTGAACCCCATTCTTCATATCTACTGATATCACACCCCTTCACCTGACTGCAGGAAGTACCTGCCTTTAATCCTGGCTTCACCACCTCCCATTTTCTAGCTGCTCTGGGGCAGAGGGGTTGGCTGGACTATCCCCCAGCTGAGCTTCAGGGAGTGTCTTTTGAGAAAGGTCTATTGGGGGCAGGGGATTCTTGCTCCTACCAGCTGGCCTCAGGTGTGGTCTTTACATGTAACTGGACCTTAACTGGGGCCCATTTCCCTGATTGTTGGCCACTGACTATTCTCATTCAGTGGCATGAGGACCCTGGGGGAAGGGGGCTGCGGCTTAGTTGGGAAACCCCTTAGTACAGCCCGTACTTCTCAGGCCTTTAACATGAGGGAACAAGTGGTAGCCTTCCAGGGGAGGGTGCTCCTGAGATTTGAGACTTTTTCCCTTGAAGCTTAAGGTCATATTTCAAGGGCACTAGGTTCCAAGGCACAGAGCTCTGAAAATGCCCAGGCAAAGCAGTGTGTGAACGAGGGGAGCTGGGGGGAATTCTCTGGGGGCTCTTTTTAGTGCAATCATAAGGATTTGGGGTGTTTTTTTCTGGAAAACAGGAAACTTTGAACATAGATGATCTTTAGGAATGGTAGCCTGGCCAGTGCTACAAGAGAGCAGCTTCAAGTTTTAATTTTAAGGGGCTGGGGATGTGGCTCAAGCGGTAGCGCGCTCGCCTGGCATGTGTGCGGCCCGGGTTCGATCCTCAGCATCACATACCAACAAAGATGTTGTGTCCGCCGAGAACTAAAAAATAAATATTAAAATTCTTTCTCTCTCTCTTTAAAAAAAAAAAAAAGTTTTAGTTTTAAGGGACCTTCAAGCACACCACCCTGATCCGCTGTGAAAGGAGGACTTCATTCTTGAAGACCAGAGGCGGGGAAGTACCCTGTGCTCAGGAAACTGAGGGTGGCGGGCAGGGGAAGGTTCAGACCCAAGTTCATCTGCAAAACTGCACCTGCTGCCGCCGACTCTGCAGCCACCCGAAGACTCACATGGAGCAGGACGGTGACTGAAGTCACAGTGTGGATGAGATGGAGGGAGAGACCGGAAAGCCGGGAAAAGGTGGGGCTGGGGAGGTCCTGACCTGCAGGCCACAGATGAAGGGGAGCCCACCAAGAGTTCCGAGAAGGAGCAGCCGCAGTCGCGGAGGCTCTGGGTATTTGTCCCTGTGGCAGCCCTCCAGGGGCACTGCCCAGCTCTGTCCTTAGTAACCTCCCCAAGAGGGCAGGGGCCCAGGCCACCTTCTCCCAGGGGAGCCCCGGCCCCTGACTGAGCAGGGTGGAGGCAAAGGGCCCACCATTTCTGGGGGCCACTGGGCCCTGCAAGCACATGCAAAAGAACAAACAGGAAGAGGACACGGAGGCAGACCTCAGGGACAGCGACGCTCTGCATCAGAGGGGCACATTTTCAAGGCTAAAATGGCAGCGGGCTGCAACAAGGGTCTGGGTTATAGGGTTTAGCAGGCCAGGTCACAGGAGTTTGGGCGGTGGGCATATTTAGGGGGGCAGGAGGCAGGGAGAGGGAGCTCCGAGGCCCCACACTGGGCTGCTGGAGTCCCGTGCCCCTCCTCCCTGTCCCCCTCCCTTGCTCTCCTCTTTCACCCAGGCCAGGTCTGTATCATGGCGGAGGCCCTCGCGGGCTGCTCCTGAGACATCTCCAGCACCTCTGACTCCATCTTGGATCTGCTTCCTGAAGGGTCTGAGTAGGCCCCAGGAGCTACCTGGGGAGGCTGGAGGGAGTGGGGCAGGGCCAGGTGGGGGCAGGGCCAGGTGGGGGCAGGGCCGGCAGCTGAGGCTTGGCCTGATCTTGCTGCCCCTGCACAGTGGTAGCTGCGCCCTGGATTAGCCTGGCCTGCACCAGGGAGCTGGGTCTTCACACCCCTGTCCCTGGGAGTCAGGGCAAAAGCACTTGCAGTCCCTGGGTGTCAGGCACCACCCGAATCCTCCTGCCCTGGTGGCCCTGGAGGCTCTTCACCAGGGATGGCTGCCTTTCAGGATGGACGGGCCTCCCTCTGGCCCCTCCTGCCTCTCTTCCTCTCACCTGTCTCCTTGCAGATCTTCTTTAACGCGTCCCTCTAGAAGAATCTTTGTCTCTGAGACTAGAAGGAGCTGATGTTGGCCACTGAATGTCTAGAGCAAAAGCATGGTGTGCCTGTGTCTGTGCATGTGTGGGTGTGTGTGTGCATGCATGTGGCACGGGCCACGTGGTGTGTGTGTGCATGAGTGGAGTGTCCTGTGTGTGCGCATGGAGAGGGTGTGTGGTGTGGCCTGGTGTGTCTGAGCCAGGTGGTACTCTGGGCTGCTTCCAGTGGGCACCTCGAGGTCTGTCCTGCCATGGCCATTCTAACAGCTGTTTGAAGTCTCTGTTAAACTAAGGACAGTGGCTTGTCTTCAGACTAGACATCTCCATCTCCCTGCAGGCACCTCACAGGCACTGGCTTCCTGCGTTGCCCACAGTTCCTGGCCGGCTGAGATGTGTCCAAGTGACCAGTTTTAAAACTAAATTCTGATTGAACATAACTGGTGGAAACAGCAATGCCAACAAAGAGAAAGCCCAACAAGGATTTAAACTTGTATCCACAGGAGGATCAAGTCACCTTGACAAAATTTTAATTGGGAAAATGTGACTTGAGGAATTTTATGCAGGAAAATAACAGGCGGCATTAGACCATGGTGGGCTTTTGGTGTTGGGGCTGCTCAGTGTCCATTCACGCTGCTCCCAGAATTCACCTCAGCTCCACCTCTGCACCCCTTCAGGCCATGGAACTCAGAGGGAGCTCCTCTTGCCAGCCATGGAGTTAGCACACAGGTCTGCCTGCTTCCTTCCCGTAGGATTCGATGTTGGAAGCAAGTGAGCTGGAGCTTCGGCAGCCATTTTGGCACTTATGCAAGCAGAGAACAAAGCAGATGTTTTTTTTTAAAAAAGAACATGACACATGGATTGTACAAATTTATGGGCTACAATCTGACATGTTGATACATGTATAAACTGTGTAACAATCAAATCAGGGTAATTAGTACGTCCATCATCGGAAACATTTATCATTTGTGACAAGATGGGTAAACCTATAGGACATTATATGATGTGAAAGAAGCCAGGCACAGAAATGCAAATACCATGTGATCTCAAAGCTATAAAGCTGACCTCATAGACACTGAGGATAGAACTGGGGTCACAGGGGTGGGGACAGCAAGAAGTTGGTCAGTAGTGACGAAGCTAGCAGGAGGAATGAGTGCTGGTGGTCCTGTCACAGAGAAGGTGTGCCTGGAGAAGGGTCCAGGGGAGTTCCTGGAGAGAAGGGGAGCTTGACTCGGGACCCGTGGGTCCTTGGCTTATGGGATGGAAAAGAATTTCAACACATGTTCGTCAGAGGAATGGACAGAGGTTTACTTAGGAAAGTGGATACACAGTCAAGGGAGAATGTGGGCCGTGTCAAGGGAGATGCCTATGGGGAAAACCAAGGATCCGTGTTTAAGGGAGAATGCAATGCAGACCTTCTCCAGAGGGTGAGGCAGTGACCTCCTGGCCTGGGGTGCTATGTTTAAAGAGTGGCAGTAGTTAGGAGCTGAAACAGAGGTGGAGCCAGGGTGGAGTTACAAAATTCCACGCAGGTTGTTTACAACATTTGAAACTTGCCCTCATAGTACTTTTTGCCAGGCAAGGGCACGGGCCAAGGGCCTGGATCAAAGACGTGGGTCAAGGGTGTGGGCTAAGGCCACGGACTGGGTGACTCAAGCTTGTTTTGCATTTCCAAGGTTTCAGCTGATGGGTGCTTCTCTTTGGAAACCCAGTCTCTCTCTTTCTGTATCCCCAAATTCCCATCTCAATCTACTAGACAGGAGGGCAACTCCAGTTAACAGTGCTCTACTATATATTTCCAAAAACTAGAAGAGAGGATTTCAAAGGTTTCACCACAAAGAAACGAAGCCAGTTTTTGATGGAGAGCAGAACTGAGTCAGTTGGAGACACTGGGTTTGGGGGATTGATGTCCACTGAGCTGCTGCATCAAGCCGCGCCTGAGACCAGCCAGGGGAGGGGAGTGCGTGTTCATGTGCATGTGTGATCCTGCTAATTCTTGGGCAGGAAATGGGGGCCAGGGACCCTGTGGTGTCACTTCTAGGCACCGGAAGGGGGACTGCCCTTGGTCCCTGATTTCCCAGCCACTCATTCAAGGTGGGTGCGCCCTCCCCTCCCAGGACAAAGGGCATTAGTGGAGCCCACACAAGGCCTCATCCACATGCAGGCTGGAGCTTGGCAGGGGAAGGGGAGGGCAGGTGTGTGTGTGTGTGTGTGTGTGTGTGTGTGTGTGTGTGTGTGTCTACTGAGCTTGTGTCTTTGGGGGAGGGAGGAGAGGGAATGAGAGGGCCTTGGGGTGTCTCAGGATGCTGCCAACCCAGAACGCTGAAGGAGGATGTCCAGGGTTGAGGAGTCAAAGGTGGAGACTGAGCGGCTCACCCACCCCAAGGAACTCAGACCACTAATCCTCTACAGGCAGGCTGTGACACATGCCAGATCAAACTGAACCTGACATCCACCTGCTGGATCTGTTAACAGACACTACTAGCTGCCATCAGGCCCTAGGGCATGGCTAGGGCTGTGGGTCTTGCCACCCGTTAGGACTCCTGACTTCCTGCAGAAGCACACTGCAATGGCGGAGAAACAGACTTGAAGTGGAACTGAGTCGTTCTGGATTGCCTCTGCTCTCAGGCTGCCTCAGTTTCTACCTCCACAGAACAGAGATAATAATACCTGCCCCAAAGGGCTGTTGGACAGATTAAAGGGAAAATCCACTCCGAGTGTTAAATGACACCTAGTAAGTGCTCAATAAATGTGCGCCATGTCTCTAGTCTTTGTTTCCCAGACGACTCCCTTGGCCTTTGGAACAGAGAAAACGCCAGGTTTGCACCAGCCAGGTCCCTGAGTGTCTTTCCAAGCGCCTGGGGAAGCCCAGTGGAGAGGAAGGAGGGTAAGGACTAGGGCCCAGGGGAAGTCTATAGGTGGAGGGCGGGAACAGGGCCCTTGGCTTGGAGTTCGGGAAGTATTTTGGAGAAATTCTCTGCAGGCCTGGATCTAGGCTGGGGAACCTGCCGGCTCTGCTGGAAGGAGAAGAAAGACAGGGCTGGCAGCTTCAAGGCCAGTCTTAAGGGTGGGGGGCCTCCGGGCAGCCGCAGGGCGTTTCTTTAGGGTGGCCGCTTTCCCGCAGCGGCCCAGGATGCAGGTGACCCTGTGCGGGCACCGGCTGGTGTCCCCTCTCCTCCTCAGCACCTCGGTCTGCAGGCGGGGCTGCCATCCCGCCGACCTTGCTGGCGCCCCCGCCCCCAGCTCCGCGTGCCCTTCAGGTGGAGGCTGGCTTCAGCGGGCAGTCGGCCAGACCCCGGGCCGCCGCCGCGCGCACCCGGCGTCCAGGGCGGGGAGGGCAGAGGCGGGCCCCCCTGGCCCCCCAAGGCCCCCGACTCGACTCTGCCCCGCGGGCCTGAGTGCTGTCCGCGCAGGGTGGTCCCACCGCCAGGGGTCCACGTCGCAAGCCCCACCCGTGTGACGACGCCGTATCTCCATCCCTGGCTTTGGGCACACTGATCCCCCAGTTGGCGCCAGTCGCTGCGGAGCGCGGAGCCGTCCAGCTCCACGGAGGACCACAGGGGCTCTTTCCCCCTGCCCTCGGAGGACCAGCCGCGAGGCTCACGGCGGCAGGGCCAGGCCTGCTTCCTGCTCGCAGGGACCTGGGCCTCGCCAGCTCCTGGGGTTCGCTCTCGGGTTTTCCCTGGGTACCGCCAGGGCAGCACCTAGTCCGCGCTCTCTTTTCCTCCAAAACAATAAACCTGCTTTGGAGGAACAGATTCTCTCCCCTGCTTGGGGGTGGTGCGTCCCCGGTTCGGGTCTGGGGCCCCAGCACGGTCCCCAGCTAACAGGCCAAGCTAGACTGGAGGAAGAGCGGTCTGGCCTTCGGGCTTGGTCACCTCCCACTGCACCCTCGGGTGTCTTTCAGGGCCAGTTCTCGAGGGACGTGGCTCCTCTGCTAGGGTTCCACGGGGCTGGCAGCAGTGGCCTAGTCCTGGCCTGTTGGCAGTTGCTGCCCAGGGGTGACCTTCGATGATCCGGAGTGTTCTGCTCACCCGTGCATTTCCTCTACTAGAAGGGTGGAGTGACTACCACAGTGGCATTGGGGAACAGGTTTGATGTAGTGCTGGGACAGTGGGAGAGACCTCACTGAGAAGACAACGCTGTTGGGTTGCTGGGAAGGGCACCGAAGCCACCAGGGTTGGAGCGCAGTGAGGAGGAGGCGCCAGAACTCTGGGGGGAGTTCAGGCTTTGCAGGCAGCTGGAGGCACCCAGGGCCCTGGCAGTGGGAGCCCAAGGACGTGAGGATGCTGGTAGGTGGGCAGAGGGTCCACTCTGGTCCCATAGGACCAGATGTTCTCTAACAACGTTATGAAAGAAGAAAAAACATATTAATCAGCCATTATGAGAGTTCTTTTGATGTTTCTAGTTTTCAGTCCAGGTGTATGTCTGTTCCACACAACCAAAAAATAAAGAAAATCCAGAGTTAAAAGATGTAGCAGGGGTGGTATTCATATTTTCTCTTTACAAGAGGACTCATTAGAGCTTCCTTAGAGACATGTAAGAAATTCAGAGGTGCACACTTCGTATAGAAGTTACTAGGGAAACTGAAACAATATAAAGTGAGTTTCTTTCATTTCTTTATGATACTGAGGGGACATTTAGCTAACTCAGAAGACATCTGCAGAAAAAGAAGATGGGAACTAGAAGAGGGAATCCTGAAATCCAAGACTATTAGTTTGGTGTTATTATCTGTTAGTACCAGAAAAGCTTGATATTCACACCAGGATTCTGCTTGATTATAATGGGCTGCACATCCTACACATGCCTAATCCCATCATCACTTGAAAAAATATCATAAACCAAAATAGTGTTTAATATACCCAGGGAGTTTTATAGCTTAGGCTAGCCTTTCTTAAACAGGCTTGGAAAACTCATATTAACCTACAGGTGGGCATATTGACAGAGTATCCTAACTGCAGTATTGCTCAATCAATACAACTTGAAGCTTGGTTTCTACTGAATGTGGATTGCTTTTTGCACCATCATAAAAAATAAAAAAAAAATCCTAAATTGAACCATTTTAAGATGGGAATGGCGTGTGATTAAGTCTGGTCTTAAATTTGGAAATGTAGAGAATAAAAATGGCCATCATAATAGGTAAGCCTGCAGCAAAGCAAAGTTCATATTGACAAGCATAATCAGAAAAAATAATACTATAAATTTTATTTTCCAAAATTTTTAAAACAAGGGAAGCTTTAAAAAATGTCATATGGAATTGCAATGTAAAAACCAAAACTGCAATTTATGTTGTAATTCCAAATATATAAATGAAATTGATAGAAAGTCAATCTCACATATTTAAAATCTGGTATGGAACATTGAGTGAGTTGCTTTTGGCTATATCTTTATCTTTCCCCCCATTTTTAAGTTGCAAAATATATATAACACAATTTACCATCTTATCCATTTTTAAGCACACTGTACCATTAATGGTATTAAATACAATCAGATTATTGTGCAACCATCACCACTATTTATTTCTAGGACTTGAAAACTGAAACTCCACACCCATCTGCACCCTCCCTCCATTTCCTGGCAACCCCCGGTCTGCGTTCTCTCTGCTAACTCATGTAAGTGGGATCATATGATATTTGTTCTTCTGTGTCTTATTTCATTTAGCCTAAGGTCCTCAAGGTTCATCTGTGTCATAGCATGCGTCAGAATTTCCTTCTTTTTGAAAGCTGGATCATGTAACACACACATGCTTTATTTTGCACATCTGTTCACCCATCTATGGACACTTGGGTTGCTCCCCTGTTTTGGTTGCTGTGAATCATGCTGTCTTGAACATGTGTACACAACTGTGTGTGGACATCTCTATAGGAACGATGACTCTGGGCTTTCAAACAAAGTAGAGAGTAGGCTCCATCATGAACTTGGCCCCGTGTCACTGGATTTCCACAGGGTTGGAGGTGGCATGGGTGGGGTCGTGTGGAAGGAGGTAGGGTCGGGGAGCTGCTGAAGTGCCTCTCTGGAGATGGTGATTCTCAGGTGAACAGAAGGCCAGCAGGTGAGCCCTGCTCAGGAACAAACATCAGGCTGAGCACCGGCATGTCAGAGTGACTGTGAAAGCTGAAAGCCACAAGGGCGCCAGTGCCCAGCTCTAGACCCCTGCAGCAGTCTTCTGAGGGGGGACCTGGTGTCTGTGCACTGTCGAGCCTCTGCAGGTGCTTCTGACTTGACAGCCGAGGGCTGGGGACAGCACAGCCTGGGACCATGGAAGGAAAAGTCAATGTGCCTCTTTCCTCCTCTGGGAAGGTAAATGTCAAGAGGGGCTGTTTTGATTTGTGAAACTCTGTGAATCCATAGGAGGCAAGACAGCCTTCGTGTTGCCCTTGAACAAGGGAGAAGTGAGATGTTCTTCCCACCAGTCATGAACAGGCCCTGTGCACTGGGCAGTCACCCAGTGGGAAGTGGCTTATGAACCGTCCTGTCAGAATTCCCAAGAGCACCAGATGGAAGGAGCTTTGCAGAGCAGGTGGGAGGTGGACAAGGTCACTTTTGTGGTGATCACAGAGGTAGGCGAGGAGCTGGGACAGAGACCTGCACCTGCCCCCAGGGTTCTTTGAGGTTCTTTGTGCACCTCGTAGGACCTACGGGTTCAGTGACACTGCTGCAGAGTCCCACACATCCATTTTTAACTGGATTTGTGACATCCTAACTGATGGAGCTCGTTTGCTTGTATATTAAAAATGACTTTGAAGGCAGGCTGTGATCTCCATTCTTTGGGATTTTATAGACCAGTAAATGTCAAATAAAACTTTTGGGATTGACATATGGTTACCAGCTTTTATATGAAGTAAGGACAATAAAAATTCTAAAAACTATGCTCTCCTATCACCATTTCATAAGGAGGGTTGTTTTAACATCAGAAGGAAGGATACCTTGAGTCTGGAAACTCCACCCCTGAATTTGGAAGAACAACTCTGTATTGCTTGTGGCTTCCTCCTTCTCTCTAGACACAAGGAAAGTGTATCGCCAACTTGTCTCTGAGGTCTGAGGCTCCTCTGCCTTGAATATTTTAGGACAGCTGTACCAATTGCAGATGTTATCAATTTCCTTGAAGAAGTGGTCTCAGGGATTTTAAGGGAACACCGAGGAATTCAAAGGCTGAAGTGTCTGTACCCTGCCTCAGTTTCCACTGTTCAGAGCTGTGTGGTAAATGCTGGCTGCCAGAAACCGTCATTGCTTTCAAAAGAAGTAAAAAAGACAGACTGTGGCAAACAGAACCATGGAAACTTGGAGTTGGAAGGTTCCTTAGCCATGATCTCATCCATCCCTGCGGTTTTCACACTAGCCTCCTGCTCCTCAGAGCCCAGCAGTGCTGCTGGCCCTGCAGACCTGACTTGAATTGTTTTAATCACAGAGCTTCTGATAAAGTTCATTTGCTTAAAAAAAAAAAAAAAAGCTGAATACCAACAATTTAATCCATCTCTAATTTAGTGGAAAGACGAAGATTGAAAGCAGCACATTTTCCTGAGGCCACCCATTCAGCTGGTGACACACACCGTGGGTAGGGCTGGAGGACTCCTGCGGTTGAGCCTTCGGTCTTAAGCGTCCCCACAAAGGTCCCCGTGGCAAAGGCTTGCTCCCCAAGGTGCTGCTGAGAAGTCGTGGGGTCTTTCGGAGGTGAGACTCAGTGGGAGGTCTTTAGGTCACTGGGAATGCACCCTTGAAGGGGACTGTGGGCCCCAATCCCCTCCTCTTTTTTCCCCTTTCTGGTCGTGAGGTGTCTGCCTGCTCCGCCATGTTGAGGGCAATATTTTGCTCCAGAGCACACCTGGCCATTCAGTGCCTTGAGAAAAGATTCTGCTTTTCTTTTTTTTTTTTTTCTCCACTTCTGAGCAACAGCTCCCCATCCCTGGTACTCCCAAGGCCCTTTTCCTAACAGTGATGTCTGAGTACAACCTGGTTCACTCTGCTTTCTGGATGGACACTGCCTCCTAATGCAGCTGGCAAGTATAACGGAGTCCCTGCCTCCCCCAGGCCCCTGCCTGCCCCGGGCCCGGGCCTGATGCTGGGGCTCTGCACACATGATTCTTTATAGACAGGACCTCTTTGCTTTTACCAGTAGTTGTGCCTGACCTCTGGGGCTCAAGCTCCCAGCTCAGAACACAGTGGCGGAAGGAATGTTCCTAAACAAGTAAATTCAACAAGGAGCCCTTTTCAGGTTGGGTATAAGCCATTTAAATTCAATTCCACAAAATGGCCCAGCTTCAAATAAAATCACATATTTATTCATTTCTTCCTTCTTAAATAAATAAAAGCACTATGCAAAACTTTATTTATATTAATTAAATCCTAATAGTTTTATAAAAAGTTGAGTGTTGGTACCTAGCAATCCTATTATTACTCTAGCATCCTATCTCATATAACCATCCAACATTTACCTTTGATTTCAAGCATTTATAAAATTAGCATTTTAACACAATACTATACATTCAGTACTAATTTCATCTGAAACAATCATTAAATAATTATTAAATAATAGTACATGATACCAAGGGAAAAGGAAAGCACTTAACGATTTTCCAGATGCTTGTAAGAAAGAAACACATCAGGGTAGCCCTCCTGATGTGGGGGCATGATTTGACCTACGACTAAAAGGCACTTTGGAGAGTGAATTGGTTTTTCAAACTGAAAGGATATTTGTGTTGATTGATATTCTTGAAAGATTCAAACCCTGAATCTTTCATGTTAGGAAATGAATGTACACCAGGGAAAGTGACTTATCTAAAGTTACAGAAGGTCTTCTGATAACAAATCTAGAATCTTTTTCATTTCATAATGTTTATACTATAATATAATCATATTTTTTGAAAGATCAAGCCAGATATGAGCTGGGAACAGTGGTGCATGCTTGTAATCCCTGCAACTTGGAAGGCTAAGGCAGGAGGACTGAAAATTTGAGGCCAAACTCAGCAATTCAGCAAGATCCTGTCTCAAAACAAACAAACAAACAAACAGAACTGGGGACATGGCTTGGTGGTGGAGAGGCCCTGTGTTCAGTCCCCAGTGCCCAAATCAAAACTAAAGCCAAAAGATCAAGTCACATATCAAGGAAAGCAAATCACGACATCTAAAACTAACAGACCCTAAAATAAGAATTTAATAAAAATATAAGCCGACCACTGTGTTGGGACAGTATCATCAGTGTGGACACAGTGCTGATGACACTGACGGCGGCAGCTCACTGGTGTACTGATTCATTCACACACTTGTGTGTCACTCTCTCTGTGTGTTGGCTGTGTTCTCCTCTGTATCACTGGAGTTCAATGTTTTCCACAGAAACTTCTCATTGGGTTTCCAGAGGGAAGTTTCCTGCCCTTCCTTCCTTTTGCAGTGTACGGCAAGGGGTACTTTTGCACACAGGGTCTCTATAACTGCTACGTCAGTGAGTTTACTGAGACTGTCCTCATTCTGCTCATTCAAGATGTCCCAGAAGTCTTTTGGTCTCTGTTTTGCTTTTTCCATGGGCCTTGAAAGAACCTTCTTTGGCAGTCGTGTGGGACCGTTCCCGTGACTTTTAAAGAGGTCATCGAGAATAGAGGTGTCACCAAGCAAGCCTTCCACAGAAGCATTTCCAAACTCTGGATTTTCTACCTTTTTGTCTTCTGACTTGCAAAGGGGTCTGTTTCTTGAGGTGCCCGTCCCTGTGAGGTCCTTTGGGACTTGCTTGGTATTTTCCAGCTGCCTCTCCTGTGCCTCTGACTTGCCCTTGGGAGAGCGGGAGGCCGCCGGGTCTCTGGAGGCTCGCCCATCGTCCCCACTGTCAATCTCGTGAGCAGAGCTAATTGGTGATTTTGCAGTTTCTGCATCACTGGAAAGTGCCTCTTCCTGACACGCACCGTCACTCTGAAACTTAACTGATTTTCCTTTAGATGCTTTTGGACTGCAAATTTGAGAAATTTGGTTGGTACAATCTCTAAAGGACAAACTTTTAGAATGTGATGGTTTTCTTTTTATAAAAGAGTTTCTTTCTTTACATTTATTTCTGGTACTCTCTCCTTCCTTGTGGGCAGATTTGATGAATTCTGAAGCAGAATCCACAAAAAATTCTTTCACCTCCGGATGCTGAGAAGCATAAAAGTCTCTTAGCATTCTCTGTCGTTCTTCTGAAGTGGTGTTAGTTATATGTATAGCGAATTCCTTTACAGAAGACAGGTTAAAGAAAGAAGCCATTTCTTCAAATTGTTTTCTAAAGATTGAATGAAGAAAATCAGTGGTTATTTTCATTATATTTTATTTTTAGAAAAATCATCATCAATGATAGGAAATGTAGAGGCAAAGTTATGTAATTTTGTTCTGTTAGTTTATGTCTGCTTAATTCCACACAAGAATGCATTTTATCGTGGCCTCTTTCCTTATGCTACTAGGAAAATTATGTTAGCCCATGAAATCACCAGCTTTCTTAAGTTATTCTGATTTATGCTATCAGGTATTTTCTGGGAATTATGGGATTCCAGCTGGCTACTCCTCCAGTGAGCCAATTTATGACTGACATGAGAATCATAATGCATATTTGAAAATCTATATTGTATTAAAATCCATGAAATAATATTGTCAAAGGGTTTCAGTGAACAGAAAGAAAATTCTGAAGAATTAAGAAAAAAATATTTTTTCTTTCTCTCTCCTTTACCCTTTTTCTACAAATACAGCATAGAAATTTTATAAGATTTTTTTGATGAGTCTAAAAGGAAAGTTGTAAACTGTTAAGCCTTGATTCTTTTTTTCTCAATTGGTCCACTTTTAGTATAGATAGCCTTAGAGGTGAGATATTATTTGAAGAAGTTGCAGTTTTAGTATAGGATATTAATAATAAACACTGTTACATGAATGGATGAGGAGGCGGGCCTTCTGGAACCCTGGTGAGATGGAGGCAGAGGAATGACATGGCCACCTGGGCCACAGACTACTCCTCTCCATTGGTGAGCATGCTATGAACTGAGTTGTTCCCCCCAAATTATGCTGGAGCCCCAACACTCCATCTGGCAGTAGTTAGGGTCAGGGCCTCTAGGGGATCAGTGGTCATGAGGTTGTAAGGGTGGGGCTCCAATCTGGCAGCATTAGTGTCCTCATGAGAAGAGAGGCCACAGAGCTGGCCCAGGGCCGCCTTACAGCTTTCACTGCCCTTAAAGTAATGGGATGTTATTGTTCTGTTTGTTCATAGCTTCCGCTCCACCCCTCCCTCCTGCCACACGAGAACACAGTGAGAAGGAGGCCATCTGCAAAGTAGAAAGAAGACCCTCATCAAAGACTGAATTGGCTAATGCCCTGATCTTGGATTTCCTGAGTCTGGAACTCTGAGGATTAATCTCTGTTGTTACGTTATCCATTATGGTAGCTCAAGAAGAAGACAGAGGGTACTGATTGCTGATACTGAATTTATGTTTGTAAATACTTCTTTAAAAAAAGCCAAAGATAGTGTTGTAGCACAATAATTAAAATCCCAAAGTTTTAGGATTTTTACTTGTATTTTATACAGTAGCTCTTTTAAAAACCCATTTATTCATTCCACAAATATTTATAGAGCCCTATTATATGCTAAGTACCACACACCAGTGAACAAAACTCCTTAAGGAGTTTATAGTCTTAACTGGGGAGGACAAATGCAGGAAAGTCAAACTACAAGAGGGCAGAGATACCAAGTACAGAGCCCAATTGGCACCCACAGCAGGGGCACCCACGCCAGGGATTACTGGTGGGCAAGCTGGGGGTGGGGTTCCCTGCTGTCATCTCAGGTCAGGTGAAGATGAGTGAGGAAGCTTGCCGGGAAGAGGGACACACACAGGTTCACTTCCAAGGGGACAAGGTGCATGGAGGGACAGGAGAAACTGCAAAGGGACAGCTGACAATCATAAAGGGTCAACAGCCAAGGTGAGAAGACTGAATTTATGTGATGCAAACAGAGAGTTCTTAGGATAAAAGAATGATTTCTTTTTAGTGTACATAAGTAAGTAGGAGCTTTAATGTCATGTTACTATTATTTTTTTACCAGCCATTCTGGGCTACATAAAGTGTGTGTTTCCTTGGGCTTTAGTGGCACTCCATAGTGGGTGCTTGCTTCTTCCTTTTGTGACTTCAGATGAGCACTGTGGCTTCTAGTACTCACTAGAGTGTCTTATTAAATGTTCCAAATCCAGACACACACACACCTGACCACCAGCGACTCTCATCTCAGACACAATACTAACTCACCCACATGTGCGTGCTCCCACACCTTTTTCTTAGAAATTGCCAATGTTCTTTTTGGAAAGCGAGCATGTTCTTAAAAGGTTCCAGTTTTTAGTTCAAATGAGGTAATATGATATTATTTTGTTTATTAATCATCTCCAAATCCATTTTTGTGACCTTTCTAACAAATATTTGTGCTTGCAAAGAGTTAGCGATTGGCAGGGTTGCGAGCTGATGTCTTTTATTTACCCAAGACTTGGTAGTGTCTTGGCAGCTGCCAAAGAAACTTCACCTCTGCTGGGCTGAAACCATGACCTCACCCGTGACCCTGTGGTCTGTCACCTCTGGGAGGACAGCTGTTTCAAACTCTGTTTAGCCTGAGTAGTCTGCAAGAAAAGTATGCCACATGGTTGCCCCTAACAGGAAAAGTAATGATTATCATTCATTTTATTTTTGCCTTTTAACTTGATTTCCTAATTCTGGGTCTTCAAAAGAATTTTCTCCAAGAATTTAAGGTAGTACAACCAGGGGCAAAAGCTAGTCACTTTGCAAGCAAAAATCACTAAGCCTGAGTAAACTACCATAAACCACTTGGGGAAAGAGGAAAAAGGGAAACCAAAGATAGGTATCATTCAGCAAGGGCATGAAGAGTAGTTCTGTATCATGGAGAAAACTCCACAACCTCTCCCCTTTCCCTGAGGAGGCAGGGAGCAGCACAACTGGAGTCACCTTGTCTCTGCCTAGGCTTTCTGAAGGAACGGCAAGCTGAACCGCACTCAGATGATCATGTGGTTGCAGAGGCTCAGAGCCTAAATGACTGACCAGGATGACTGGTGGGGACCAGGGGAATCAGACCCTGGCACTCTAATATTAGACAATCCTCACCCCTATACTTAGCAAGAGGCATCAGGTACAGTTGCACATGCCTGTAATCCTAGTGGCTCGGGAAGCTGAGGCAGGAGGATTACAAGTTTAAGGTCAGCCTCAGCAACTTAGCAAGGCCATGCCCCAAAACAAAAAAATAAAAACAGCTGGGGATGTAGCTCAGTGGGAAAGTGCCCCTGGAGTCAATCTTCTATCTATCTATCTATCTATCTATCTATCTATCTATCTGAAAGAAGAAAAAAGGAGGCAAAACTAATTGTTACACTTTTATAAAAAATACACACTGCCCAAGGGAATAAAGGCACCTGTATTCCTTAAAGACTGATGAGATGTCCATGGGTAGCCTCAGAAACATAATTGCCCAGAGTGAAAGACCCTGCAAAAGTCCTGGGAACCAATGTTTGTGCAGGCAGGGACATGTTTGCCCGTCTGCACAACAGCAGGCAGCTCTCGAGAGCCACCACCCCAGCTTCCCAAGGAGCTGAGGGACCAGTCTTTCCAGGGCAGCTGAAGACCAGTTCCCTGGGAGGTGCAAGCCCCCAACCCTCGCCGGGGAAGCATTTTGAACCCACAGAGCCAGCATCATTTTCCCACTGTCCCAGGGCCACCAGGGCCAGCCCCGTAAGCCTCCTTTGGCCTTTGCTTCCTGCTGAACACTCCAGATCCTGGATTGATGCAGCTTCCTGCTCCACCCTCTGTTATCAGTATCCATAACATCAGTGTCCACGTGGCCTTGCCACCCAAAACCCGGCCCACCCATTTCGTCACTGACCTCCAAAGACTCATCTCAGTTCATACCTCCAAAGACTCATCTCAGTTCATGTCAGCTTGCTTCCAGGGTCCTATCTGCCACTGTCATCACCACCAGCTGCACAACCTACAGGGCTTGGAACGCAATCGTCTTATGCTCCCGCTCAGCTGCTCCCCAGCCCAGGACAGCAGTGAGAACTCCTGGCCTCACTGAGCCCTCCAGACCACCGCTCACTCACTCCCACTGGCTCACTCTCCTCCTCTGTTCAGCTTAGATTCATTTTGTAATCATTCTTTTACAAACAGCCTTCAGCTTTCTTAACTTTCCCCCCTTACTCTAGCCCCTGGTAAGACCTGGCCATCTCTCTGTTCTGTGCCTGCAACAGAGCAACTGGAGCTCGTTGGACAAAATCTGCAGGAATGGATGGATGGTTGTACAAACTCACTCTCAAATGGGGACTCACATCGCCCAGGAATTCCAGTCCAGCTAAGCTTGATTTCCTGTTCTGTAATTTATCTGATAACTTTGTTCCCTCTGAATATGGCTTTAATTGCAGATTCACTGAGAAAATCCATCATGTCTGTGTCCATGATGGTCCCTTCTTTTTCAGTGCCTCTCCAAGGCCAGCTGTGGCCACTGGTCTGGACACTGCCTCTCCAGGGTGTCATTGCTGACCTCACCTCTCTGCAAGGTCCATTTCCCATGAGTCTTCTCCCTCAACACACCCTACGTAGTTCAATTATCTTCCAACTTCAAAACACCTCACCCTGGTCCCCATGGTACCCTCCGGCTACTGCGTCTTTCCATATCCAAACACAAAGAGCTGTCCAGGGCCTGCCGGCTCCCTGCTAGCACCCCTCACCCTGGCATCCACCCACGGATTCTCTCGGACTGCCCGTGCCAAGTGGCAAAGAGCTCTGTTGGCAGCTACCGAGGGCACTTTCTGCTCCACCCCAGGCTGCAGCGTAAGATGAAGTGAACGCTCCCTACTTCAAACCTCCGGGGCCTCAGGCCCTGCACTGCCTCTGCCCCAGCCCACACTGCTGCTGTTGCTCCAGGAGGATGGGCCGCTCCATGCTGTCGGGGCTTCCCCTCCTTCCCATCTCTGCTCCCCGGCTGCTCGCACAGTGCTGTGGGTCCAAAACCATTTACAATCTATATGCTCCTGATGCCCAGATTTACAACTCAAACCCCCAACCCCAGAGTGGCATATTCACTGCCTGTGTGACATTTCCATAGAATATCAAACTTCACATGAGTGAAAAAGAACTGATTTTTTGTTTTTCACTCCAAACTCTCTCCCAGTTTTTCTCACTCAGAAAATCTACTCTGTGGCTTAAGACAGGAAGTTAGGGGCAATCCTGTTTTCTTTTCTCCCCAAGTCAGTCCATCACCAAAGGGAACTATCCATTTGGCTCTACTGCCATGGCAACCACTTTGGTGCATTCATTAATGTGGCTCCTTATCGTCCCCATCCCTCCCACTGTCTCCCCACATCCACTTCCCCCTCCCACACCGAAGCAGAAGCCACCCTTTAAACACATGGAGCAGGCCCCACTCTTCTTCCACAAGTCTCCAATGCATCGCAACAAAGTCCGAGTCCTTCCCACAGGCTCCAGCCCCGCCTGTCTCATCCTCATCTCATGGGCTGTTGGCTTTATTTTTCGGGAGTCTGACACTGTCCCTGAACACCCAGCTGCTCTCAGGGATACTCCTAATCAGGTTCTGGGCCTGGTCATCTGTCAGGTTTCAGTGCAAACACCACCTGTATGGAGAGGTATTCCTGACTGCTCACTACAGAGCAGCATCCACCCTGCCATGCAGCTCAGTTCCCCGGTCAAGGCAGTCCGTTTCTTTCCTATAACACCACTTTATAATGACTCACGTATGTGCTTTTTTACTTTTTAAAACCTTAAGGTTCAACGTCAGCTCCTTTCCTACCACATTGTGAGCTCTATGCCTGTCTTTCCCTCTGTATGTTCAGCACATAGCACAATGCCTGGTCATGTATTAGGTGCCCAATAAATAGATGATGAATGAATGAAAAAGTGTACTTAAGAGCTCATTTTTTTATATACAATGATTTCATTTTTAAAAAACCAATTTAGGGATTAGCCCTTTAAAAACATCTAAAATATTTGAAGTTTATTTTTTAAAGTATGCAAATTCAGATTTTTCTGAAACATTTATGTCAAGTATGGTTATAATTTAATTTGTATATTTTATTAAGGATCCATATTTCTTTTGATAATTGTTGCTAAAGTTCCACGTTATCACATGTGACATACCTGCGGATTCCTTTTGGTGTTTCTCCAATTATGAAGGTCGTCTGGTCTGTACGGTAGACTTTTTTCTTCTTCTGACTTACAGGGTGTGAAACGCACAGGGGAGAGGAAACGGGTCCTTCACTCGGTGGCTGGTCTGTCCTCGTGTGTGTCACTGTAGCTGGGTTTGCTTTTTCTTCATATGTCTGGAAAAAGGGAAGGAACGAAAGGTTGGTTTTGGTCAAAGAAGGAAGATGTATTACTTTCCCCCAATATGCTCTTTTTAATGAAGTACACATTCTCCATCTGAAATTATTGTCAGAAGATGTCAATCTAGACCTTTAAAAAGATGAAATGAGGAAAATAGGAACTATTTCTATTGTTGAGACTGGACATACTGATACACATGTTGAGAGCTACTGTCCCAAATAAAGGTACCAATTAATGACTATATAAATGATGGAATAAAAATGGGTACTCTTAAAATCTTTAAGTTCAGTACATTTGAGTGGTGATTTTTCTCAAAATTATTGAGTAGTCTTTGTTACTTAATTTTACAAAGTAGCCAAACTTATAAAAAGGAACAATTTCATGTGACGAATAAATCATTTTCATCAATCCTAGTTTTCAAACTCTGCTGGATTGCAAGAATATCTAGTGATTTCAAGAGGCTACTACAGTTTGTAAACTATAGATAGAATCAAACATTTTAGACTATGGGCTGCTTGTTAAATGTAAATTGTTAGCAAGAGTAGGTTAAAAAATAATTTTAAACAGTATGGTTCCAGTTTCCTTGACAATTGTGAATAGGTGGAAAGCCCCGTTCCATTCCCCAAAGAGAAATACTGGAAACAGCTCCACAACAATTACAAAAATAAAATTATATTTGAGCTCAAAAATAAGAAAGTTTCTAGGTGTGAACAACAAAGAAGTGACACAGTGGTGAGTGAGAGCTGACACTAAGCAACTCACAGGGCAGAACCTCATCCACAGGTACAAAGGGCAGAGGGAAGATGGAAATGATTCAACTCCCTGCATTAAAAATTGAATAAACAAACAAAAAACACAGGAGGTATGAGAAGAATATCTGATTTTCAAAGGAAAGCCTAAACTAGGACACAGGATAGACACAAGCCACTTTTTTCCTCTAGACAGAGTTATTGCAGAAAAAAATGAAATGCCCAGCTGATGCCATTGTGGAGTCTGATTTTGCACCACCTGGGTAGTATGGAAAACCCAATCTGAAAACCAACATAAAAAAGTTTGGCTAAGAACCAGGGAAAACTACAGATCTAAATGAGGGGTGACTACAAAAACATACCATAGAAAGACTTCCATAATCCAAAGAATGGTTAGGATTCCAATGGGGGTAAAAAGAGTTAGGATAAAAATTATAAAGAACATATGAAACCCGACACCATGAACACTGTCAGATGCAACAAAGATGAGAGCTCATACCTGAGGAATTGTAAATAAAGCAATGTGAATGAGACTTTAAACTTTCACCAGGTCTAGAAAGATAAAAGAAGGAATAGAATCCACTAGCAAGAATGAGGCATTGTATAGATAGATTTGGGAAAGAACTAAATGTAAACTTAAAAAAAAGAGAGAGAGAAAGAAATATAGTTCTGAAATAAAAAATAGAAAGAGACTCAATACATTGGATAAGTAGTAGAATAAATATCCTTATAATAATTGCCTAACTGGAAAAATAAAATTACTCAGAATGCAATATAGGAATTTAAAAGGAAGAAAAGGAGGGAAATTAAGAGTCAGAAGACATATCAAAACTTCTAAAATGATAGAAGGAAAGACCAGCGAAAATGGAAGAGATTATGTTAATGAGATAATAGTTGAAATTAAAGAAGGCATGAATCTTCAAACTGAGAAAAGAAAGAGAATCCCTATTGGCAAAAATTAAAATAGTCTGTATTTTGGTGGATTACATTTAGAGGGAATATCTTAAAAATTCCCATAGAGAAAAATCAAGGTATCTGCACAGAAGTGACAAACTAACATCAGATTCTTCATTAATATTCCCATGGCCAGATGATAATGGGATAATACCTTTAACATGCAGAGAGAAAAAAACCTGTCAACTTGAAATTCTATACCTAGTTAAACTATCATTTTCAAGCATACAAAGACCACCAGAGTTTAATCGACACAGATTCTTGCTAATGATATAATTATTATTATTTCTTTTGGTAGGGTTTCTATTGGATTGAAGTGGTACACATTCAAAGAATATAGAAAGGAAATGTTTTTTAATTCCTCAAGTATTCACTAAATACTATGTTTCTGCCACCATGCTATGCATTTGAGCTATAGAGATGTGAGTATATTTACATCCACAAGAAGGTCCTACCCTTAAGGGGTTTAAATGTTCAGCCTATTTTAAAAAATATATGGCATATTTAGCTTTTTTCTTTTAGACATTTACCTGTTTAACTTATATTCAAGTTCATTTTATTGACCAAAAGACAAAACATGGTATGTTCTTTAGTAGCAATCCATTTCTAATGAAAATAAATTGACATCTTTACAAGTTTTGTGACTCAGATGGATAAACACAAAATGACAGCTGACCAGCTTGAACCAGGGCTTTGCAGTAATCAGTAGTATTAAAGATACTTTCCTTAAAGACTTATTTTTTTTTGCAAAAGTGTACCTTAAAACATTATTAATAAAGAGAAAAATGTAGAATCATTAAGAATAAGTTTAAAAGAGATTTGATGCATTATTTCCATCAGAAATCAGATGAACATTCAAAGTTTCTAAAGGCTGATAACCTTAGATGATCCCCAGAAATAACTTTCCATTATTTTAAGAAGAGATGGAACACTTATCTGAAAGTAAAGCAAGTTAGCAGAAAGAGAAGGCTAACAGGAACACTCCCTTCCTCATATCCTGTAAATTCCTGGGGCCTTGGAGAAATCATGCCAGGCAATGGCAATTCTCGATTATTTACATGATCACACTGGATATTGCTGACTATGGCAGCAGTACAAAGTTCACATTTTGTACAAACATGTTTTTTTTCAATCACTTTTATAAATTCGTCAGAAAAATTCAGGCTTTGCAACCACAACTATCAGACAAGTGGATCTTTACATTTTGCCAAGTATTCCATTTCAAAACCCAATTCTTACAACCAATAATAAAAAGGTAAAATTATTTTTCTATTAAATGGGCTCAGTATCCTAACTTTTGTGTTTTAAAAATCTATCTAGTTTCAGATTTCCATTTGGTAAGAGACTTTAATCAGGTTGTGAAGCACAGTCTAGAATTTACCTGGGTTCTGTTAGCTCTTAGGAATGCAGTGGCTGCCTAGGTTGATGTGGGATGGCAGCTCCAAGGGAGAACACATAACACACTGTGCGCTAGGAAGGGTGTGTCAGTTTCCTGTTGCTGCCATAACAATTCACCACAAAATTATTGACTTTAAATGATATAAACTCATTATCTTAAGTTTCTATAGGTCACTGAGTCTGATGTGGGTCTCACTGGGCTAAAATCAAGGTGCTGGCAAGGCTGTGATCCTTTTTGGATGTGTAGGGGAAAATCCATTTCCTTGCTCTTCTAGCTCTCAGATGCTGTCCACAATCTTTGTTTTGTGGTCCTCTTCAAAAGCCAGCAATTCTTCTCTAACACTTTCTCCATGGTCATATCACCCTCTGACCTCAGCCAGGAAAGGTTCTCTGCTTTGAACAGCTAACATGATTAGACGGGGCCCATCCAGATAATCCAGGATCAAAGGATCCTGATTAGAACCCTTAACTGCATCCATGCAAAGAAGCTATCTCAAGGCCACTGATTTAACCTTAATTGCATCTATGACTTTAACTCCCTTTTGTCAGGTAAAGAAACATATTAACTGGTTCCAGGAATTACTTCATGAGCATATTTGGGGAGGGCGTTATTCTGCTTCCCATTGTGGGGGGAATATGGACTCTTAACCTGGGTTTCAAGGTTATGCAGATGGGTGTCAGTGATTTCAGAAGGGGTGTCTATGAATCTTGAAGCTGTACAACCACACTTTTCAGACCCAAGAGTCTGTGACTGTTTTAAGTGGCAACACTGTTTATGTAATTTTCAAGAAGTCTTATTTTTCTTTGAAAAACAATACCTGTTTGAATTTATAAGCATTTTAGTGTTCTTGTTAGAAAAGTAAAATTTTCCTGCCTTACAGTAAGAGTACAGTCAATCTTTTACAACAGTCTACACGAGGAAAATATGCCACAGTGCAGCCACTGTTGCAGCGAAAGCCGGCATCTCTTCTGCACTGTGAAGTACAAGGTCTGTAAGCCAGACCAAGAGATTCTAGATTGTGTGGCTAGATTCAAAATTTGTTCATTCCCACTTAGGTGGCAGCTATAAAATCCAGACGTGGAAAGACCACGGTGCAGCAGCGACAGTAATGAAGACCCAAGGAAGGAGGAGCGCAGTAAGACGAGGCGGAGCAGGAACTGAAAAGGCACAAGTCCTTCTTAATGTTAGGACAGAGGATGAAGCTGCTTGTGCTGCTCAAGAAAGCAAAATAACATCACCCCTCTTTCCTCCGGGGGACAGAGTGGCCGGCAACTAGAGTGCTGTGTGTACTGCATGGAGAATATTGTGTTACAACAGGAAGGAAGAAAGCAAAACTCCCAGTTTTTGTGAAAGCTCCCAACTGCCCCTAACTTTTCTAAAAAGGATTCTTCAAAAGTATCTACCAAGAATTAAAGGTACTAAACTCTGTGATTCTGATTATGGTTATGATAATAAAACAAGGAAGAAATTATGAAGACAAGAGCTCTGTGCAGCCAGATACAGTGGTAAGCACCTGTGTGACTCAGGACTCTGAGACAGAGGATGATAGGTTCAAGGCCAGCTTCACCTAGGCCACTTAGCAAGACCCTGTCTCAAAATACAAAATACAAAAGGGCTGGGATGTGGCTCAGTGGTAAAGTGCCACTGGATTCAATCTCCAGTATCAAATACTTTGTGCAGTATTTGTATAGTAGAAGTATTTCTGCTAATACTCTATTTTAGAAGGTGTTACACTACTAAAGCATAATTTATCACTTAGTAATTGCTATGTTCATGATCAGCTCCACAAATTATTAGACTTTGTTTGATACTTCCCCTATAGTATTTATATAAAAAAATCAAATTCTATTTTTGGAATATATATCAAAACTAAAATCTACTAAGAAATGTAAGAAATGCAGTAACTACTCTTAGATAATATAAACAGTTAAAAAATCCATTTGATGATAAAAACTAATTGAACAAAAAATGGGGCTGCTTGTGAAGTTGAATTTATTGCCAAATGTTGAACTAATATTCTAACTTCTGAGTAGTAACACCTTTCCTTCTTTAGACATACACATTCTAAGATGGAGCAGTCAGGCAGAACTGAAAGAGGAGGGAGAAGCCCTTTCCCCTTTAGACCACAGCTAAATAAGTTAAAAAGGTAAAAGGTAGGCTAGTTATATAGATACTAATCTCACTTATACAGTCAAAACTTTAAACACAAAATGTTATCCTTATAAAAATAATTATTAAAAATAAAATTTAGCATATAAAATTATCTAATCCAACTAAAACATTAAAATATTATTTCTAGAAATGGTAATTGTTCTAATACGGTCTGGCCAAAATAGTCTCTTCACTTAGCCATGATTAAATGTTTAACTTGAAACGGATCATTTGGCTGTGTGTGGGCGCACACATCTGTAATCCCAGCTATTTTGGAGGCTGAGGCAGGAGAAACTCAGGTTTGAGGCCAGCCTCAGCAAAACCCTGTCTCAAAGTAAAAAATTAAAAGGGCAGGCTGGGGATGTGGCTCAAGTGGTAGCGCGACCGCCTAGCATGCGTGAGGCACTGGGTTCAATTCTCAGCACCACATAAAAATAAAATGGAGATACTATGTTCACCTAAAACTAAAAAATAAATATTAAAAAAAAAGGCAAAGGGCTGGGATATAGCTCAATGGTAGAGTGCCCGTTGGTGTGATTCCTAAAAAAAGGCTCATTTCAAAGACTTAATATCTGCTTTGACATAATTTTGATAAAGTTATCAAATCATCGTTGATTTTTTTCTGATATACTTATAAAATGTTTAAAAGTATAAATATTACTGTTTGCGTGTAATCTGTTAAAGAATAGATTTACTATTTTAAATTATAAAAGACATACATTAGGATTACAATAAATATAAGGTCACTTTTGCAGGGAAAAATGCTAGAGATGTGTTCATTGTGTACCTCCCCTTCCCTCTAATATCTCAGGATTTTAAAAAATGTTTTATTTTACTTTATATATCATATGACCAGTTGACTCTTAGACATTGTACATAGTCTACAAACTTGAAACTCCAGGTGATCCAACTCAATCTTTCCACAGTTAAAAGAAGGAAATGGGAGGGGGACCCCACAAATAAAATCTCCAAAACAAAACTTGGGGGAAAAAAAAGAATCTGCACTAGGCATAATAAGGATCCCTAATTTTGCATAGCTTACCTCTGGCCGTGAAGCTTTCGGTTCACACTGGATATTGCAGGAAAGTTCCCTTCCTCAGGTAGCCCAGTGGGATACAACATTCAAATGACCTTTGATATTGAATACTCTTTCTTATTTCTTTAAACCAGAAGTGCACTCTCTGCAATTCAAAAGTAGACCTAAGTCAAATTGCCTTACTTTCAATAAAACAATAGCTATTTATTGGAAGTCTCAACTAAAAAAGTTACAGATTTTCAATATGAAAGTGAAAAAAATAAAAACTGACTTTAAAAAAAATTGCAGATGGCAACTCTTGATGTCATTGTCCTTAAAAAAAAAAAAAAAGGAAGACTTCCATCCTCACATCCAAATGACTTGCATTAGCATTTTTCTTTTTACTCCATTACATAAGGAATCTATATTTATATAGTAGGAAACCAAAATAGTTCAGAGAAAGTTTAAGGAAATGAAGAACCTCTTTCTGTTTATATTCATTGAAGTAAACACTAATTCTGGAAGTAAAGACCTGCGAGGGCACCTGGGTAGAAATGGTAAGGAAATGAGCATAGTCCAAGGGGATGAAATGGGCAGACTGTAAAGGAACTAGGAGGTCCCAGCTCTGGCCCTCTGCAAGGCCTGAGGGGGATGACGTGTTCTGGTTCTAGGTCACTGAAGTGTCTGCCAGTTGCCTTGCTCTTGAGACCAGCACAGACCTTGAAAACACAAAGGTCTCCTCCACTACCTCTGGCCACACCCTCACCTCAGCCAGATCACTTCATCTGCCAAGAAGCCTAGAAAATCCAGTCCTCTTTGATTTTCCTTCTTCATTAAACCTTGAACAGTAAAGTTGAAGGCAGCAATGCTTTTGTTTAACATGTGTTCAAACAAAAGATTATAAAAGAAATCTCTCTTTGGTTAAGGGCGAATATGTGAATACATAAAAAGTCAAAAATTTGCTTATCTTTGCAAAGTCGGGAATCAGGAGTACTACAAAAACACAGAGCAAGAAAATTCATTCAAATGACCTATGAGAGTCTAACATGACAAGCACTTTGAAGGATCTTTGTACAAGTGTGAAAATCCTCAGTCATCCAAGGTGCCTGCCTGTGACTGGGACGCAGCTTTCTATAGTTGTCAAAAACCCAAGGCAGTATTGAGCCACCCTGTATCTTGTCCACTCACTCTCTGGGAGGAAAGCTGGCTGATTAGAGGACAACCACACACATACAGTGAAGTCAAATTTTCTGCATGGTTTTACAAATGACATTCCAATCTGAAAACACCTGGATTCAAATCCAAAACCTGCTTTGGGAGGAGCCTTCACTGGGGAATGGTCAGGTATTTGATACATCTTGGTGTCACCTCTCAGAACACAAACGCTAGCATGGAACCTGCTCAGGTCAGTATTAACACTTATGAATCAGATCACTCCCACACATGCACTGCCTTCGGAGTCTGTTCACAGTGCCCTGTGCAGGTCATGGCTCCTGTCTGTCCAGGGCACATGCCTTCAGGCCAGTCTTGTCACTGGTTACCAAACACATGAGCACTCTCATTCCTGGTTCCAAATTTCCTCAAACTTGCCTTCTCCCCAGCATCTGCCTCACCCAAGCCTGAAGACCCAGCTTCATGAGACTTCTGCATATTTTCCTTCCAATTTCTTATATGACAGCTTTATTTTATTTGTGGAATCTGCTTGAAGACTCTATGTAATCACATATATCACACCAAACCTAGCAACCAATGATGCTACTGCAGGTCCAAGATCCTAATTTTACCCACCAAGGGAATAATACAACAAGTCAAAGGGGTCGCTCTGAATGGGAAGCTCCAGTGCGGCTGTAAACTATCTCAGCTATTTGTGTCTCATCTATTCAACTCGGTCATTTGCTCTCCTGACCCAGAGAGCAGCCACACCAAGCCCTGACTTACAGACTCTTCAGGCTCTCAACAAACTTGCATGAATAGCACAACTAAAGAAAATTAATTTTTAGAAGATATTTACCAAAATATTTTTTATGAAAGAAATAAAACGTTCTTGTCTCTGAGGCATTTGTTATTTTTCCCTGTATCAGATTAGCCCTGCATATAGAATGAAACACTGGGACATGGTCTTCCAACACATTTTAAAGCATTTAATGCTGAGTAGTCGGTCATTAGAACTGTTTACAAATTAAAATTTGATTCTTTATGGTAACTTGCCTACAAGATAACTGATACCTCTAAAAGAAAACATCATCTTACCAACAAACTTGCTGTAGAAGCAGCAACAGTTGATTAAATTACATTATAGGGAATATTATAAAAAAATTTTTAAAAATGGCACAAATTTTACTTAGACATATTTATCCTACCCAGTGCTGACGCTCTGCACAAGATTAATGCATATATTAATAAATTAGGGTAATTCCTCACATCTCTATAGAATCTCTTTGAGAAGGCTCCCCTTGGTAACCACTGGAAAGTCAATTGAAATCGGTAAGTTTAACTGATTACTTAGGTATCATTTTAGGTTCTGGGAATAAAAAGACAGACTAAGATTCAGGTCCTAACAAAAAAAAAAATAAGACTACTGTCCAACCAGATAAATGGTGGCAGACAGTGTTGATGGCCTCCCCAAGGGCACCGCCTCCCTCTGTTGTCTGGCAGAAGCTAGGATTCTTACAAGTGCACTCAGGGAAGGTGGGCTGCTCTCTCAATTCTAGGGCAATAAGGCACATACGAGCTGAGTCAATCATAGTTTTTCAGAAAGAGTTTCTTTCTCAACAAAAAGAAAGATACAAGGGGAATCACACTTTCCTGACCTTTGGACACATTTATTCGAGAAAACTAGTTGTTCAGTTGCGGTAGTGATCTGGTAACATGAGACTAAAGGAATAAAAGTTAACTTATTCAGGACAGTGGGACAGAAAATGATAAGAGTCCAAATCTGTATGATATCACTGGGTCATAGCACCAACCCTGAAAATGCCTCCTATCAGACATGCTGTTACATGAATTTGTTCAGTGACCTATGCTGTCACCTACTTTTAGATGGTTATTCTATTCCTTATAGCTTAAAGTATTTTGCTGATACACATACAGTGTTGCATTATACAACATCCTAAGTGCTACAGCAGCCACATATGCACATACACAAAGAATAGGAAGAAATTTATGTTGCTTTGGAGAAGACTTGGGGGACAGCTGTCACAGAGGACAAGGGTAGGAATTCAACAAGCAGCCACAGGTGAAAAAGAATTTTTAGCAAAATAATCACAGAAGCGAAGGTGTGGGGTAAAGTGAGCTTGGAGAGTAGCTCCTGAGCTGCAGACTGTCCAGGAAGAGCCTGTTCATCTTGTATCCTGGATCCAGGCACAGTGCCTCATACACAATTAGTACCAATAATCCTGAGGAAGTGAGTGTCTTCAGTGAAGCTAGAGAAGAGGGCAAGGGCCAGATTAAAACAGGCCGTATATGTCATGGAAAGGACACAATAAGACACTCCACATAATTTGGAAGACAAAAAGTTAAGCCACACAGTGCCTCTTTAGATTTATTGCTAGATGATGGTGCATGGGTAGGGACGTCTTTCTGACACCATTCCCCAGGTCCTTCCTTCTTGACTGGTTTCCTATATGAGCACCATGGCCAAGAAATGACTCATAACGAATGAAGATGAAGAATACCAGGATTTATGCTGTGCAAACAACACTAATACTTCTACATTATCTGTCAGTTTACCCATTTGAATTGTGTGGCTGAGTGGAGGAGCAGTTGTGGGGACCTGCCTTATGTTGTACTTTCATGCAATTATCAGGAATTATCAAGAACAAATGCTTTCTGAACCTCCACCCAGTGGTGTCCTTGCCACGTGGTGGTATTCACTGAAGCGTAAGCTGTGGTCCTATAATATACCTTGAAGGAAACGAGTACACACAAGGTACCCATTTCAACGATGATGACTGGCACAGAGAATGGTGCTAAAAATGCTTGGAAGAGAGTGACCCTAAAGACTGACTTATGGAAGAAATGGAACTTGAACTGGGTCCAACTGGTGTAGAGGATCAGACAGTACCTGATGCAGTTGGAGGCAGAGGCAGAGCAAATCAACTGAAGACCAGGAATGCCACTCAAGCCTGAGAATACTTTTGTGTCTAGGAAAAAATGAAGTGTTCTCCTCTGTTCTCACCATAGTCAACACAGAAGACTTGGGATACTAGAGTGAGGACTTCTCCCACCAGCAAGGAGGGAGCCAATTTTGCAGCAGTTGACACCAGTTGTGTGTCCTCTAGTTTAATTCTGACACTATATACCTGGAGAGTCAGGTGGATACCTAGAGAGTGTCAGAATCCACAGGTAGAGGATTCAGTTGGACTCTCCCCACTTCTAGTGCCAATTGCAAGCCCCAGTTTGTTTTACTTATTTTTGACCAACTGGCCATATATTGGGGATATCATGACCCCTCCTTGGGTCCAGAAGATTTCCAGGAAAACTATGAAAGTTGATCATGGAAAAGATGATTTAAACCACTTAAAAACTCTCAGAACATAGTGGCAGAGTTTACTATACCCAGACAACAAATGAAAACCTAAATCTATTTTAAAAAAGTATTTATTCAGCAAGTAGTAATTCATGTAACATATCATTTTAAGTTAGTGAAGATGAATCAAGAGATAGCCTACTATTTCAAAGCTCAGGATTTATTAGAAAAGAAGATATGTACTTATATACTATAATAAAAATCTGAAAGTCATACTTTAGAATAAGAACGAGATGTATAAAGTACTACTGGGCAAAAGTACTACTGTGCAAAGCAGAGCTCAGGAGAAAAGGTAGCTTGATTCTGATGAGGGAGGAAATGGGGCAGATTTTGAGGAAGGCATGAAACATCTGAAGTAGATCTTGAAGGATTTGGAGATTTGGGAGATTATAAATGTAAAAATGAAGATAATTCCTGGTTAAAATTTTTTTTTAAAAGGCACAGGTGTATCAGGGTTCTCAGGAGGAATATAACCAAAAGGATACATATGTCTATATAGATGTATATAAGAGGGGATTTATTAGATTGGCTCACATGATCAGATGCTAACCAGTCCTACGGTGGCCTTTTGTGGGCTGGAGAGCCAGGCAATCCAGTAGCTGCTCAGTCCCAAAGCTGGAAACTTCCTAATAAGAGGGACCACTGATGCAGCCCCAGTTCAAAGCTGAAGGCCTGAAAGCCCCTTGGAGGGCTACTGGTGTGAATCTGTGTTCAAAGGATCAAGAATTTGGAATCTGATGACCACAGGTGACAACAGCAGCAAAAAATGTACCCACTCAAGAAGGGTCAAGAGCCCCCCACTTCTTCTGCCTTTTCATTCCACCCAGGGCCCCCGTGGGTGGGAGGTACCACTGTGTTCAGGGCAGGTCTTCCCCACTCAGGGGGCTGACTCACATGCCAGTCATCTCTGGAGACAGCTTCACAGACACACCTAGAAGTGTCCTTACCAATTTTTCTTGTCTCTCAATTCAGGCAAGTTGACAACCAAGATTAACTACCATAATAAAAGGAAAAGGTGAAAAATCATGCCGTTGGCAATGTACCTTTGGTGAAGTAGATATTACCAACAATTTCACTGTATTTCTTGAGTCCACAAGACAGAGTTTAACTAACTAAGAAATAGCTAAACTTTTTCAAAAGGGAAAGATGCATTCAATCTACTAGGTTTTATTTTATTTCCATCTAACTGCTAAAGTAAAGAAAATTCTTCACAGACTAGTTATCTTAGAAATTTAAAAGCTTGATATGTCATACTGGGAAAGTAAATCTGAGGTCTCCAAATAGAGATCCAGGGAACTGAGATAAAAGGATAAGACAGAAGACTAAAAAGATGACAAGGGTTGCCATTGCCAAGTCCTGTGGCCTGAGGGAGCCATTTAGCCTTTAATTTTATTTTTTAAAATATCTTTATTTATTTATTTTTATGTGGTGCTGAGGATCAAATCCAGTGCCTCACATGTTCGAGGCAGGCACTCTATCACTGAGATACAGCCCCAGCCCCTAGTCTTTGATTTTAAACGTAAATAAAATAAGATGTTTGGGTTAAATAGTCTCCAGGAATCCTTCAGATTCTGAAATGCTGTGTTTCCCTAACCTTACAACGTTGCTTTACTCATCTTATAAATATTCAGAACTTCTGTGTGTGGAGGCGGGGCTCTCAGATGGCAAGGCAGTAGGTGTTCCCCTAAGTGGCCATGTCCAATGGATACCACGGTTTTCATAGAGGGATAAAGTACAATTTGAAAAGGTTGCTAAGTGCTTAACATTCTTTAAGTCACTAGGTGGACTTAATCACAGTTCAATGAGGCCTTATATCTCTAAATTTTATATTGTTCATCTACCCAAAGAAATAGCATTTTGTTAAACTATTTAGAATCTTCCCATTATTCTAAACAGAGAAATTGTTCTGAGAAGCCAATTTATCATCTACATAATCAGCATAAAAACCAGCTAGAAGTTAGAAACATACAACTTCCTAATAAGCAAAGATTATTTTCGTCAATCTAGTTCATTTTTAACTTAGTTTATAATTCCTTTAAATACATAGTTTTCCACAGAATTCTTCACAGGAAGCCACCCATGGTCCAAGGCAAGTCCTTCTTGTATAAAATTATAGAGAACTGGACTAGATATCTTTCAAGATATCTTAAAACAGTCTATTACTGGTACTATCAGCAACAAAAACATTGACAGGTCATTGTACGCAGACTGTCACAGTAGGGATGTCATCATCCTTGCTGAAAAGCAACAATCACTGAGATAATGGAAATCTGAACTATATTATGAATAATACAAGGAGTTGAATGTGTTTTGCACCCAGCAGCTCAACAGTGACAGCATCCATGAACCTTGGGGGGAAGGCAGGCACGGTTTCTCCCAGCCTCCAGCTAGGAGGGGCACAGGTACACACAATCACTGGCAACACGGGGTTCTCCTTCCCCTGGCTCAGTAAACAGGTATTCTTCACTTAATTAATATGCCATCTTCTGAAACAGAACACCATCTCTGAGCCATCCTTGTTCTAAGGTCAGCAACACAAAAGACTTTTTCATGCCAATACTAGTCACATCATTTCCTGCATATAATGCAACAATCTTAAAACACTTAATCTCCACTAAAATTATTATTAGAAGAAAAACTTTCTGATACAAAGACCATAAAATTAATATCTAGCTAGAGAAAGAAAAAATGAGACTGTGAGAAATCCCACCCAGTAAGAATTCATTCTGTCACATGCTGGAGCCATAAACCTTCCTTACCGGACTGCTTCATAAACCAGTCACTTGTGAACAATTACTTTAAACCATCATGCCATTCATTACACTGAAAGCCAGGATAATGGAATGCTCTGTCTCCCCAAAGTCTGTGAGTTGTAAACAGCCCATCCCTTCTTGCTGACTCCAAAAGCTGTATAGACATACTGCACCCAAATCCACCATAGCTCACAGAAATCCTCATGTTAGGTAATCTACAAAATGCCAATCTAATACAAATACAAGAAAGAGAATTTCTTACTAACACAACACTTTGTATTTACAGCATTCTGAACAGTGCTTAAACCTGCACCGATTACAGAAAGGCACTCCCCCCACGCTGCCTCCACCCCAGACCGACAGCTCGCTTATTCTCTCATTTACACCACACTGCAATAACATAAAGAAGGGTTTGCTATTAATCCAGGTTTTACTACAAAGCCACCCGTTATTTCTCTGTCAAACACAGGCAAGAGTGCCAAGTGTCTGTCATCCAATTCAGGGGATTAAGTCTTCTTTTATAGTCTGATACTTGTACCAATTTATAAAAATACAGATATAGTTTCTTGGAGTTGGTCACAGTCTATATTTTGGCTTGGATTCAGGCAGCAGAGGTTGACTATGACAGCTGGCAGGAAACTGAGGGCAGAATACATCCTCCCCCTTCAGTCACCACATCTCAGTTGCCATAGCAATTAATCCGTAATTGAATGCTGTCTTTGTACATTTCTTTTCAGAAAACTTTAAGTAAACTTAAGTTGAAAACATGCAGTTGATTGAAAAAAGGAGGCACCACATCACAAACAGGTATAGTTGAGTTTTGTGACATACTTCCGTATGTCAAAAGAACAAATTAACTCTAATCAAAGTATTAGCAGTTCCTTCAAATACTTAAAACATTTCTTTTTGGTCTGAGCTTAAAGCTAAGAGCACAGGGTTTCCCTCCAGTCACCATATCTTTTAAAATGAGCAGTTCTCAAAAACCCAAGTATGATTTAAGGCAAAATATATTTTTATTTTGCATGTTATTTTGCATTGTCCACACTATCAAATAACAAAGGTATGATTAGAAATTTATTTTAGGAGAAATAGGTTTTAGTTTAGGACATCTATAAAATATTCTACAAGTTGAAATCAATTCATAAAAGTATAAGTTATAGAAAACATGGAAAAGATAATGTATCTCCAGCCTTTCCTAACTAAGTAGGTGAATTTGAAAAGTAGGTTCATAGTTTTTATCATTTTGATTATCAATAATTACATGGAAAAGAGTGAGAGCTCTGGAAGACCACAGGGTTTACCTAGCACTGTGGTGGCAGAGTTTTCTTTCGGCAGGTTTCCACCTAGTATACATATTCCTCTGCAACTTAGTGAAAGGCTCAGACTTGACTACAGCATTGCTCAGAAAGCACAACACCAGCATATGATGGTCACTGTTGTTCATCTGTTGGCCTCATCTAAATATATAGGATTTGATTTGTTTTCTCAGAAAGTGAGGCAGCACCTCTGAATCTGGCTATAGACACAAACATGCACCCGAACATGCCTACAAGCACACATCTTTTCAAACACAAGTAAAGTTCTTTAATAAAACTTTGATGACAGACATGAAGTACTCAGAAGAATTCTCAGTAATCAAAAAGATTCTGGATTTGAGCCCTAGATGAAAGATATTACACTGTAGGTGGAAGGTCTACAGTCCTTTGAGACTTGAGAAGCAAAGGTTTGTAGGTGTGTGCTAATATATGACTGGATCTCTTTTGTTCTTGTTCATTTCCTTTCTCCTTTCTTTATAGCATCTTCCTCCCCATAACTATTTTTAAAATTTTTCAAAATTTTAGATTCAATTATTACAACCCATCTGCAAAGTCCTTCAGTGAGTGACATAAATATCTCCAACCCAAGTCAGTGATGTGTCAGTGATTCCTCCCCTATGAGTGTTGAAGTAATATTGCCTGGATATGATGAAATCAGTGACTGGGAACGCCTTTTTTCTCAGAAATTCTGTGAGATGACTGAAATGCTGGAATGGAATTTTACTGTTTCAAGTGCTGACTTAAAGAAGTCAACCACCGAATGAGTGTTTATGTGGACTATTCTTGGCCTTCGAGCAATGGATTAAACCTCCTACTTAGTGGCTTTAAAACTTCACTGAATGTTTCACATTCACCATGACTTCAACGTTAAACAACACATTTCTTTAAATTCCCGGAAAAATATCTACTAAGTTGGGGTATGTGTGATGAGGGGATACCTGGACTCGGAAGGGAGGCTACAAAGCCCAATGGGTAGATATTCAATTTGCTTGTCACAAATGTTCCTCACTCTGCAAATCACTTTTAAGGGCCAAGATTTCTGCTGATATTTTCTGTTCCCCTCAAAAATGTTGAGATTGAAAAGTGTTAGAGGCAATGTGTATTTCTGTTTTTACAATTTCCTTAAGGAGGTTCCAAAGGGACTGTTTATT
The DNA here is from genome assembly GCF_052094955.1 of Ictidomys tridecemlineatus. NCBI lineage: Eukaryota > Metazoa > Chordata > Mammalia > Rodentia > Sciuridae > Ictidomys > Ictidomys tridecemlineatus. Next base: position 92,195,647 of record NC_135489.1, on the reverse strand, counting down.
GTTTCTAGATCTAGGGTCTGCATTTTAGGGAGAATTATATGCCTATAAATTTCTTCTCTGAGAAATATTTAGATAAGCTAATGACCAACGCCTAGAAAATTATTTCATTAACATTTACTCTACAGGGATTGCCAAATTATCTGACTTTTCACATTACAATTTGTTTGGGAAAAGGGCATGTTTGAAAAAAAAAATACCCTAATCAAAAGTAAACTCTGAAGATTTTGATATACTCTACATCTTAAAAAAGCAAATTTCTGGAGAGCCTAATACATTTTTGTATTAAAATATAAAATAATTATTGTATTAAAATATAAAATAAAATATAAAAGTGTTCAACATTTCCTACAAGGTAGTCACATTGTAGAAATGCTGTCTGTAAGTGTTGTCTGTAGATCAAATGAGAATCTCAAGCAGCCCACTCAGGTCATGAATGCTTTCATGAGCTATATTCTGGCAATGGGTCTCTGTATTACTTTGAAATATGCTAAAAAACACAGTCTTTCCAATTCCATTATTACATTTATTCTAAGGCTATTGTAAGATAACCAACTCTTCCCTAGATCCTTTAGTGGTTTCCATTTAAAACCTCAGGTGACAAGCTCCCTTCAAATTAAATGCTAGGAAAAATTTTGCTCTTGCTAGAAAATTTGTTATATTTTTCCCCCTTAAGGACAAGGATCAGGGGCTGGGGATGTGGCTCAATCGGTAGTGTGCTCGCCTGGCATGCGTGCAGCTGGGGTTCGATCCTCAGCACCACATACAAACAAAGATCTTGTGTCCGCCGAAAACTACAAAATAAATAATAAAATTCTCTATCTCTCTCTCTTTAAAAAAAAAAAAAAAAAGGACAAGGATCAGTGTTTCTCAGCAGGGTGTTATGGTGTTTGGGGCAGCACAGTTCTTTGCATATGGGATTGCTCTGCACCCACCGCCCACCCTACCCAGGACAGCTATTAGTATCTCTGGCCTGCTGACACGATTGCCAGGTGGGGCATGTAGTCACCATGACCACCCAAACTGCCCACACACATTTCCAACTGAGTAATCACTAAAGAGCCAATTTGCTTCCTTTGTTTTGTCTATAAGAAAACTTAAATTTGTCATGTTAATAAAATATCTGGGTAGAATATTCTGGTCATATCAGTATCTCAACTTATTCTAAGGTTTGAACTTTCAGTTTAGTTTATATTTTCTCTGGTGTTGAATTTCACTTTATATTCTGCTTTTATTATTAAGACAATTCAAATCCTTTGTTGAACCAGATGTGGTACAAATAAAAGAAGAGAGCTTGAAGTTTCAGAGGGATATTCTCCTGCAACACCAAAAAACCAAATAACCCAATCAATAAATGGACTAAGGAACTGAACAGACATATCACAGAAGAAATACAATCAATAAACAAATATATGAAAAATGTTCAACATTTCTAGCAATTAGAGAAATGCAAATCAAAAAAGTAGATGTGTAACTGATGTGAATCTGCAATATGTATATGGGGTAAAAAATGGGAGTTCATAATCTGCTTGAATCAAATGTATGAAATATGATATGTCAAGAGCTTTGTAATGTTTTGAACAACTAATAATAAAAAAAAAAGTTAAAAAAAACCAAAACTACTCTAAGATTTCATCTCACTCCAATCAGAATGGCAATTATCAAGAATACAAGCAACAATAATGTTGGTGAGGATGTGGGGGAAAAATATATACTCATAAGTTGCTGGTGGGATTGCAAATTCGTGCAACCATTCTGGAAAGCAATATGGCGATTTCTCAGAAAACTTGAAATGGAACCAATATTTGACCCAGTTATCCCACTCCTTGGTTTATATCCAAAGGACTTAAAATCAGCATACTACAGTAATGATGTCACATCAATGTTTATAGCAGCTCAACTCACAATATCTGAGCTATGAAACCAACCTACGTGTCCTTCAACAGATGAATGGATAAAGAAAATGTGGTATATATACACAATGGAATATTACTCAGTTTGAAAGAAGAATGAAACGATGGCATTTGCAGATAAATGGATGGAGCTGATGTTAAGCGAAATAAGCCAATCCCCAAAAAACCAAAGGTCTAATGTTTTCCCTGATATGAAGATACTAATTCACAACAAGGGGGTGGCTAGGGAAGAATGGAGATACTTTGGATTAGGCAGAGGGGAGTGAATGGAGGGGAGGTGGAATGGGGGCAGGAAGGATAGTAGAATGAGTCAGACATTATTACCCTATGAACACATATGATAACATGACTGGTATGATTCTATATCATGTGCAACCAGAAGAATGAGAAGTTATACTTTTATGTAAAATGTGTCAAAATGCATTCTACTGTCATGTATAACTAATTAGAACAAAAAAGTAATACTAAGTTAAAATATCACTGTTATATATAGTATGTACTCTTTACTCTCACTCATAAAGTAATAGTAAAACTGCATCTTAGACACTTAACTGTCAGAAATTAATAAGGAACAATACACCAAAGAAACATAATATTTTAAAAACCTTTGGTAAAAGTGACTATGAATAAACAAAAAATACCACATTTACATAATTATTTATTTCCATACAATGGCAATGCCAAGTGGAAAGAGCCTGTAGAAAGTATTTATTACTTTTAACATTATAAAAATCCTTTTGCTAAAAACAAATTCTACATGAAGTTACCTTTTTTATGAGTGTCTTCATTTTACATGAAAAGTTTTTGAGGAAATCTAATCATATACATTTTTTTTTTTTCGTGGTGGTGCTGGGGATTGAACCTTGGGCCTTGTGCATATGAGGCAAGCACTCTACCCACTGAGCTACATCCCCAGCCCCTATCATACACTCTTTCCATATGAACACAGACAGTTGGTTCTGATTTAACTGCATGATCCCCTCAGACTCTTGAATTTTTGGAAGATAGGAACTTTTTTTATTTTGAGAAAAACTATTAAGCAACTCAATATTATTAGGCATTTTTAGGTTAAGATTTATCATTTAATCCAAAACATTTTCAGTGACTATAGTTTCCCAAATGGTATTTTGTTTTTTATACTTACTTGTATGTAACTTAGAGTTTTAGCAGAACTTTTGAGGAAGTGCTAGAAGATCCTATTGAGAATTTCTATGAAAATGAGATAAAAACTAATTTATAATACAGGTAAGTGATATACCCCATATTTTTCTTACCTCAGAACTGCAAATAGCTATGTTAGCAGGAAGCTGGGAAAACTGCTTCAACTCAAACACATCACGCGCTGCCCACCGGCTCATATGATTCTCAGCTTTGCTGGATCCTATCACATGCTGGTTTGAGTGAATATAAGCCACTTCCTGAACAGCACCTAGGAGATAATTGATGTTCACTAGGTGATTTATCATCACAAAGGAAAATTGATCCATGCATACCTTAAAAATTATCAGAATCATGTCAAAAATAGGTTATGCTTTGCTGAATTTTTACTCCTGAAGAAAAAACATGCAATTATGTTAACCCTGAAATATTCTTAAAAAAACAAAACAAACAAAAAACCCTGAAGAGATTGAGTTCAAACGCGTTGGTCTAGATTATCATGAAAATAACCCCCACCCCCAGTTCCTTACCATAAATATGAGAACTGCTGAGACCAGGTAAGAATTTTAAAATTTAGACCTGAAAAGGGGATTTTGGGCACAAGAAAGTCATAGTCAAAGGTTTTTGCTATGAATTTGTCATCTTGGTTAGTTTCAAAAAGTTGTTTAGTAATTGAAGGAGTCGCGCTAGCCTTATCTGTTCCTTTAAACATGTACTTGATTACAGTGATGGAATGGGAGCATGGGGTTTATGACCAGGGAGTTTCGTTTGGTTGGCTTTGCTCAGTTTTATTGTTTGTATTTTGTCTTTTTTGTACATATGCCCAGAGAATGTCAAGATAGGAGCTTTTTAGGAAATGAAAAAAGTTAACTCATGGCTTTTATCTGAAAGAGGTTTAAAAAATGGCTACATTTTTTATTGCTTTGCTTCTAGGCACCTATAATTTATTTTTAAATTGTGGTCATAAAAGAGAAGGCTAGAACTGAGGCCTGTAAAAGCTCCCTCAAACAGCTCTGGCAATGAACCTCAATTATGACCTCCAACACTTGTGCTGTTTCAGCCCTGAACCCCTCTTAACCAGAAACTGCCAATCATGCAACACAAGACACTGTTATATAATATGATTGAAAGAGTATTAGGAAAACATTTCCCTTAAATTTAAATACCCCAGGTAGCAAGTATGGTAGTTTCAAAACTATTCTTCCGATAGAAAATTTACTGATTTTTCTTTTTTTTTTTTCTCCTTTGTTTTTTAGTTTTGATGGACACAATACCTTCATTTTATTTATCTTTATTTGGTTCTGAGGCTTGAACCCCATGCCTCACATGTGCTATGTAAGCACTCTACCACTGAGCCACAACTCCAGCTCCAGATTTTTCTTAATTTTGATCACAAACTTTATGCATTAATGAAAACGAGATTTGTTACACACTACTGACAACTTTCACAGTTAAAAAAAAAGCAACTGTTAAAAAAAAAGCTTCTGTTACACACAAACCTAAGCATAATCCAGTACTTAGTTACAAAATATATATCATAAGGATCCTTCAATGAGACCATTAACCATAAAAGAAAGTTTAATGGGTTAAAAAAACAAAAACAAAAAACCAAGGTTTCTACAGCAAAATATTCCTGCTTTTAAATCAGCTTCTTTTACTTTTTTTGTTTTTTTTATTAAGTAAGATGTTTGTAAAAGTGATGCTAACTCTTAAAATCACTAAACAGATTTTGGGCAGAGGCTAGTGGCAAGGATGTAATTTTTCAACCTCTGATTTCCCACATGAAAACAGCACTAAAAGAAAAACCAAGCCATGTTCTTGAACAACATCCTAACAAAATTAGATGACAAGATATCCCTATAAGCCCTAAAATACAAGTAGGTAGAAACAACCCAAAGCTATGAGTTCTGCATAGCATCAAAGATTGAAGGAGGATGCAAGCAACAGGTGGATCTGGCAGACCTAAGAACAGGTGACCCAGGATTGCCAACAGGTACTTCTTGGAAAGCACAGCCAGTCAACGTGAGGTCAGCAGCTGAGTCTGAGAAGGTATTCCACTGGCCAGAGTTGAGCAGGTTCCAGGGGCTTGCAGTAAGAAGACCCCAGGGGACTGGAGGCACTATCCTCCTGAAGCCGTAGTACTGACCCACCATGGCCCTGCCCAGGCCAGAACAGAAGAGGAGAAACAGAAGGCAGGGACTCGAGATGAGCAGGACAGGCATTAAACAGAAGAGACAATTTCATATAAAAAAGGAGCAAGAGAAAAACATCGGAGTCAAGTTTCAAAAATTATTAAGAGAAAGAGAATAGACAATAATATTTCTACTATGAAAACATCTCAGAAACATCTCGCTACACAGATTAAAACCATAATCAGCTTCAAAATGAGGTAAAAGACTTTAAGAACATGAAAGTGACATTTATCAACAACACAAATCAGAATTATAACTCAGAAATAATTGAACTCAAGAAAGACTTAAATATTTTTAAATATTATTTCAGAGATGAAGAATAAACTTAGAAGGAATATAAGAGGAAATAAACACAATAGATAATGTCTTTATATAAATAGAATTTTTTAAAGGAAAAAGCAGAAATAAACAAAGCAAAAAAAGATAAAAGAGACTGAAACAAATTCTGAAGGTAGGCAAAAAAAGATTGAACAAGTGAATAACAGGAGGCCTTAAAGAAGGCCAAAGCAAACAAACAGGACAAAGCACAAGTAACACTAGAACTAGAAAGCTTTCCATAAAAATTGAGTGGAAGCTACACTGTGCATGTGAGAACAGTGACCCAAATAACCAACACCAAGACACAATCTAGTAAAATTATTGGACCATGAAAAGAAAACAAACAGGCAAACAAACCAACAAAATACACCCAAATTCCGGGCATCAAGGGAGCAGAAAAAGAGGTAGGAAAGAAAAAATACAAGAGATACAAATTTTTTACACAAGAAGATGAAGTACGTATTTAAAACACTCAAGAAAACAGGGTGTTTTTACATTCAGCAAAACTGACTCTTAGGTATAAGGACTCATACTGTAATCACAAGAATCTCAGGCAAAAATATTATCATGAACAGTTATTAGAAAGCAAGCTTCAGATAACTCAATAAGTATAGAAACACTCACATAAGGACTGATGGGGAAATCTTAACTGTCTTCTTTACAGTTTTAATTATAAACCAGGACATGAAGTAGAAGGAGAGTATATAATGCAATCTCAGTATTCTGAAATGGGAAGAAAGTGGTACATAATATATAAAAATATATAATATATATAATGCTAGGACAAATATGTTATATATAAAAATATATATTATATATAAAATATATAACACCACTACATACAACTAAAATAATGTACCACTAAAAATGTGGGAAAAAAGGGAGAATATTCCTATATCTTGAAAAAAACAACATCAACAAGGAAGAAATGGGAGAGCATACAAGTACTGCAATTTTATTCTTTGACTGATGTGTAGTATGGGATAAAACAAATGAGCATTTATGAGACATTATAATTAAATTATTCCCTGTATGCTTCCAAACCAGAATTATCAATATGGAAGAAACAGTATTCAAATAAAATAAAGAGGATAAGCTGAAGCTCCATACTCTCAAGTGAAGTATCATATAAAGTTCATGAGGTATTTTATCATTATTGAACATGGGTATGTATGTATATACACACATAAAATATATGCATATATACACACATATAAAGATATAAGTAAATATGTGTATGTAGACATATTAAGGTATGTGTGTAAACACAATACATACAACTAATCTGATCATTGAAAAGATCCAGAAATAATAAATAAGCTAGTAGTAGCAACAATCATTCCTAGCATCTGACTGTGGTCTTGAAACACACTTTCTCTATAAAAGAAATTCAGGTTTTTGGAGAAATAACTGATTCTAGGTTTGGGGCAGAAAATGTACAAATAATCTTGGAACACCTTGTAATAATAGGTAACAAGGAAGTTTTCAAAGATGATTATCCTAGTGCCTGAGATCTCAGTAACTAAAATACTCGTGTCATATGCTCTGGCCAAAGAAGGGATAGCAGAGCCTTAACCATGATATTAATTGCAATAAATTGAGACCATTAACTGTGCTTGAAAATTTACAATGATGTTACGAAAAGAAAAGGTTGGGTGCAGTGGGGCACACCATAATCCCAACAGCTTGGGAGGCTTAGGCAGAAGGTTTAAAGCCAATCTTAGCAACTCAGCAAAGCCTTAAGCAACTTAGTAAGACCCTGTCTCAAAATAAAATACAAAATAGGCTGGGGATGTGGCTCAGTGGTTAAGTGCCTCTGGGTTCAATCCTTGGTTAAAAAAAAAAAAATAGATTGTCTTAAATGATATAGAACCAATTTATTATATTGAACATTGGCAAATAAAGGAATTAAGCATTTTTCCTATACAAATTCTACCATTAGGTAAGCATTAGTAGATAAGGGACAGCATATCTTTATAAAAGTATTCTAAAAAAATGGAAATTAGAAGAGCAGAAAATATCATTTTATTATGCTGAATAAATAAACAGATACAGAAATTAAGCATTAAAGGTCGCTAATAACAGAGACAGAGAGAAAAGCAACATTCTATGCCTCCTATCTTCCTGCCAAACATTTAACTCTTGTCTTGCTGAAGGCAATGAACCTCAGCTTGACATAGTCTTGAGAGCCAACTGCTCATTTGCAGAGGACCAAGCCCAAGTGCACTGAGAATGTACATTCAACAAAATGAAGATGGAGGAAAACTTGACAGATGGCCCAGGTTCTGCAACAGATAATTTGTAGAAATTACTAAATTTGTAAATAATTACTATTAAAGTCAGAATAATTGATGTTTATGGAGCAGAAAGGCTGTGATTAGGATGGGGCGCATAGAGGGGGTCCTGAGGTAGATGGCAAAGCTCTTTGTTTCCAGGTAGGTGGTCTTCCCTTAATCCTGCCACCCACCTGCCTCCTTATTTGTGTCTCAGTGTAGCATCTTATTTTTAGAGCTACTTTACAAGCTAATTCAATAACCTCTTACAGAACTGTTTGATTGAGCAAAACAATTATTTAAAGAAAAAAAAAACTCAAAATGTGTCTGAAGTTACCTAAAAGTTTATCCATTGATTCATACATCTGCTCTTGATTGGCAACTTTCTCATTTGAAAATTTCATTGGTTTTCTTGGTATAAAAGTGTTAATTTTCTTATGATGGCTAGGCAATGTTGCAGATAAACTGATTTTGTCTTTTATAGTTTTTGCTGTATGGCTCTGTTTAGAGCCACTGAAGTGGCTGACAGATACACTGTCATCTGAGGATGAAAAGTCATCAATAATTTGAGAGTTACTACCCTCATCTGTTGCACACAATTGGTTTGTTTTCTTCATTGTTTTAGGAAAACTGAAAAGTTGTCTTTTGTTTTCCTTTTTCCTCTTAAGCCTCAATCGACTAGTAGATCTTTGTTTTCTTACCCTCATCTTGGGGTACATTTCAATGTCATCAGATTCGTCACTAATATCACCAGTGTCTTGGCTTTTCATAATAGGTTTCAGGGTCCTGTTCTCAGGATTTAAATTTTTTGAAATGAGTGCATGTCTTCTGTCATTAGTCTCTTCACCATTACCATTGTTTCTTATTTTGACAGGGTTTTCTGTTTCAGAATCTTCAGATTCATCTAAGAGTTGCTTACACCTTATTCTATTGTTAGGGAATCGTGGAGTTGCATATTGTGTGGGAAAGATGACATCACTGTCTTCTGATTCTGTGCCATTCTGTATATTGCAATGACGTCCCACCAGATGTGAAGAGTTTTTTTCAACATCAGACTCAGAAGAAGCATTCTGTTCTAATAGTTTCTCACTTTTATCAAAAACACGTTTCTCATTTGAATTTAGGATTTTATCTAATGTCTGGTGTTCTGAAGTACCAACAGTGTCCTGAGTTTTCTGACAACCAGCATCTTTGGCTTCTGCTGGAAGGCAAACGGGCTGCTCATCAGAACTTTCACCACCAGACGCAGTATTTCCCTTGCCATCTCTAACTGCTGTACACTTTGCCTCCAGCAGTTTAGAGAAGCCACACTGGAGTAAGGTCAGCTGCCCTGAAGAACCTGCAGCTTTGCTTGTATCAGATGCTTTGCCATTAGAAGTCTTTATTCTTGAGGCTCTCACCGACTCGTCATCACTAAAGTCACTGCAGAGATCATAGGCGTCCACTGCCAGTGGGTCTGCAGGTGGGTCTTGTCCTCTGGGTTCTTGACAGTCAGGCTCCCTGGGCTATAGATAAAATGACAACATAATGATACACAAGCTATTGCACTGGAAGGGAATTAAGTTTGGACAGATAATTTCAGTGTAAGTACGCAACTTGGCATTTTTAAAAAGTGTAACATTTAATAAACAAATGTAAAGGATTTAATATTATGGTCTAGTACAGTCTTTTCTCTTTCAAAGTATTAAACTTTCCAAAATAAATAAAAGTTTAAACTAGAGTATCATGTGATCAAATCATTTTTAAGGAAAACAGAGTGGGGTGCTCAGCTTCTAATATACAGGGACTCACAATTCTAGCCTCAAAAGGTAAAAGCACATAACTCATTGTTTAAAAATTACTGGGGTTTATTGAGGTCCAGCAGATTCTTCCAATCATGCTTTAAGAAAAAAAACCTTACAGATAAAGAATTCACAACTGCAAAATGGTTCAAGTTGTTAAAATAAGATAATAAATAAAGTCCAGTAGGATCATTAAAATTGAGAAAGTTTTAGAGTAAAATCTACAACAAATTTAAATCCAATATTTAATTTTTTCTACTTTAATCAGAATTAGTCAGACATCTCAGTCTCCTAAAACTGAGAAGTAAGTGATTTGGGGAAAGTATTATCCAGTGATACTTCTGCTAATATTTGATATTCATATATGTATGTATGTATGTATGTATTTGGTACCGGGGATTGAACTCAGGGACACTTGACCATTGAGCTACATTCCTAGCCCTTTTTTGTATTAGAGACAGGGTCTCACTGAGTTGCTTAGCACCTCACTTTTGCTGAGGCTGGCTTGTGATCCTCCTGCCTCAGCCTCCCAAGCCACATGCCCAGCTTCATATCTTTAAATTTAAAAAAATATTCACCCTAATTTACTTGGAGAGAATTAACTTTGGGCAGATAACTTATGTTCAGGTAGATTACTGGGCTGATAAAAACACATGGTTAAATCTGTAAAAGCAAACAAGATTAAATTAGCAACAATGACATAAAAATTTTCCCTTTTCATATATACTTTTCACCTCTCAAAAAGCCTTCTGATGAAAATACAGATTTTTGTGTTATGTAGATAAGATACTACTAATAAGATCACAAGATCAAGGACTCAAATCAAATCAAATATGTTCTGATTTAAAGAATGATTTTGATATTTGGATTTAATAATCAAACACACATTGATGGCTATTTTTCCATTTAATATGCTATTCAGTAAAAATTATTTATTTGGATTGGGTTGGTCACTTACACAGTACATTTAATTTTGGATTTAACTTGGTTTAGTTAAAATTCCAGTTTAGATGTATATGTCTGATGATGGCTCCTGAATTTGTTAACTTTAAGACACAATATCAAATCAGCTTAAATTATAAATTTAACTGGCAGTTCTCTGACTTAGTGTCCTTAATATTAAAAATAAAACAAAACCAAAAAACTGTGTTTTTTAATGTGATGAAAAATGGAAGAAAAAGGAAATGAAATTTAAAATTGTCACAGTACATGTTTTCTAGGTGTGGTGGGCTACAGACTCAACACTGCCTACCGTTTCTGGGTTATGCGCTGGAGGTCTCTCTTTCAACCATGTTGTGGCAGTCATGATTCCTGCTTCCACTTGGCCTTCTCTCTGGAACATCAGCAAAAAAGAAAGTAAATAGCTGTGTAAAATAAGGGGTAAAAGCAACCAAGTAAACAACAGCAATGACAAGTTAAATCTTCAAGCTAGAGCAGGAAAAAATGGAACTTGCTTTAGCACTCCTAATGCTACTTTCAATTTGCTAATTAAAGAACCAATATTCAGTATAATATAACATTTTAAAATACTCTAGCAGTTTACTTTTTCAGAAGCAGAAAACTAATAATACTTTATAGTGAATGCCATTAAAAGTATTATTGGTGGGGAGGAGAGGAAAAAAAAGTTACCCAAGAATCATAACCATAATAGCCATTCCTACTTAATAATTATAGTAAGGAACATACTGGCAACACCACAGTGTCGAGCACTGGAAACGTGATACAACTAGTATATTTACTGGTCACATGAAAAGGTCATCCTAATATGAAACTAAACAACTACCTTAATTATATAACAGGCTTTTTGGAAAGCATTTGCACTTTAAAGCATTTGGTATATTTCCCTGTGCCCCCTCCTACATTTGGGACTTACCCCGGGGCCTTGAGCATGCTAGGCAAGCACTCTACCACTGAACTACATTCCCAATCCATTGGTGCATCATTTAACAGAGGTATCTAATGGTCTAGATTCCAGAATATTAAATTCTTCTTCTAAAGGAAATTAATTCTTTCTATGTTGGAATAATTTTCAGTTTACAGCTTGCTAGCAGCTATAAGCTAGCAGCTATGAGCAGCTCAAAGTGCTTGAAGAATCTACACTCGTTCAGGCCTAATAGCAACACCTGCAGGATGGGATGCTCTGTTCTAGTGAGCCATTAGTGAAATCACACCCTTAGCATTTGTGGTTAGCGTTGCCAAGCTGCCAGGCCAGGAAACCGATAGTCAGGAGCCTCAGGCATGGAACTCCTAACTTAAAAAGCCCTCTCCCCTAGGGACAAAGACCCTTCCTGATAGTAATATTTAGAGCATTCTCATAGTGTGGTTATATTAGGCATAAGATGATTGGCTTACAGATACTATCTTGCTTGTGTATGATTGATAGGCATGCCCCACTCAAATCCTATAACAATTGTATGCATTTCAAAAATAAACTGAGCTACTGGATGATGACTTGAGGTTTGTCTGCTGCCAGTTTTCTCACCAACTCCCGGAGTCTACTCCCCGCGACTGAGGTAGCTGAGCAACTAATTGACCACAGCAGTGACCAGAACGACAGCATTTCTAAGGTTGTATTTGTTGATAGAATAAAGGGAAGTAAACTACCATCACCAGAGTTACCAATGCCCAGCTTATAAATAGACAGCATACTAATGGCATATTCCAGCCACCTGGTATCCAGGGACATGAGTGAGAATCTCCCTACAGAAATCTACTGGGTGATGAACGGTGCTAGATTGTCAGGAATCCTTAGCCCCCACACCTTGAGGCTACTGTAGCAAGGGGAGGGGAGCCCCCTTCCCAGCACTACCATTTATCTCAACAGAAGCTAACAGGCTGTAGGAGATGCAACTGCAGCATGAGAAACCCTCAGACTGTTGACACTCCTTTCTGATACAGAAATGGCCATTCCAGTGTTCAGATCAGATGCTTGGAGCCACCCTGAACTTCTCTTTTTATTCCTCACATATATAAGCAAGTTCTCTCAGCCCACCTACATAACATATAGAATCCAACCACTTCTTATGCCATCTGCCACTATCACCCTGGCCTAAGCCTCCATGGTTTCTCAGGAGGATTACTGTAGCATCCGTCTAACAGGTGTCTTGCTTTTGCCTCCTGTAGTCTAATGCTAGTAGACTTTCACAGTGAAGCTGATGTAAATCAGACTACGTCATTCTTCAGTTGAGAACTGTGGGAGACCAACCTTGCATGTGACTGAGTCACACTTCCCGGCTGGGTGCTGAGGCGCTCAGTCGCAGAATGTGGCAGAGCTTTCCCCACCCTTCTTGGGTCCGAGGGTTGGTGTCTCGTGCATGGGTGTGTCTTGCTACCGCCCCATAGGTGAAGCTATGCTCACCTGTTCCTTTGTTCGGGATAGAATCTTCCATGGAAGTGCCTTGTGTGTGTCCCCTTCTCTTACTGTGCCCTTGGGTGTGGCCTACCCAGGTGTCAGTCAACCTGCTGACAGTGGACATCATGAAGATAGACTCAGCCCCCTGAAACCTGACACCTTGCCTCATTTGAATAGCTTCTCCTCAATAAAAGGGGTCAGTGTGTGCTCTTGCTCTCTCTCTTCCCGCAGACCCTTAAGGTCAGAGAAGCCGTCAAAGCGACCCCAAAGAAAAAGGTATTTGTGTCTCTTGTGTGGTTATTTTGCACAGCTCAGTCAGCCCAGTTCAACTGGAGTAAACCCTGAGCCTTTTAGCCTTTTACCGGCAGAGAACTCTCCATTGCTTCTGTTTTTCTGGTCTCACTGCTGGGCTTGGCTGTCTCCTTTACTCCACAACAGCCTTGGTCGCCCAGCCATTGGAAACCATGCTGGACATACTCCTCTCACAGGGACTCTGCATTTGTTCTCTTGGTCTAAGACCCACATTCCTCCCTCACCTCTTTGGAGATGCAAATGCAACCTTCACAAGGAGGCCATCCTTAGCCATCCCAGTCTAAAATTGTGATGCTCTTTCCTTGAAGGTCCCTATTTCCTTTCTTTTCTCTATTTTTATACTTGGAACTTATCATCATATACTGTACCTTTCACTGACTTACTTTGTTTATTGTTTGTTTCTGCCAATAGAATGTAAACTTCTTATAGAAAGAAGTTTTTAATCTATTCATTTATGTATGTCTAGCTCTAGGAACAGATAGTCAATAAATATCTGTGAAATGAACTCTCAATATCTGTCTCTAAAGGAAACCATGAAGAGGAAGGTCAATACAAGATAGAATTAAATTGCCCAGAAATCCTAAGATTAAAAGTGCAATATAATTCAAATTTCTACATCTTAAAATATTTCAAAAGGCCCCCATAATGCAGGCCTTGGAATAATAAAATATCTTTTCGCCAAAAGCACCATGAATCTAACCAGGTCAGAATAATTTAAATTCTGGTTGGTGACAAATAAGTAATCTTAATTCCAAACTTAATTTAATAATCAAATACCAGTGATATGTCAAGTTGTTAAAGATACTTTACCACAAATGAAATGGATTTAATGACAGGATGGCCCTGTCATTAAAAAAAGAACTTCTGAAGAAGAAACAAGATGCACGGTGGACAACCAGAGAACAAAAGAACTTTCCACTTAATAACTTCTCTTCCTATTTTGTTTTACATAATACTTGTTTAACAAAGGAATAGATGGTGATTCTGACAGGATAAATAATCAAATGCTATTTTTACAGGCAATGATTTTAAATTATAAATATGAATATAGGCATATTGGGTAGTACTCTGAGATGAAAGGACTATCTAGGGGTAGAGTGGAAAGATGGAGGACAAATAAGAGAAATGGGGATGAAGAAGTACATGAAAGAAATGGCATATTCAAAAACAAGGGGAAAAAAGAAAGAAAAAGAAAAGGGGGGAATAACTTTAAATGGGTCATTCAATTCAAAATCAGATAGTTACTATAAAACAAAAACTCAGCAATAAACATCAAACACTGTTTAATAGTTGCAATATTTGCAGGATACAATTAATATATAACTTCTTTTTTTATCCACAGAAGATCCTTTTTTTTGGGGGGGGTGTCTTAGGAATTGAACTCAGTGCTCTACTAGTGAGCTACATCCCCAATCCTTTTTGAGACAGGGTCTATGTTCCCCAGGTTGGCCTTGAACTCAATAATCTTCCTGCCTCAGACTTCTGTGTCTCTGGGATTACAGGTATGTACAATGGTCCCAGGTCCACCAGTGATCCTTTTGAACTACCACTGAACTTGCTCAATGTATAGTGACTTTATTCATTATGTAAACAATCTCTTCCACCTTCCATCAAGATAGTCAAAGTACCTCAAGGACAAGAACCAATTTTTCCTTAAACTTTATGGTACTGACTAAATGAATACATTAAGGTTTTACTACAAATTCCTGAAATTCTCTGAGTTTCAACTTCCTCATCGATGTAGTAAGGAGATTAAAAAAGAAGACTCAGAAAGACTTTATGATACCCATATTAACATTAATTAGAAAACAGACTAATATCCTTAGTACTCCAGCATATTAAAAAACTTAGTTTTTAAGTAGATATCTCATTTGAAGAATAAGAAACATCTGTATGCAGAGGATGAACAAAACTGGGAGAGTTTGAAATATTGGTATGGAATTTTTATTGGGAACAGAAAACAAAAATCTCCATGAGACAAGAGAGTACATCTCAAGGAGTATGTGGTAACTTCTAATCAAAACATATTTTATAGTTCTGTTTATTCAGGATTTTATTTTATTTTATTAGTTCTTGTCTCTTCAGCAGCTGCTTTCAAAATAACAAACATCTCTATGCCTGTCTGAAATGGCCTTTGGAATCACACTATCTCAAACATATATTTGTATGTGTGTGTGTATGTGTATGTGCATTATTTACAACTATGCATGAGAAAATCTTTGTCTAGAGGTATACCAGTTTATTTCCTACTTCTCTAAAAGTAGAAATTCTAAAGATCGGTATTTTTGATAAGGAAAACCAAAAGTTTCTCTGAAAATGCACCAATTGTATTTCAAGTTTCCTGTGGGATAAAACTGTAGTTAAAATATTATTGAAAGGGTCAAAGAATAATTTCACACCTCCAGGATGTCCCTCGTAAGACAAGATCCTTGGGGTCTTAGTCTGAAGAGATTATAGGTCCCAAAAAGTTCTCCTCGATGCTCTTTTGATCCTTGAACTGCTTCAAAATATCGCTTGGCATTTTCACTTCCAACTACCACACACTGAAGTTGCTAGAACAACAACAAGAACAATAACAACAAAAAATTCAAGATGTTTTTGAAGTATATGCTCCAACAATATGTCAGAACTTCCTGGCATTCCATATATATATATACAGCATTAGCTAGAGCAGGTGGAATCTTGGAATCTCCTTAGGGAGGAAATTTTTTTTTTAATTTCCCTGGCAGATGTTGCCATTTTGGTGAGAGAATAATAATTGGCCAGTTTGATTGAAGTAGAGATCTTACATTTCCTGTTTTATCTGTTTTCTAAGAAGTGAATCAAAATCACATATTTATATAATATATGCACCTGACATGAATGTTTAATAAAAACATACACTTCAATATATTTTTACTTTTTAAATTCATTTCACACAGAGACTATTAAAACTGAGAGAAGTAATCACTGTGTCACTAAAATTAAATTATAATCCAAAGTAATACAATAACCATTTGTGTCCAACTGATTGTATCACAATTACATTGTCAACTAACAGCCAAACCTCTATTGCTGTTGTAGAAAACAATGTCGAATACAGAAAGAACACTGACATAGGGTCCTTAAGGGCATTTACCATTTTAGGATCAACATTCATGTGCACTATATGCTGGATAATTTACTAAATGTTATGTAAATATGTAAACTTAAAATACAACCTGATTAATCCCATGTATACCTTAAAAGTATCTTGGAAGAAACAAATTAAAAAATCTACAGAATGGAAAATTACTTCAGTTTAGGGATGGAGGAATTAGTAAGAAGTGATGCTTAACTTTCATTATTGTCGGAGCTGATCTGCACTGTCATGTTATTCTAGACAACTAAAATTCTTGTTAGTAAGACCCACCATTTATTGAACACTTCCTACGACTACAGCATTTTATTTTACATTCTCTCATATATAACCTCTGTAACTTCATAAGATATTATCTCCATTTTAGAAGTAACAAATGTAGAATTTCTCTATTTTATAAATAAAGCAACTTAAGTTTAGAGAAATTGGTTTGCCTAGGGGTGTCAGCAAGGTGTCATTGCTGGAATTTGCACATGGGTTTAGCTGAATTGAAAATTGATACTCTCAACAATTTCTCACATAGAGGATTGCTCTTTTAAACAAGGCCTTATGATTTTAGTTTAAAAAGTTATAAATCAACATGTCAACTTGATCAGTTCAGTATCAACGGCCCAGAAATGGGGGCTACAATCCTCGGAATACAGATTCACAATAGCAATTGATAAGACTAATGACCAGCTGTCTCTTTTACCCTTGCTGCTGACTCCACCTTTAACCCTGACATTGTTGGACTGTAGGTCTACAAACTACAATTACTAAGAGAAGCTGCAAGCCCTGAGTCTTTGTAATTTTCCTAGCAAAGGTTTAGACACAAAATTTATTAAAAGTACATTATTTTACATTTAAACTTTAAGTTTTCCAAAGTGGCTTCAGTACAAGAAAAATCAGGTTTTTCCTTCAGTAGGCTAACCATAAAAATATCATTGTAGAATTCAAGAGGGTAAGGGAAAAAAAAACCACAACTAGAAAATGTAGCTTACATTCTAGCATAAGAAAAATTCACATAAGGTCATAAAATGCTTGGATTTCATCATGACCACAGATAAGATATGCAAGAAAAAAGTTAAAAGGATGTGCTCATGTTAAGAAGTTCAAGGGCCCTTCTTTCATTTTCAAAGCCAGCAGCTTTGCTGTCTCATCTGTGTCACCTTCTGCCTTCACATCTTCCTCTCTGCTATCTCTGACCCTACTGTCTCCTCGTGATTACACTGGGACCACCCCCAAATCCACAGGGATCAGGAGATTAGGAAGTAGACATCTTTGGGGGACCATAATCAGCCTATCACAGTAAATGTATGCAAAAAGAATGACAGGGACATGTCAAATGACACCGAAGCTTCTTTCAACGAATTCCCATTGGCTAGACACAAGATGATTTGAAGATCAAAGTAAATAGCAAAATTCAATGGGTTGAAAATTGTTACTGAAATAGAAACCCATGAATCTACACAGATTAAATAAATACATAGAAGGGGAAACTTTTTTTTAATGGTAGAATGCCAAATAGCAAAACTGAAAGAATAATGGAAATAGAGAAATCACACCTGGCTTTCATCATAGTGGCAGCTGACTCGGGCAGAAAGGCTGATGAACACATAAATGGGATATTGGTGTGATTCTGGAGACCTCCCCGTGAACTACTTATCAATTAAAATGGTAACAGATCACTGTGCAGTGGAGAAACCCGCAGGTCACCATGCTGTGCCTTCTGACTGATGTGATGAGAAGGCACGGCATCCTGTCTATGGCATTCCTGCCAAGATTCCTGGCTTGAGTCTGGACAAGAAGAAGCTAATGGATCCAGCTAGGTCAAGGGACATCCCACACAAGGAAAGGCTTCCTGTCTGAAACTGTCATCATGAAGGACAAGAAAACACCTAAGTAAAAATGTAGCCATGATCCTGGATTGCATCATTAACCAGAAAGGAAAAAGGGGACATCTGGGGAGAGCTGGGAAAACTAAACAGGTCCTAAGGGTTACAAAGTAATGATGCATCAATGTCAGTGATCTGGGAAACTGAAATGAAGAGGGGTGAGTTGTACAAAAATACGTAAAACTGTTCTTAATGCATAAAGCCATTTTTATATGTTCTTCTAATAGAAGAGTGACTTGCTTTTGAAGAAATATACACTAGAGATAAAGTCTGTGACTTTCTCTCATGTAGGTCAGAAAAAGATAAAAGATAAGATTTAAGAGAAAGAGAAAGCAAATATGTAAAATATTACCAACTGGGGGATTACGGTGAAGTTTGGGGGTTCTTTATGCTGTTTCTGCAAATACATTTTTAACGAGATGAATTTCTGAATGGCAAATTTTAGAAAGCATATAATGCTTCAAACCTGAAGAAGTACAGTTGCTAAATAAGTGATGTTTTCATTTTTAAAAAAGTATAAAATATCTGAATGCATTATCACAACAGATGCAAAACAACAACAACAACAAAGACATCAAAGTCAAAGTCCTTCTTGAACAACACAGATCCCCTTACTAGAATCCTAATGCCAGGTGTAACTCTCTAGATCTCTTTCAATGTAGTTACAGCTATTTCTATAACCATATTAAAATAGTATAATGCATAGATACTATTTATACCTGCATATACTGTCCTGCAAGTTGCTTTTTTGACCTACTTAACAATGTCTCAGAGATGCTGTCACATCATTGCATATGACCCGACATCTTAGTCTTTTTTTTCTTTTTTTCCTTCTTCTTCTTCTGTTGCAGAGTAGTCTGTGATTTGGGTCTACACGAATTTTTAAAAATATTTTATTGGACACAACACCTTTATTTTACTTGTTTATTTTTATGTGGTGCTGAGGATCGAACCCAGGGTCTCGCATGTGCGAGGTGAGTACTCTACTGCTGGGCCACAACCCAGCCCCTGGGTCTACTAGAATTTTTGTTATCATTCCTTTATTGTTGGACACGCAAGCTGTTTCCTTTTTTATTCTTAAACAAACACTAACAGTGCTGAATATGAATCCTTGTCAACCCTTTCTGAGCATTTTTGTCAGGTTAGCCTCTAAAATAAGTGTAACAAGTTGTATTCTCAGCAACAGTATGTGAGTATTCCAACAGCATCAGCACTCTGTCCAGCAACCCTCAAAACAAAACCATAATTTAAAAATGTAGAATGTTCAGGACATGATAATATTTTATTTTGCTTCTTTAGGTGTGTGGTTAGTGTTCCACATGAGCATTATAACCACTTGTATTTTTTCTTCAGAGAAATGCCTACTTAGAGTCATTTTATGGGTTTTGGAAAAATTTTTTTAAAAAATATTCTTTTAGTTGTAGATGGACGTAATACCTTTATTTATTTATTTTTATGTGGTGCTGAGGATTGAACCCAGTGCCTCACACACGAGATGAGTGTTCTATTACTGAGCCACAATCCCAGCCCCTTGAAATTTTAATATTTTGTAGATGCTGTTCGAACTTTACATATGACAAAATTCCAACCTTGTCTCTCATTTGGTTTTCAGTTCCTGTGCCGTACAGAAATTTCATACAAACATGTAGTCAACCTTACAAGATTTGCCTTAGAGACTGTGTTACTTTCTTAGTGCACTGGCTGTCATAAAGTGCTATAAACTGAGGGCTTAGAACAACAGAAATTTATTGTCTCTCAGTTCTAGAGGCTTGAAGTTGGAAATCAAGATGTCTGGGCCTCTTGGAAGGTTCTGGGCGTTGGTCCTTCCTTGCAGCCACATGGCTCCTGTTTCTGCCTCCCTTGTCTGTGAGATTAGTATTCAATTCCTCACGTGGAGGCTTTGTGAAAGATGCTGTGTTTGTGTTCCTGGGAGGCGGTGGTCTGTAATTTTCTGTTCCTGCAATGCCTTTGTCTAGTTTTGATGTCAGAAATCTTCTTTCTAAAATAAGTCGGAAGCATTCCCTCCTCTGTTTTCACAAAGAATATTAGATGTTTCAAAGAATCCAGCCCTCTAGTCATCTGGACTAGGATCTTTCTTTGTGGGAAAGTTCCAAATTAAGAATTCAATTTCTTTGCACAATATAAAGCTATAATTTTCCCTCACTTGAATTATTGCCTCTAAGTAGCCAGTACCACTAATAAGAATTTAGTTCTCTATTTAATTCTAGTATTATAAGTGATGATTTTTTTTCCTCCATATAAGTTTGCCTCTGGAAATTTTAAGAATTTTTCCATTTCTCTTTGAGTGTTTCATGCTTACAGAGAGACGGTGTAAATGTAAATCCATGTCCATTCATTCTATTTAGAACTTGCTGGGCCCACAGAATCCAGATTCTTGTTTTCCACTTTTTCATGTTTCTTACCTTTTTTAAAAATTTTATTTTTATTTTTATTTTTTTTTTATTGGTTGTTCAAAACATTACAAAGCTCTTGACATATTTCATACATTAGAACCAAGTTGGTTATGAACTCCCCATTTTACCCCAAATACAGATTGCAGAATCACATTGGTTACACATCCACATTTTCACATAATGCCCTATTAGTAACTGTTGTATTCTGCTACCTTTCCTATCCCATACTATACCCCTCCCCTCCCCTCCCATCTTCTCTCTCTACCCCACCTACTGTAATTCATTTCTCTCCTTGTTTATTTTCCCATTCCCCTCATAATCTCTTATATGTAATTTTGTATAACAATGAGGGTCTCCCTCCATTACCATGCAATTTCCCTTTTCTCTCCCTTTCCCTCCCACCTCATGTATCTGTTTAATGTTAATCTTTTCTTCCTGCTCTTCCTCCCTCCTCTGTTCTTAGTTGCTCTCATTATATCAAAAAAGACATTTGGTATTTGTTTTTTAGGGATTGGCTAGCTTCACTAAGCATAATCTGCTCTAGTGCCATCCATTTCCCTGCAAATTCCACGATTTTGTCATTTTTTAGTGCTGCGTAATACTCCATGGTGTATAAATGCCACATTTTTTTTTTTATCCATTCATCTATTGAAGGGCATCTGGGTTGGTTCCACAGTCTAGCAATTGTGAATTGTGCTGCTATGAACATCGATGTGGCAGTATCCCTGTAGTATGCTCTTTTAAGGTCTTCAGGGAATAGTCCGAGAAGGGCAATAGCTGGGTCGAATGGATGTAGGTAGACAAACACAATATCTTCATTTTTATGTGGTGTTGAGGACAGAACCCAGTGCCTCAGACATGCAAGGCAAGAGCTCTACCACGGAGTCCCAGCCCCAGTCCCAGTCCCAGTCCCAGCCCCAGTCCCTTTTTAGGGTTTCCTGTCTTTCCCTCTCTTCTCCTCTTAATTCTAAGACTGATGTTCAACTTCTGGATCTAGTCGTTGCATCTCCTCACTTTTGTTACCTATGCTCTATCTTTGGCTCTTTGCTGTATAGTCTAGAACTACTATTTAGCTTTTACTTTTTAGATGGACGATCTGCCTGCTGCTCTGCCTTCTAGGTCTGGAGTTTTTCATTTTCTGAATCTCTCTAGTGGATTCTTTTTCTGGAATCCTATTCTTGTTTCTGGGACCCTAAAACCTCACTTACCCTTTCGAGATATTATTTATATTTCTCTCAAAGTCTCTTATTCTTTCTTCTTTTAATTCTGTTTTCTCTGTTTATTTCCCCTCCCTTCCCCCCTCCTCTTCTTTTTCTTCTTCCTACCTGTATTCGTTTCTTATGGCTCCTGCTACAAATGATCATAAACTCAATGCCCTTAAACAATAGAAACTTATTCTTTCACGATTCTGAGGCCAGAGGTCTGAAGTCAAGACCCCTGAGCGGAAGCGAGAGTGCTGACAGAGCTGTGCTCCAGTGGGGCTCCAGGCACAGATCGTGCCTCTTCCAGCCTCTGCAGGCTGCCACATTCCTCAGGTGGAGGCTGCATCTCTCCAGTGCCTGCCTCTGGTTACACTGCCTTCTCCCTCCTGCCTGTGTCCAGTTTTACTCTTCTTTTTTCTTATAAGGAAAGTTTTGCATAATCCAGGATAATCTCCCCATCTCAAAATCCTTAAATTGATCACTTATGCAAAGATCCTTTTCTTCTTATAAAGGGCCCAGGATCAGGATTTTTGCGTATGTGTGTGCATGCGCACTTTCTTTGGTGCATGCGTGCATGCATGCATGCATGCCAGGAATTGAACTGAAGAGGTGCTTAACCACTGAACCATATCCCTAAGCCTTTTAATGTTTTTTTGTTGTTGTTGTTTGTTTGTTTGTTTTTAAATTCTGAGACAGGTTCTTGCTAAGTTGCTTAGGGCCTCAATAAATTGCTGAAGCTGGCTTTGAACTTGTGATCCTCCTATCTCAGCCTCTAGCCTCCTAAACTGCTGGGATTATAGGTGTGTGCCACCATACCTACCTAGGACCTGGTATTTTTGAGGGCTATTATTCAGTTCACTACAGTGCCTTTCTCATGGTGCTTATTTTCCTAAATTGTTCAGTAATTATTTTTGGTTGGCTGCTCATCTGCCTTTAATACCTTACTGCTTATCTCAGCCCACTGCCATAGTTACTTGAGCAGGGCAGGACAGCACATATTTGCTTCTTCTTTCAGCCTACTCTCTGCCTTCTGTCTTTAAGCATTTCTTACAAGTTATGGGCCCCTGGGAAAACTCTTTTTGCTTTCCGACATACTTATATTCATTTACTTATTTCGGGATTTTTTTCCCTAAAAGATTTGAAGAACATTTGAGAGGCTACAGTGTGCTCCGTATACACCCTTCATTCAAACTCCAAACCACCTTTAAAACCTATTTACATTTACGAGATAGTCATCTTTGTATCATACAAGTTCTGAAAAATTACCTTGTCTCTTGAAAACTTTTTATTACATATCATTACATGGCATATATTATGTAATAGGCCATTAAATGAGTCCAGATAAATAAGTAAAAAGGAAATATATAAAATAATGGGTTGAGAAAGATTACCAGATTGACAAGACACTCTCACTGTGACAATATTCTACAGAATAGCTCCTAATTTGAAAAATACCTTACTTTTTCATAATTGTTTAGAAAAAAATAATTTTCAGTAGTTGTGTTATACTGAAGAACAAAAAGATAAACTACTTCTTATAGAGCTAAATGGCTTAAGAAAAAACAAAAACTGCTGTGTACAATTCCATTTATAGAATGAAGAAAACAG
This sequence comes from Ictidomys tridecemlineatus, assembly GCF_052094955.1. Taxonomy (NCBI): domain Eukaryota; kingdom Metazoa; phylum Chordata; class Mammalia; order Rodentia; family Sciuridae; genus Ictidomys; species Ictidomys tridecemlineatus. The sequence continues at coordinate 92,172,135 of NC_135489.1, read as the reverse complement.
CATAAATATAAGATTGGACCATTTTTAGGCTAACTACCACCACATGTGGCAGATGTTTGCTCTTAAATAGATGCCAACTGAACATATAGGGAGCAATTCAAGTTTAATATTTACAATTAAACTTGAACCTCATTCTGGATCTTCTCAAGTGAACAGTTATAAATGAAATAAATATTGTTTAGTTAGAGGTAGAAATGAAGCAGTAAGTGATATCCTGAGCACAATGAAGAGTTAATGCAATTTTAGATAAACACTAAAAGCAATATAGTACAGTAGCTAGTGTACTTGAGTTCTAGTACTATAATTTCAGTTTCATTCACTATGGTGTGTCTAAAGCAGTGCTCCCCAATCTTCATGTCACGGCACATACAGAAAAGGGCAATGTGAGCATCTACCTGGCACACACAGAGGAGGTTACTCAAGGCTAGAAGCTTACTTAGGTGCCCTTGCTACCCAGACAATGATGGGATCAACATCTCAGTGTGCTTGTGATCCATCTGTGGTATGCTCTACGTCTTGGCCCAGTTTGGGGAGCTGTGACCTCGATACTCAAATTGTGTTCTGTGGACTAGTAGTATGGGCACTCCTGGGAACTAGTTAAAAATGCATAATCTTGATCTCTAACCCAGACTTACTAAATCAGAATCTGTATTTTAACAAGATCCCTAGCTGATTCATAAGGACATTAAAGTTTAAGAAGTACTGCTCTAAGAAACTTTCAGTTCTAAAATTTAATGAACCCAAGAATGAATCTGTTTCACAGAAGTGTAACCAAGAGCATGTTTCATAATCTCATTAAATTCCATATTTTAGAGTAAAATTTTAGGTTATTATAGTAATTTGCTCATAATTTTTGAAAACAGAAAAATGTTTGCTTCTTAATTAGAAGCCGGGAAATATATTTACCTGTTTGTATACCTGTCGTAGATACATGATCTCCTCCACAGTTCCCAAGGATATCAGCCTAAGCACTTTAACATCTCTGCACTGTCCAATCCTGTATGCTCTGTAAGATTAAAAACAAAACCAAAAAAATCACATGAAGCAACTTTGGATTCAAGAGATAGTTTTGGATATAAAAATGGAGCTTTATTAAAATTTTAATTAATTAAAAATAAATATTTTGTTTAGGTATGTTATATTATTCAGTAATAATGCAAAAACATAAATTCATACAAAAGTATTATTATTAAGGAGAAAGTATGTTAGGAAAATATACATATCAATTTCATTTTTGTTCCCACTGTCTAGTGTCTAAGAACTTCACAAATTCAATATTTTCTTTTATGGCAATTTTTATGAATGGATTGTTCTCAAATAATTTCATTTCTATAAAACTCCTCAAAATGTAAACTAATCCAGAGTGATAGAAAGCTAATTACTGGTTACCTGGGGATAAAGGGATAGGGAGGGACAGAAGGGATTAATTCCAAAATGATACAAGGGAAATTCTGAGTGTGATGGATGTGTTTGGATGTGTGATGGATGGATCTTGATTGTGGTCGTGGTTCATAGGTGCAGATGCATCAAAACTTACCAATTATATACGTTCAATAAGTTTGTATGTATGTATGTCAAGTATGCCTTAGTAAAACTGTTCAAAAGCAAAAACCATACAAAATAAAATATACCTTGGGGAAAAGCAGTGAATGAGCTAAAAAGTAGGCAAGTGGAGATCTGGAGACCACATCCACAGAGGTATTGGTTCAGAGAAGATTCAGCCCTCTGTTGACTGGAACCCCAGGTATTCAGATATGGACCACAGTACACTAATTCAGCTCTAACCTGGCTGACCATGGTGGTTAAAACTGTGGTCTGTTCCCTGAAGTGCTTCATAGTGGGCTTTTTCAAATGTTCTGAATGAGGTCACCTGTTCCCAAATCCCTTTTATAACTGCTGAAGGAAACAGGAGCAAGTCCCTACTGCCTATGTGCTTGAAAATGTTACTTTTGGGGGAAACTAATTTTTCCACTTGTAAGGTCACTGTATCTATTGTTATATTTTATGTTCCCTCTGTCTCCTTCACACAGGGAGAAGATATGAGAGATACTAGGCAGTATCTTGGGTCCTGCAAATCTCATGTCCCCAAAAGGGAACGAAGGTTCTTGCCTACTCACAGCTGGGGGAAGCTGCCTCAACATGCACAACTATTAATTCTGGTAACCAGACTGGTCAGTGAGGGGATGAGGAAAAGACAGTCACACAAATTGAGATGAAGTTGAGTCTTGGTGGTTCACTAAACCTTGATAGGGAAATAGTGACCATGAACCAGCTCAGCATGTTGATCCGATAGGTTTTATCATTAAAAGGGTTGTTGTGAGGTAATTTGTTCAAAGCAAGCCAAACCAATGTCATTAAGTATGAACAGCTCGATTATGATTACCAGCTTATGCCCATAACTTTGTACCCCTAAGCAGCTGTCTGAACCTCAAGGTAAAGAACTTATAAGCTCCTTAAGAACAGAGCTTCATCACAGCAACTGAACGGTCTCCATGGGTGCCTTGGAGCTGAGAGTTTCCAGAAGAGGCATCGCCTCTGTCACAGGAAAGCTCAAGACCCTGATTCAGTCATTGCTCCTGCTGCTCTGGACAAGATCTCTCCCATCCTGCAGCCTGGAGAAGAGAAGGGGCTCATAATCCTTCCCACCCTCCCCACAATGTATGTGAGCTCCAAAGAAATCAGAAGTGGATCTAAGATGTCTCTTGGATATGTGCTTAGCCAGCTGTTGCTTAATGAGACAGATTCTCTTGGAATGCATGTCCTTTGATCTTTTGTACAGACAAAACTCTTATGCCTGTTACTTTGTACCTATGCTTCGTCAATTTCTTGGCCCACAAAACAAGAATCTGTAAGTGATGGGTCTTCTACCATGTAGAAACAAGTATTGAGAAACAATTATATAATATTTAGGTCAACATCTTCATTTCTCTTCTTGGTTCTTCCTGCCAGAGAGTCAACAGAAGGAAAGGGAAGGGAAGAGGAATTCACTGCGCTTTGAGGAAACAATGATTTAGATAAGATAATACATCTTAATGATCTAGATGAAAAAGTACAAAAATACAATAAATGTCCTCAGAACAAAAGAACAAAGGAGATTTCTCTGTGGTTTTCACATGACCATTTCCTTGACAGATGTCAGTGGAGAGAGAATGATTCACAGCGTCAGCTCTCTGGCCAAGCTGCATGGATTCCAATCCTGACCCTAACACTTACTGAAAAATGCTTTCGTCTTGCATTGTATTAACATTTTGTTTGATAGTAATATTGAATTTCCTATCATATGTTGAAGTAGTTACTATTTGGAAGTTGGAAGTCTGACACCTAATTCTCAGTGTTTCTCAAAGTAGAGCTGAAGACCAATTGTATCATAACTACCTTAAGTATTCTTTTTTAAAATAATGGTAAAGGATACATAAGATTTACCATTTTAACTATTTTTTTTAGCAAAAAGTATTACATAAATTCACACTGTTTTATGACCACCATTATCCATCTCTACAAGTTTTCTGTCCTCCCAAACTAAAACTCTATACTTATTATACAGTAACTCTCCATTCATCCCTTCGTGAATTTTAATTTCCATCACTATGAATCTGACCACTCCAGGACCTTATACAGGTGAAATCAAAAAACACTGGTCCTTATTTGTTTGGCTTTCACTTAGCATAATGTTTTCAAGGTTTGTTCATGTTCTAGAATGTATTAGAATTTCATTCCTTTATAAAGCTAATAATATTCCATGATATGTACACACCACACTTTGTTTATCTATTCAAAGTGGATTTTGTTTATCCATTCATTTGGGTTGCCTCCATGTTTTAGTTACTATAAACACAGGTGCTATACAAAAATCTGTCCAACTCTCTCATTTCAATTCTTTTGGATATGAATCCAGAAAAGAGGTAGTAATGCTAGAGCAGATGGTGACATGTGATTAATATTTAGGAACCACTACCATACTGTTTTCCACAGTGGCTGCAACACTTTGCATTTCCACCAGTTGCACAAGGGTTCTGACTTCTCCACATTCCCACCAAGACTTGTTGTTACTGTTATTTTTATGAATCTTTTTCAGAGAAATGTCTCTTCAAGTCCTTCACCCATTTTTTATTTGGTTGTTTTATTGTTCTTGTTTAAGACCTGCTTACATATTCTAAATATTAATATTTATCAGACATGCAATTTTCTCCATTCTCTGGTTATCTTTTCACTCTGCTGATAGTGTCCTTTGATCTATAACCCTGAGTGATTTTTAAAACGTAAACTTGTAGTCTTCTTCTAACCCTAAGAATCAGAATACCTAGAGGATGGGGACTGGTCATCTATTTTAGAAAATGTACCAGGTGCCTACTATGACTCATAGTTTTAGTTGTTGCCCCTAAAAAAATTTTTTTGAAATATTTTTTGGCATATATTTTGAGAATTGATTAGGATACTCTGATCTTTCCCCAAGAAGGTAAAAATTTGAACACAATTTTACTCCTCCCCACCACAATCCTCATGTTTTATTAAAATTACATGGAGTTTTAGTTCTAAGTTGTTACTAATATATTTTTGTTTTTTATACCATCCTTTTATGTTCTGGGGAATTCCTTTTTATAATGGTACTAAGCCTCTCAGCCATGCTATCAATAATTTTAGACTTAATCATAATTATTAGAACTTTCTTTGACTATCATATTTTTATATATTTTGGGTTCTCTGTATATAAGTTCATATTTCATTGGCTGCATTAAGCAACATTTTTGGACCATGAGCAATAATTTTTCTGAGTTCCTTAATGTCCAAAGTTGGGGTTTTTATTTTGTCCTTACATATTGATATGTTGGCCACTGATTGTAACTAAGAGTCAAAATAATTTTCTTTTGAGAGCAAGTCTAGTCAAAAAATAATAATTTTTTCTTTCATATATAGTAAATTTAAATTCATCACTTTGACAACTCTATTTTTATCTAGGATCCTATAATGCAGAGGAAAAGTCTGTTCTTCAAAGCCTGATCTGCAGAAATGAGATTGATTATCATTTATTTGTTAAACTGATTTTTTTTCTTTTTTGCTTTTTATAATTCAGTCTCTCCACCCCCTTACACACACACACACACACACACACACACACACACAAACACACACCACACATACACATACACACACTGGAATATTTTAATCCTTCTCTTTACCCCTGGGACCTAGACATATGCCCAAGATACATATTCTCTTTCTCTTAGATATTTTCCCTTTTAGTGCGCTGTGGCCCTTCAAAATCAACAAACTTATTCATTATGTTATCAATTATCTCTTCTGACCTCCAGTCTCTTTGTTCTTTATTTCTGATACAGGCAGATGATGGTTTCTGGAATTTTCCCTCAACTTCTGTTTACTCATATTTTATATCTATTTGTTTCTTGACTTTATGTCTTAAAATATCCATTCCTTTTATATTCCAATATTAATTTCCACCACTAGCCCTCTTTATTTCTGAGTCTTTTCATTTTGGCAATAATTTTATTTTCTAAGAACTTTGTTTTTCTATATGCTTCCCCCACCCCCCAGTGTTCTATTCTTATTTTAGTCCCTTTGTGTCTGTTTTTTCCATTGGCTCTTTTCTTTCATGAAGCTAGTTTTATGAAGATGCCTCATAATTCCTAATTTCCTACTCATAATTAAAATGAGAAACTAGGGATTGTATTAGGAAGGTGGTCTACCCTGCATAAAACTCAACTCAAAGTGGATCAAGGACCTAGGCTTTAGATCAGAGACCCTGGGCCTATGAGAAGAAAATGTAGGCTCACCTCTCCATCATGTCAGCTTTGGAACCAACTTCCTCAACAAGACTTTGAATGCACAAGTAGTAAAGACAAGAGTCAATCAATGGGATGGTATCAAACTAAAAAGCTTCTTCACAGCAAAGAAAAAAGTCAAAAACATGAAGAGACCACCCTACAGAATGGGAAAAAAATTTTGCCATTTGCACCTCAGATAGAGCATTAATCTCCAGGATATATAAAGAACTCAAAAGACTTAATACCAAAAAACCAAATAGACAACCCAATCAATAAATTGGCAAATGAAGTGAACAGGCACTTAACAGAAGAAAAAAAAATTTCAACATCTCTAGCAATTAGAAAAAGCAAATTAAAACTACACTGAGATTCTATCTCACTCCAGTCAGAATGGCAATTATCAAAAACAGAAGCAACAATAAATGTTGGGGAGGATGTGGGTGAAAGGGTTCACTCATACATCGATGGTGGGACTAAAAATGATGCAACCACTCTGGAAAGTAGTATGGAAATTTCTCAAAAAACTTGGAATGGAACCACCACTTAACCCAGTTATCCCACTCCCTGGTATATAGCCAAAAAAACCTTAAAATCAGCACACTACAGTGATACAGCCACATCAGTGTTTATAGCAGTTCAATTCACAATAGCAAAGCTATGGAACCAACCTAGGTGCCCTTCAGCAAATAAATGGATAAAGAAAATGTGATATATATATATATATATATATATATATATATTTACACACACACACACACACACACACTCACACATACAATGTAGTATTATTCAGCTACAATGAAGAAAAAATTATGGCATTTGCTAGTAAATGGATGAAACTAGAGATCATTATGCCAAGTGAAATAAGCCAGTCCCTTAAAACCAAAGGACAAATGTTCTCTCTGCTATGTGGATACTGACACACAATAATGGGGTGGGGTGGGGGTGCAGGATAGGAGTTTATTGGATTAGACAAAGGGGAATAAGGGAAGGTGGGGGATGGGAATAGGAAAGACAGTAGAATGAATCAGAGAGAACTTTCCTATGTTCATATATGAATACACAACCAGTGAAAATCCACATCACGTACAACCATAAGAATTGGATCATAATTAGAATTAGCTATATTTTATATACATATATCAAAATATACTCTACTGTCATGTATATCTTAAAAACACAAATTGAAAAACAAAAGAAATGTGATGTAGATTTCCATGCAGGTAACTGCTTTATTGAACTACTTCCCCTTTTAGTGTACTTTGGAGAGACCTGGGATCACTTCAGGCTTGGCTCTACTTCATGATCTGGCTCATTCTAGGAACCTTTCTACAATCAGATCCTCTGCTTATTTATGAGATTATTCTTTCAGAAATAATGAAGGAGGACTTGGTATAGACAACCCTTCTGTAAATATGAAAGGAAAATTTGTTTCAGATTCAGCATATTCATTAGTTAACTCCCCAGAAGGACAGACTGTGATCTACTCCCACATCCTCCAGGTACAATCTCAGCTTGAGACTTCAAGGTCTTTCCTGCAGACTCTGGACTAGTTTTTCTCTCTTCATTATTTTTTGGGGGCAGTGTGTGTGGGGGGGCATGTACCTAGGATTAAACTCAGGGGCACTCAACCACTGAGCTGCATCCCTAGCCCTATTTTGTATTTTATTTAGAGACAGGGTCTCACTGAGTTGCTTAGTGCCTCACTAAGTTGCTGAGTCTGGCTTTGAACTCGGGATCCTCCTGCTTCAGCCTCCTGAGCCACTGGGATTACAGGCAGCCACCACCGCACCTGGCTTCTCTTTTTTTCTTGATTACGCAGATTCTATTTGCTTTCTATCTTCCAGAAGTTTCTCAAAATTTCTGATCTACAAGTAGTGAAATGTCTTATTTTCCTTTAGTTTTATAGGTTTATTCTTTCTTCTTAAGTCATTTCTGTCATATTAGTAGGTTTTTGTGATGGATGGAAAATAAATGGCTACTTATTTGAAATTATTTCAATTAAATAATTCAGGGTTACTTTAAACAGAAGTTCTTACAAAATTCCCTCTCTCTTCTAATCAGTCCTTTCATAAGAAACCTTAAAAGTTTAGGAGTATTTTTAAATTAAAGGAATCTGCAAGTCATTTCAATTATATACCTGTCAATAGCTTGAAGATCATTGGCTGGATTCCAAGTTGGATCAAATAATATAACAACATTGGCACCAACAAAATTGAGGCCGAGTCCACCAGCCCTGGAAGAAACAGAGTAGAAAGCATTAAAACAACACAAACTAATTGTTGTGCTGTAACTCAATTTTGTCAAGTCTCTACAGCCAAAACATTACAAGATTACATTAACATCATAAAAGGAGAGTGATTAAAACACAAATATCTTACAAAGAAAATAACTCTGGCAAATTCTTTTTCTGACACTTCAAAAAAATCTCTGTAAGAATTTGCGAATCAAGTCCATATAAATACATTGTACTAGTTATTACAATTTTTGGATATTTGAACATTATTTCTGTAAGATTTTCCTAACATAATTTTTTTAAAAAAATGGTTAGCATATTTTAACTAAATAAAGTAATATATATATTTTAAAATTTAATCCAGAAATAGATGTAAATCTTTTTATTCCTTCCACTAAGCACAGTTTAAGACTCTGGATATTATATGTTAAACAAACAAACAAACAAACAAACAAAAAAAACATACACTGAAAGATGGAGAGAAGACAAACAGGCTAGCATCTACAAGATCAAAGAAATGACATAATAGTGAGTTCCTTGGCTTTCTTTTTGCTTAAGATAACCAAAGACAGATTCTGGAGAAGCTAGTGAACTAGAAATGACAATAGTTATAGAAAGAATGCTAGACAATAACCACCCAGCTCCGGCTAAACACAAAGGAATAATCTATGGTTCATCCCCCTCTAGTGAGCAAAGGCTATGTGAAGGTGCTATAATCTACCCTTGTCTGGCTATGATGGGGTGAGGTGGTAGGGTGGTGTCAGAGAAGAAAGAGTGATGCTGTGATTTTAACAGGTTTGCCCTCCAAGGGGTAAGGGAAGGCCATGTGGGAACAGTAATGAACTGTGGGAACAGTTTCTTCAGTAATGAAGAAACTACCTTAGGGTGTCAGCAGAGGCCAAATGGAAACCTGAATTTCCAGCCCTACTTGGCTGGCACAATGTCAGAGGGGGTATATTAATATAGGAAATTTAAATATGATATGAAATCTCATAATATTCAAAGTGTCCAGCCTATAATAAAAAATTCAGTCACTGTACCAACAACCAAGAAAACCTCAGCTTGAATGAAAAAAAGAAATCAACACATGAATCAGATGTTGGAATTATTTGACAAGAGTTTTAATGGAGTCATCATAAGAATGTTTCAATAAGCAATTACAAATATGCTTGAAAAATTTTTAAAAAATAAAGTCCCAGCAACAAGAAAGAGGACATAAAGAAGAACCAAATAGAAATTTTAGAACTGAAATACAAAACTTGCAGGATGGGCTCAATAGTACAATGGAGATAACAAAGAACAGAATCAGTAAAGGTAATGACAATGTCATTTCCCAATAACAGAGAGAAAACAGATGGAAAAGTTAACAAAGCCTTAGAGACCTGAGGGAAAAAGAGCTAACACTCATGTCATGGGAGTACCTGGAAGGGAAGAGAATGAGTATGAAAATACTCAAAGAAATATGGCTGATAACTTCCTACATCTGGCAAAAGATACAAACTCATAGATTCGAAAAGCTGAGTGAATCCAAACAGAATAGGCAAAACAGTGACCAGAGAAGAAGAACGCATTGCTTTCAGGGGATACCGATACAATTTACTGGGCATCTCATCAGCAAGGAGAGAGCCAGAGGAAGTGGCAACATTTTGAAACAGCTGAAAGAGAAGAACTTCAACAGCAAATTCTATATCCAGTGAAAATACCCCAAGAAAGGAAAGAGGAATCATGACATTCTCAGATTAAGGAAACCTACAAAAATTTGCCACCAGACTTATCCTAAAAGAATGGCTAAAGGAAATTCTTTAAAAAGAAAGAAAAGAAAACGGAAGGCAGCTTGGAACTTTAGAAAAAGGAATATCAAAATTGGTAAAAAAAAAAAAAAATGGGTGGATATAAAAAACACTCTATTTCTCATGAGTTTCATAAATCACATTTCATGGTTAAAGCGAAATCACAATGCCACCCGATATGCTACTATATGTGATAGAAATAACTATGACAACTATTTTTTAAAAGTAGAATAGCAAAGGGACTTAAATATAAGTAAGGTTTCTACTCTTCAAACTAGTAAACCTTTATACCAGTAGACTATGAGAAGTTATTATGTGTACTGTAAAAGCTATAGCAACTACTAGGAAAAATGTAGAAAGAAATATACTAAGAAGTCTAAATAAATAATCATTTTAAAAGGTTCAAACAAGAGAAACAATAGAACCAGAAATGGGACATAAATAGTAAAACTAAAAATACAATATATTAATAATTACCTGAACTACCATGGCCTAAATGTAACATTTCAAAATCAGAGATTAGCAGGGCATAGTGGTGCATGCCTGTAATCCCAGCAGCTCAGTAGGCTGAGGCAAGAGGATCACAAGTTCAAAGCCTGCCTCAGCAACTTAGCAAGGTCCTAAGCAACTGAGACCCTATCTCAAAATAAAAAGTAAAAAGAAATGTGGTTCAGTGGTTAAGCACCCTTGAGCTCAATCTCTGGTACCAACAAATTAAAATTAAAAAAAAAAATCAGAGGTTAGCATAGTGGGAGGAAAAAAAACACCAAAACAAAAAATCCACCCATGATCCAACAATATGCTGTCTACAATAAATAAATTAAATAAAATTTAAAAATACTAAATGCTTTAAATGCACTGATACAGATTGGCTGAAAGTAAAAACAGGACAAAAGATATACCATGTAAACATTAAGGAACAAAGCAGAAGTCTCAACAAGTTTAAAATAAAATTTAAAATATAATGAATCATAAATAATAAAGATGGTTCAATAAAAATGAAAATATGGGCCAGGGTTGTGGCTCAGAGGTAGAGCGCTTGCCTAGCATGCGTGAGGCACATGGTTTGGTACTCAGCACCACATAAAGTAAAATAAAGATATTGTGTCCACCTATAACTAAAACATTTAATTTAAAAAAGTGAAAATACAATATATCTGGAATACAGCTAAAGTAGTTTTTATATCACTACTAGTGAATACCACTAAATAATTACATTAGAAAAGAAATAAAGGCATCAAGTCAATAATCTGAAGGAGCAAAAACACAAAGCTAAAGGAAATAATAACATAAGAGCAGAAATGAATATATCTGAATGTTGAAAACATGAGAGAAAAAAAATCAATGAAACAAAAAGCTGATTCTTTGTTATACTTCTAGCATGCATGACAAAAGAATACACAAATTACCAATATTAAGCATAAAACAGGAGATACCACTACAGATCCTAAAAGTATAAGTGAGTGCTATGAATAATTTCATGATTATAAATTCTGCAACTCAAATGTGGACAGTTTTCTCAAAACCCACAAACTATTAAACACAACTAAATGAAACAAACAACTTGAATATTGCTATAACGATTTTAAATAGTAAATAAGTATTTATTTTTTATTTTTTTAAGTTTTTAAATATCCTCTTTATTCAACTTTTTATTCTAATTTGTTGTTTATAAAAGCAGAATGCATTACAATTCATATTACACATATAGAGCACAATTTTTCATATCTCTGTACACAAAGTAGAGCCACACTATTTGTGTGTACGTAGGGTAATGACGTTTATCTCATTCCACAGTCTTTCCTACCCCCTTGCTACCTCCCTTCCCCTCCCTCCTTTTTGCTCTATCTAGAGTTCATCTAATCCACCTATGCTCCCCCAGCCCCCGCCAACCCCATTATGAATCAGCATCCTTATAGCAGAGAAAACATTCTGCATTTCGTATTTTGGGATTGGCTCTCTTCACTTAGCATTTCATTCTCCCAACTCCATCAGTTTACCTGCAAATTCCATGATTCTATTATCTTATTGCTGAGTAATATTCTATTGTGTATACATACCACATTTTGTAATCCATTCACCAACTGAAGGACATCTAGGTTGATTCCACAGTTTAGCTAAGTAAATAAGTATTTAAAAAGCTCTTACAAAATAAAACTCCAGGCTCAGATGATTCTGCTGGATAAGTGTACCATTTATAGAAGAATTAATATCTGTTTTATACAATATACTCTATAAAATAGAAGAGGAAAGAGCACCTCTCAACTCAATGAATAAGGCTAGTATTATCTGACACCAAAACCATACAAAGTCAGTGCAAGGAAAATAAAAAACACAAATGAACAAAAAAATGGCGTACCAATATCTCTCCTGAACTGAGACGCAAAAATCCTCAACAAAATATTTATAAATAAAATCCAGCAAAATACTAAAATAATTATAATATTGCCTATTGGGATCTATTGTAAGGATGCAAAGCAGACTCAACATTTGAAATCAGTCAATGTAATCTAATACATTAACAGGCTAAAGAAGAAAAATTGTATGATAATATCAATGGATATAGAAAAATTATTTGGTAAAATCCAACAACCATTCTTAATAAAAATTCTCAGAAAATTAAAAATCAAGGAAAAATTCCTCGACAAGGGAAAATAAGATATACAGATTGGGAAAAAATAAAACTGACAGAATTTGCAGATGACATAATTATCTATGCAGAAAATCTCAAGGAATCTAGGGGAAAAAATCTGCTAGAACTAACTTCAATGTTTCAGGGTATAAGATTAATATTTTAAAGATATATTTCTATATATAGGCTAAAGGTTACTCATCTGAAATGCTTGAGACCAGATGTATTTGAGATTTAGAATTTTTCCAGATTTTGGAATATTTGCATAGAAGTTATCTTGAGGATGAGACCCAACTCTAAAACAAATTCATTTATGTTCATATATACCTCATACAAATAGCCTGAAGGTAATTTTATATATTTTTAATAATTTCATGCATGAAAAAAAGTTTGTGTATCATAGCCAAAGGGGCTAGAGAATCTTTTTTCCTATGAGGATGCTGAGTTAACTGTGTCTTACGCACTTGTGTTTTGACTGTGATGAGGTCAGGTGTAGAATTTTCCATTTGTGAGTTCATACTCATTCCAAAAAAGTTTTTTGGAGCATTTTGGATTTCAGATTTTTGGTTTAGGGATGCTCAATCCATAAAAACAATGAATCCGTGAAATCTAAAATTTAAAAACATAATACAGGGCTGGGGCTATAGTTCAGTTGGTAGAGTACTTGCCTTGCATGCACAAGGCCCTGGGTTCAATCCTCAGCATCAAAAAAACAACATAATACAATTTATAATCATTACCAAAAAAAAATGCTTAAATATTAAATATACAAAACATGTCTAGAATTTGTATGCTGAAAATTACAAATCTGATGAAAGACACTGATAAAGATCTGAATAGAGAGATCCACCATGTTCATGGATTGGAGAACTCAACATAAAGATGCCAATTATCCCCAAATTGAGCTATGGAGCAATTCCTATGAAAAGCGCAGCAAGGTTTTTTCATAGACATATATAAGCTTATTTTTATAGTGAAAAGTATAAGTCATGGAATAGTTAATACAATCTTGAGGGTATAAGACAATAACGTAGAGGAATCACTATAACTATTGAAAAAAAGATGTCACAAGTTCTCTGTCTATTAAGAAGAGAACAAGTCAGGTGCAGTGGCACATGCTTGTAATTCCAACGGCTTGGTAGGCTGAGGCAGGAGCATCACAAGTTCAAAGCCAGCCTCAGCAACTTAGCAAGACCCCAATCAACTTAGCAAGACCCTATCTCAAAATTATATATACATATATGTATATATATATATATATATATATATATATATATATATATATATATAATATGGAGGGCTAAGGATGTGAACCCCTTGGTTCTATCCCTGGTACCAAGCAAAAAAAAAAAAAAAAAAAGAGAGAGAGAGAGAGAGAACAAGATGAATAATATAAATACTTATTTTATAATGAACTGCATCTTAAACCATCCTGGACCCAGAGTTCTTTTCTCCATGTATTCCCTCAGTTGGCTGATGACGTCACTCATATACCCATTCATCAAAGTCAAAAGCCATCCTATGCTTCTTCACTATCACAGTTCCCCTTCTCATTATAAGCCAATCAGTATACAGTCAGATTTACCTTGGAAATGTTTTTCTGTGAGTCCTTCTCCACTTGTGTTACCACTGCCTAAGCAGGGCATCATATGTTGCACTGATGTGGATGACTTCATCAGCCTCCTCACTACTCCCTTACCTCAGACAGTAAGTTCACCCTCACATTACATAAAATTATTTAAATATGGAAAACTAAGTATGCCACTTCTCTTTTTAAAAACGTTCAATTCCTATCCATCAGAGGCCAATTCCTCAGGCCTAAATACAGGGTCTATCACCTCTGCAACTGTTATCACACCAGTCATTCCTGACTTTATCCAAGGAATCACCAAAATACTGTAAGTTGTCTTCATACACTGCTTTTACAGAATTTTCTTTTCTCTTACTTGCCTGATTAACTTCTACTTGTCTTTCAAGTTTCACTAATAAAGCCTGAAGGAAATAGTCCTCTTCTGTGCCTCCTTCTACCCTGCATTTACCATACTTTCACACATTTCTAAACAACTCCTCCATACCCAAAGTTGTTGAATTATAACTTTTAAAAGCGCTGGGGTGTAATCTTATACATTTTCCCTTCTCCAGGACCTGTCACAGTGGATATTCACTACCACCTTTGTTTAACTAGCTAATGACTCTGCCTGTTAGTTGTATACCCAGCTCCTCCCGCAGGTGTCCTAAGCCCTAGCTCATACCCAGCTCCTCTAGTCATTTGCCTACCTATGTTCTTCTCAATGCCCAAAATGCCATTCATCCATTTTTTATTCTAATACTCAGCAAGAAGAATGAAGTTGTAAACAGTTTTTCCTCTTCGTTCTAATGAAGCCTTCTCCAGAAAGGGCCAGTTTAAACACTGCCATCCTTTTATGGACTTCTTTGATCTACCTAATCCTTATATACTCTTGGAACTTCACATATAATTCCTGTAAAGCATTTACTTGCATTATATTGCTTTTCAAAGGCAAAAAAACCCAAAAACAACAACAACAACAAAAAAACAATCTCTTATTCTTCTTGGTCCAAATTAAGGGTCAATGAAGATAGCTGAACTGAACAAAGAGGTCTGAGCTAAGATAAAATCAAGCAGTAGAGGCAGATTTCAACCATATGATTCCAGTGATCTATTTGAAAAGAGTGGTTTAGAATCTCTTGGGATATCTAACAAAAGAAGCATCCTCATCTTTCTGTGGAATTTAAGATACAGATTTTTGAATAAAGCTAAAAGAAGTAGGAAACAACTTTTCTCCAGAGTCTCTCAAAATTATGATTCATGATGTTGTGTTATTGAGTTGCACCTATGACTTTTGGAGCACAGTACCCCTGATCCTTAACTTAATCCTTGTAAGTGAATAATTATGAAAGCATTATGGTTTCTAAGTTTGCTTAGAAAACTGTTTCTAGTCAACCAATATATGATTCTAATACTCAGCATGAAGAATGAAGTTGAACACTGTATGTGCTACACATAGTCTTTTTGCCACTTATATAAAATCTAAAAATTTCATTTTCATTTCACATGACCCACAGTTAGAGTACATATTGAACAGAAGCCACTAAAGATGCATTTACTAAAAATACCTATGGTTTTGTTAGATTCATTTTTCTGCCAACCAAATGTATTTGAATATTATTAGCATAATCATCTCTTTTGAAATGAAACTCTTTCCGAAGTAAAGAAATCTTATAGTGAAACTGAATGTACGTAATGTTTGCCTGAGTTTTAGATTCCAGCTTCCTGCACAGCTCATCAGATTTTATCTGATGCAACTGTGATCTTTTCATTTTTTCAATTTTCCCTATATTTAATAGTATGCTAATAATAAAATTTAATATTTTTTAAGAAGAAAAGCAAAACTAAAATCCAAGAACTAAATGATTTCCTTTTTTTCCTCAGCTGTTTGTCTAGTCCTGCCTCTCAAGTCTTTCTCTGAAGATTTATACTAATAGCTTTCCTCTTCGGCTGCATTACTGTATCACAAAATTAACTGTATCACTTAACTGATGCTAAGTTAACACTGAATGATAATCATCTAGAGGGATGGTAATAATTTTCTCTCCTACAATTGTTATCAAAATGGAAAGAAATTAACATTTACTGAGTACCCACCAGAAACTGTGCAAGATATTTCCTTATTTACTAGTTCATATTTACTGGTTACTAGCTAGCTCCATGAGCTAAATATTATCTTCATCCTACAGATAAGGAAACTGAAAATCAGAAAAAATAACTAATTGAAGGTTTCCTAAGTGCTAGGTATCTGCATTCAAATCTAGGCATCTTGACTTATAGTTCAGTGCTTGCAGAAGCTGAATATTGTACTTTGGAAAATTACTTATAGTATAAAGATGTCACAGAGACTTAAATTCAAATGAAGAAGATGGGATAGGGAGAGTTTTGCAAAGCATTTTAAAAAATGGGTAAGTTGGGTGGGATTTATATGCCAAACATGTAGAAGTTAAAGGTTTATCTGTCCAATAAATCTCATCAGTTGCTCCAGTTAGCTTCTAGCTGGTAAAGTTGGACATGAATTCTTCTCAGATGCCCTGTATGAGCCACAGAGAAGGTCTCCAATACTTGAGGTAATAATCTTCTAAGAGATTCTGAAATTACTACTGGGACCTGGCTAAATTAGAGAAAAAGCTTTTTTTAAAGAAAGAAAAATGTCTCAACTCTAACTCTAGGAATGAGATGATTCCATGATGACAACACAACACAGAAGCCTACTTTCAAATCCATCATTCTGTTGTTATATGGCTAACCGAAATGTGTTATTCTTTACGCAGTAGAATAGAATACTGCCCTTTTTGAGCTGAAGAGTAATATTTGAGACAGAAACCTAATGAACAGGCAGGCTGTTCATTCAATGGGTCTTCCACATTCTATTCTTTTACCAAATATCAAAAAGCATACTTTCACCATATCTTACTGTTCCACAAAAACATCTTTAAGCTTTATTGTTATATATCAAATATTAATAAAGAATCAAATGAAGTATCCATTTAACAATGCTTCCAAGAAAGCTGAAATAATTACAGAGAGACACCATATTAATGGGTAGGAAAGCTTAGTATCATAAGAACATCAATTTTCCTGAAAGTTATTTGTAAACTCAATGATTACAATAAAAAATCCAACCACACATACAAAAAAGTGCTAAATGGCTCTTCAAATAAACTGAATTTAACTATTATGGAAAGCTAAGATTTAAGGTACTGAAAAAATAAAGATAATTTAAAGAACAAGAGTGTAGAAAGCTAGAAATAATTTAAAATAAAAATGTGATTATTTTAAATAAAATAATCAATTATATTGAAAAATGATACTTCCCAGAACAGAGCAAGATAACAACATGTGAAATATGAGGAAAAAGTTCAGAAATTTTAGAATTAATACAGAAGTTCTAAACTTTGAAAATTTGGCATGCAAAAAAGAACAAAGAAAATGGAATAAAAAGATGCCATTGTTAAAGAAATAAGAAGACAGAATTTTCAAAACTAAAAAAGAATAAGTCTTCAGATTATGACTAGCACAAAGAAGAATCAAAGATCCACAATAAGACTCAAATGTCACTGTGAAATTTCAGAATACCACAGATGAAGACAAACCCTTATGAATTCCCCAAGAGGAATGTGAATCGGATTGGCTTTGGGCATCTATTTAGCAACACTAAATACCAGCAGACTGTGCTGCAATGCCATATGTGTGAGATGACACATCTCCTACAGTCAGAGATGTAGAGAGTTTGCTTTCTATTCATCCTGACTAACAAAGTTACTTGAGGAAATATTTCCAACAAAACAACAGGGTAGACAAGAATGGAGACAGCATGAAACCCAGGAAAAAGATCCAGTGCAATAAAGTAGTAAAGGAAAGCTTACATACAGCAGTACTTCATCAGGCCTAGAAATAATTAGGATAAAAGGCTTCAGGATAAAGACCTTAAGAATACAAATGACTCAACAGAGGACAGAATGCTAATAAGAATTAATAATAGAGTGAGATTTATTATAAAGTGCAAAAATCCAAAAGGGAAAAAAGCTAAGAAAGAAAGTCATGACTGAACTGTGAACTGAACTGAACCATGCAAATATGAACTATGGATGGAGTATTAGAAAAGAGAACTTATTTGACGATGCTGAGAACTCCCAGAACTGGCTGAAAACTCATGAACATTCAGAGAGGTTGTCCTAGCCATACTTTGCCTAGGACTAAACAATGTATACAAAATCATAATAATGTAAGTGCTGGTTTTGGCCTTCAAACTTCAGAGCCAGCCTATGGACAATAATCTGATTAATGCTGCAGGTCTTAAAACAGAAGAAAGAGTAGTTGTGCACTAATGTTAATACCACACATTCAAGGACTTAGAACATATGTAGACTACCAATGGGCCAAATATTAACACTGAACACTTTCCAGTGAAACAAGGGAGAAAAACAAAAATGAAGACAGCATGAAATCCTGGGAGGATAATAGAAGAATAATGATTTAAAATTACAAAAGTAGTTGATAGACAAAACATAATAATAAAATTAGCAAACACTGTACGAAAAAGGGAAGGAGTAATGAAAGGAGACTAAATCCTTCTCTTTCATAATAGATTTCAAGTTGTGTATAGTTGATAGAATTCTGGCAAAATAATAGCTATTCCAATGTGGAAACACTTCTGTTACAGTAGAAATTAAATATAAACCATTGCAAAATAAATTAAAAAAACTAAGTTTATTTATCTTTTGCAAAACATAGTTGAGATGTATTTATCGTATTATGTAAGGTTCTTTATGTAACGACTAATGCAAAAATCAGGATCTTTATGTACTAATGCAAAAATTAGTTATTGAATTCTGTCACAGAAAAATAGGAACCCAAAACTTCTTCCATTCCCTTGGTTGGGATACCTAGCACAAGATAAAATGAAGTGGAAAACTCCAGCAATCTGTCTCAAAAGGATTTCCACAGAAGAAAAAGCCCTACTGAAGAGAAGTTCAAATTTTTAAAGAATTAGAAAACACATAAAGAAACCATTTATCATAACCCAAGAGCCAGAGGAAACACAAGTAGAAGGATCGGCATCCCCAAGTACAGGAGTTACTAGAGCAAAAATGCCATTCAAAAAGGTTTTTAGAAGTGTGATAAAAGTATTAGAGAAATGAAGGTTAGAAATTACAAAGAACAAAATACAAATGAAATGATAAGGTAGATTTAAAAGAATCAAATACAATTTCTAAAAAGAAAAAACAGTCTTTAAAAATTGAAAATTCACTATACGAGTTAAACAGCAATTTCTGAGACACTGACGAAGAAATAATGAGGAGCTATACAGAAGTTCTGGGCTGCTCAGACTGAAGGTGAGCAGAGGGGAGAGCGCAGGGCTTGTCACACTCTCTTCTGTACTATTTGGACTGTTTAATATTATTACTTTGAGACGCACTATTTTAAAATAAAGAATGCATATGTGTGTTTTACAAAATTTACTTGAAGATAGTATTCTACATCATTTAATGCTCTGTATGTAAGGACCCTTGTGAGAATTGACTTCTCAAATTCATTTATAGGAAATGGGAATCCAAAGCCTCTCTCCCTTTGCCTTAGTTGCAAGAATTCAAGAATAATTTTAGAGTTCCCCAGTAGTGACTCATTATAAATAATCTTTACTCCTCACTTTAATTTTTTTAGCTGGGCACAATGTCACACTCCTGTACTCCCAGCAGCTCAAGAAGCTGAGGCAGGAGAATTGCAAGTTCAAGGCCAGCCTCAGTAACTTAGTGAAGTCCTATGAAACTGAGTGAGGCTCTGTCTTAAAATAAAATATATAAAAGGGCTGGGAATGTGGTTCAGTGGTTAAGTGCCCCCGGGTTCAATCTTCAGTACCAAAAAAAGGATAATTTTTCTTCTGTCTTGTTTTACAAAAATCTATTTCTTTTTAAAGTCTCTTGAAATTCCTTTTGGAAGATGGAGGCAGTAAATCAATAATAAGATGTCATAAATTATAGACTTATTACTCCTCCAAAATAGATTCAACTTACTTAGGAATTTATATTGACTTAAATCTTTCTCTAAAGTGTATATGTTCTTTAAAGGATTTTAGAGATACACAGATAGGTGTAGGAGCAAATTTACCTTTTACAAAGTTTCTAACTGTGGAGTGGTTCCAGTTGAGACAAGGTAGCAGCAGGGGAGGGCAACCCCCGCCCAACAGGCTCTGAAGGGCCCCCTGAGTGTGCTCAACTTGGTAAACTGCTTCTGCAGTGACTCTCAGTTATCCAATGGATAAGAAGTCTGATTGTTCTCACCACAAGATATGAGGCTCATGTCTATAAATCTACACTTACAAGGGAATTAAGTGATGATAAAGGAAAGGAGAGAAAAGATTAGGAAAAATTCAAGATTTTGTTTATCAGTTGTACTTAACACATTTTCCTGCTTCTCCTTAAACTCACATAAAAAAAGCATTTAAGCATATTCACTAAAAATCAATCTAGTAACATTTTTAAAAATTATCTTAAGTATTAAAAACAACTAGATAAAAATCAAGATATCAAATTTAATTTCTTACATTGTAGAGACAAGGCAAATGTTAACATCTTGTGTACTGTTGAACTCCTTCACGATCCTGAGCCTTTCCTCTGATTTTGTACTTCCATCAAGTCGCCGGTAATCCAGCCCAGATGCCATACAGTATTGCTGGAGCACGTCAAGCAACTGGAGGAAAGACAGGGAGGGGGACAAATGGGAATTCTTGGTTTATGAGTTTCTTTTCATCACAAACGTTAGACTTACTAAGTATTATTGGTGCTCATGGTTTCTATCTTAAAATTCCATGAGCAGTAAATATTTTGAGAGCCAGGTGTAGTAGTGGTAGAACACTTGCCTACCACATGCTGGGCCTTGGTTTGGATTCCCAGCATCGCTAAATAGATAGATAGATAGATAGATAGATAGATAGATAGATAGATAGATAGATAGATAGATATTATTCTCACATCAGACCATATATTTCTTTCCATTTTTCTGAAACTGGCTTTAATGTTCAGAAACCTTTGCTTAAAAAACGATCGAAAAGATCATCTACTCTTTTGAAAACTAAAACCAAAAAAAAAGAAATTACTAGTTAAATGATTTATGTAAACATGTTACATTATTAGTATTATTTTCTAAATTCTAAAATATCTCAAGTGTCCCAGAGAACACCTTAATCATAAACATGCAATCAACAGAAAATGAAAATCTATTTTTGAATTTAACATCTGACAGTAGCCCCTGATATAATTGAGATTTAAGTGTCTATTTGAAAACCTCAAATTTTTTACCTTGTCGCCATTTAATACTGTATGGAAGACAGAAAAATATGGCTGTAAGCTATTATGTCCCTTCTGCTTTATGTCTCAGAAGCCAAGGCTGGGCATATCAAAAATACATATCAGATAAAACTCACCTTGGTGGAAAAAGAGAAGAGAAGAACCTTATCTCTGTTTTTTCGGAAATGATTTAAAAGCTGCTGAAGAACCTGGAAATGAACCACAGAACATGAGTGAACCAATCCCAGCTGAAAATACACTTTCTACGTATGAACATCACTTAAGAATTTCTTAAAAATTAGTTTTATACAGTGCTGATTTTAGTCATCTTTGCTAATTCCTTTTATTTTATCCAAGTTAGAGAAGTATTAAATATTACATGTTATTCATCATACTGTCAGAACTTTTTTCATCTCATCTGGTTTCAATAAAAAGGAACCATTTTAGGTTATAGGATGCATTTAAATGGATTAATTTAATTTCGAAAATACATGTTTTTTATACCTATAATACATTAAGAAACTAGGCCTGGGGATGTGGCTCAAGCGGTAGCGCGCTCGCCTGGCATGCGTGCGGCCCGGGTTCGATTCTCAGCACCACATACAGACAAAGATGTTGTGTCCGCCAAATACTAAAAAAAAATAAATATTAAAAAATTCTCTCTCTCCCTCTCTCCCCTCTCTCTCACTCTTTCTTAAAAAAAAAAAGAAACTAAATTATAGAAAGCATACCTTTTGGGAAGTATTTATGCTGTCTCTAGATAGATGTGATGGAATGTGTACAATTACATCTAGGTTCCAAAAGTCTTGATATTTATTTTCCTAGACTAATCAGTCCGATATACACCTCTTCTCATTTTCTCCCCTTTGTTTCTCTATTTATAGTTAAACCCTGACTTCCAGATTGGATTTTGACCTCAAAATGCCAATAATCTGTCCCCACACATGAAGCATTTGAGGAGGAAGCAAACTTATAAAGCCTTGAGTCTAATAGTAATGCTGTTATTTTTAAACAGACATTTCCACATCTGGCAATGACAGTTTCAGAACACCATGGAAAAGCAACCCACAGAGGGGGAAAAAGGAATTTTCTGAATTATGTTTGAAGTTTTTCTTAACTATGAAACAAACACTTAAGAAATTTTATGCATTCAATGATAAATATTCAAACTTTTAAATAAAAAAAATTTACAACCAATAAAACACTCTCTTAATAACTGAGCAAGTGAAGAAGATGCTGTGCTGTTTGATTCCTATTGCCAATATCTCGAAAAAGCTGTGAAGATTTTTTAAAGAAATCTACTCAGATAAATAATCAAATGGTAAATGAAAATGTTACTGCCAAAATAAACATTATTTCAATATCTGAAGAACTTAAAAAGTAAGTTTTAACTTGCATTTAGCTTTATAATTAATAAAATCACGAATCCCATAAACTATGTACATTTGAATTTCATGTAAAACACAATCACTAGCTAAAAGCAGGATTAAAGGCTTGGCATCCCTGCCTCTACTTTGCATCTGTTTCCTTTGCTGGGAGTCTCCTTGGATACCAGGAAAAGGTCTGATCTCATAAACATCTTGTGATGAGCAGAAGCTATTCCTCATGCAACATCAAGTTTTGTATGGAATTGGGGGAGGAAGAAAGTCCCCTCTGAACCAATCCTGAGATAAGGATGTACATACCACACCTGATCACAATCATCTTGGCAAACACCCCAACTTTAGCCTTCATTCCCTATTTTTTAAACTTCAGGGCCATGGACAGGGGCCTCCTTGTCTTCCTGGTGCAGCTGCACTGATTAAAGTTCCTTTCAAGTTTTTTACCATTACCTTTTCAGTTTGGTGTTTGCAATGAGTAGATGGGCTTGATTTACTGGATCCCCAGAGTCAGGCCTCTGGCCTACTATTCTAGTAACATTACAAGAAAATAAATCACTTATCATTATTACTATGGCACATTTGTAACAACTGATTAAGGATATTAATATATTAATACTGAAGTTTGCAGCTTACACTAGGATTCATTCATTGTGTAGTATGGTTCTATGGGCTTGGAAAAAACTGAATCATAACATACACATACACACACACAATTATAGTATTATAAAAAACAGTTTCATTGCACTAAAAATTCCTTGTACTTCACCTATCAGCCTTCCTTCCTCCAGAACTCATAGAAACCACCTTTTATTGCCTCTATAATTTTTCCTTTTCCAGAGTGTTATATAGTTGGAATCATATAATCTTTTCAGACTGGCTTCTTCCATTTAACAATATGCATTTAAGGTTTCCCCATGAAATTCATGGTTTGATAGCCTAATAATTTTTATTGCTAAATGATATTCCATTGTCTGATGGCACCAGTTTGCTTATCCATTCACCTACTGAAGGGCATCCTTGTTACTTCCAAGCTCTGGCAATTATAAATATAGTCATAGAGGTTCTTGTGAAGATGTAGTTTTTAGCTCATGAAAACTCATTAATTTAATTTGTTTTAACTCAATTGGGTAAATACCAGGACCTGTGATTGCTGGATCATCTGATAAGAGCATAATTAAGGTATTATTTTTTTAAATTTAAATTTTAAATCTTTACTAAATATTTAAATTTAAAAGCTCAAAAGATAAGAGCTTTGTGAGAAACCACCAAACTATCTTCCAAAGTAGTTGCACCACTGCATCCCACCAGCAACAAATGGGAGCCCTGGTGCTCCATACCCTCCCCAGCATTTCATGTTTTCATTGCTCTGGATTCGGCCATTTTAATGGGTGTGCAGTGGCATCGTGTTTTATTTTGCAATTCCTTAATGGCATATGATTTTGAGCATCTTTGCATATGCTATTTGCCACCTGTTCATGTTTTTGGTGAGATATCTATCCAGATCTTTGACCTACTTTTAATTTGGGTTACCTGTTTTCTTACTGTTGAGTTTTAAGAGTTCTTTTTATCTTTTGAACACCATTCTTTATTGGTTTGCAAACACTTTCTCCTGATCTGTGACTTTTCTTTTCATTCCCCGAAAGAATGTACAAGGACAAGAAATCTACTCTTATTGTTTGGGGTGGTATCATTACATATTAACTTTAGGCATTTTCAAATATTTTACAGTAAAAACAAAAACAAGCCATAAGAAAAGTGAACACTTTTAGATTGGAGATCTTCATTAGGCTAATTTAAACAAACTCACTAAATAAATAACTATAAATTAAGATCTCTTATAAGAAATTTAAAAAATGACAATACTGTCAACACATGTCGAAGCCTTGATAATACAGACCCAAAGTTTTACCACTTAGTTGTCTTCCACAGAACACGACAACCTACCTATTTTTTTTAAAAAGCCTAAATTTGAGAGGTTCACAGCAAAGGTAATGTGGATCTAACTTTTCTCAACTTTGCCAGACAGGCCTAGAAAAGTGAACTTTGTGTGATTTGAGCAACACTTTTTTTCTGTGCCCCTCTTACTAGGTGGCATTCCCAATGGGAGAAAACTGAGAATTCTTATCAGGTGAATGAGTGAAACTTGTGACTATCCCCTGAATGGTAGCTGAAATAAACAATAACCTTAACACTCAAGATAAAGAGCTGGGTCATGAGTATAATTTTGAGCATATGAAGACTATAGCAGGCATTATGTTCACAGTCCTTGTAGCTGTATACGTTGACCTGAGATAAGACAAGCAGAACCTGAGTCTTTGACACCTCAATTCAAAAAGAATGTACAACTCAATTACTTGGAGTTCTTTATGCCACAGGCAATAATTCTATGGTAAACCAATAGGTTCAGATCACCAAATCAATATATCACCAGATGATGTTGTTAATCAAATGATGAGAAATAGTCCTAAAATATCTATTCAGAGGTCCCAAGCAACCAAACCATGACAAGCTTATCTAGATTAACTGTTAAAGGTATTTTCAGGGGGGGGAAAAAAAAAAAAAGCTAACTACTTTCAATTATTTCCTTTTTATACTCTTTTTGCCAAAAGAAATAGTTTACCTTTTTATTAATTATAAAGTTGGGAATTATTCTGCAAAAAGCTCTGAATCTATAAATAAAAGTTCTTTGTAATAAAGAAGCTAAGCAAAAGTGTTTTCTTGCCAGGAGGCTGGAAGCTGCCAGCTTTCAAGCAGCTGTCAGAGGCAATGTCGAAGGCCTGGGATCATGGGTGGAGAACCTAGCTTTACCTCTCACAGCCCTCCTTCAGCATGGCTACAAGTCAGTTTCCCTGTGCACAATGAAGTTTCCTTGCAAACTTACAATTTAGGTCACCAAGTGAAAAAAAAGGTAGGCAATTCAGTATAGGCACAGATACTTTGCCCATCATGAGCTCTTCAAAGAATTCTTTCAACACCTATCCTCACCTTCCTGTCTAGCACTTGCATTTACACTTTCAGTAAACCATTTCCCCTTTTTGAGGAACAGCTATTATGTTTGTAGTAACAGCACACATTTTAAGAGGGCATAAGTCAATACATCAATAAGGAAAGGCTGAAGTACATTTGATATGACTGCTACTGAGAACTACTGTACGCACACATCTGTTTGCAGGGTTCCTAGTGACTAGGCAAATGCAAATAGATCTACACCAGCTATCCATAGCCACTGTCTCTTCTGAACGTTTGAGAACTTGTTCTGATTAGCTGGTGTCCCTGCCATACCATGGATAAATACTGTGAATGTCATCTCCATCTGTGTGCAACCTAAAAAAGGAGTACTCACCTTCATTTTCCCACTGTATTTAGGATCAGAAAGAGTTTCAAAGGACGATTCTTTGCTTTTCTGCACAAAATCCGGGAATTTGGAAAATACCTGATCACATATCCTTTTGATAAGGGTTTCCTTGTGAGGGAGAGGTAAAAGATAAGAATTTCAACTTAACACATTTAAACCTGCATACATTGAAATTGTTTGTGGAGAAAATAGTTATATTTACAAGGAATGCATTACTTTGAAGATTTTGCCTTCTCTAAATCAGAATAACTCAGAAAATCTTAAAGTGATATTAAGATATATGCTTTGATAAATATGACTACTAACTTTATTATTACTTTTTCAAAATTTCCAAAACTGGGAAATAAACACCCCCAAGAGTAAGTGTACTGATAAATACAATCAATAAGAGTATAAGTTATAGGTTATAGGCTAATAAAAAATATAGATTATAGATATAAGATTTTGATAAGTGAGATAAGTCAATTATAAAGCAAGAACGGCCATAGGCAGGCCTAAGACTCCATTTTGCAGTTTTCTATTAAAAAAAAAAAAAACTATTACAAGAGCTGTTTCTGACTGAAATGAAAGCTGTTTTCTTACAATATATTGTTTGCTGTACTTTATACCCCACAAAATGTACTCAACCCAGAATATGATGGTCTTAATGACCCAGGACTTTGAAGTAGATTCTTGCCTCCATTAACAACCTGCCCGAACTCAGGATATGCTTGACTAACACCTGCTCAAACCCAAGATGTGATTGTCTTGAGTTCCTGTGCTAATTGCTGCCTTAGCTTCTACAACTGGTTTGCTTACATGACACTAAGGAAAGTCCCTGAGCTTCGGTTTTCATCCTTAAATTCCAAGACACAGACCAAGTGGTTGCTGCTCTTCCACATACTTCAGTCTGTATGGGTGGGTGACCATCTCCGGCCAGGTAAATAAATCCCCCTTTGATTTCAATTTGGACTTAGAGTGTTTCTGAAGTGGCTCCCCATAACAGTACTATCAAAGAATAATATTAAATTCAAAATTTCAAAATTAAATTTAAACAACATCAACAATAACATGAAAATAAAATAAAATCATTTCATAAAAGGCTTTTGAAAAGATCTTTTTATTTATGTTATGCTCTAGGATAAGACACAATTGAAACTACCAAAGTAGATGATTATATTTTAAACTAAATTCTGAAATTATTGATTTTTTCCACTTTAGGAAAAAGTCCTAATATTTAATATGCATATTAGTTATCCTACTTTTACCCAGAGTAGATAAAATATAATTAGATATTTTATTAATGGAATAGCCTGATCAAATATCTTACTTAGTAATTATACCAAAGTATATTAGGGAGAATAAATGAGCATTATTAGAAGCATAAAAAAGTTTTTTTAAAACGAAACACTTATTTATTTTTTTTTAGTTGTAGTTGGACACAATACATTCATTCATTCATTCATTCATTTATTTATATGTGGTGCTGAGGATTAAACCCTGGGCCTCCCATGTGCTAGGCAAGCGCACTACCACTGAGCCCCAGCCCCAGCCCAAGAAGCATAAAAAAGTTTTTAAGTTTAAATGTTCTCAGTTTGATTAAAAGTTTAAGTGTACATGCTTCTTAATATTAACATTTTATTTTTTATTATTGTTTTGGAACTGGGGACCGAACCCAGGGCCTCATGCATGCTAGGCATGAGTTCTAACAGTGAGCTGCATCCCCAGCCACCTAAATTTTAAAATGAGTAACTCAGTTTTCTTTTAAACTTCACAGACACACACACACACACACACACACACACAAAAACACCTTAGGAATATTTAGCTAAGAAATTTTATACTAAACACCAATTTATACCAATAGCAATATCACTTTTATACCAATAGTATCATAAAAAAAAATGTAAAAAGCCAACCCACACCTGTTGTTTGGAGGTACTGGCAGCTTGCAACAGTGCGACATGATTAGCCACCTTCTGAAGGACTGCGAGGTAACTGAGACACAAGGTTTGTACCGTTTCACCACGGGAATTGGTCTGTAACCAGAAAAATGTAGAAATTAAAAACAAGAAAAGAACTTACATGGCTATGTAACTGCTAAGTCAAAAAATATCTCACAATATTTATTATCTAGTTACTTTGGCACAATGAATTCTAAGAAAATGATGGTCAACTATATACAAAATATCTATGAATCAATAACATGGAATCATTTTTGGTGAATCATAATATAATAATGCTTTTTAAATCCTCATTTTGGAGCATGTTTATCCTTGTAATACATAGTAATAGAAATGTTGCTGCTATTAAAAGTTTCCTGGTGACAAAGCTATGACATAGTTACAGCACTACACAGACCTCTTTATTCTACAATTTATGTTTCAACATTTTCCAGGAAACTGAGCTATTTCAAAAAGGGGAAGTAGTTAAAATAGTAAAGTAGATGAGATTAAATAAATATCCATCTACTTAATTATTTATTTAGGGTTCTTGTATGTATATGGATATGTGACATAAAATAGGCGAAGAAAGAACAGGAAAGATAGATGGCAAGGAAAAAAAGTACAAATGAAATTTGTTTCTAAAACAAACTTTTATTCTACTGATATAGTTTCTATTAAACTGACACTATGTCTAACATCTGAATAGTATTTAAGACACAATTGAAACTACCAAAGTAGATGATTATAAATATAATTAGATATATATATCTGATAGTATTTAAGACTGTCATTAAGGAGTAAATCATTTTACCACTAGTGGATAATGACAAAATTAATTCTAATATTTATATTAATTTATACTTTTGTGGGGGTACTGGGGATTAAATTCAGGGGTACTCGACCACTGAGCCACATCCCCTGCCCTTTTTGTATTTTATTTAGAAGACAGGATCTCACTGAATAGCTTAGTGCCTTGGTGGTGCTGAGGCTGGCTTTGAACTCTCGATTCTCCTACCTTCCAAGACACTGGGATTACAGGCATGCACCACTGCACCTTGCTAATTTATACTTTAAATGAAATTTCATGATAAAAGTGGCCTACTTTCCAGCAAAAGCTAAAAGAGAGGATATCAAATTGAAGCATCTAAAATTAATTTTTCAAAATGCTTAAATATTGTATTTTATATGTGGTAACTATTTGATATTATAAACAATTTTTGAAAACTTTTCTCTCTTTAAAACTTATAACTTCTTTCCAAAGTTAAAAAACTATCTGAGGAAAAGTCATTTTGTTTATCTACTACTTACTTTGGCACTAACACAGAATACAAGATGATAAGGCAAGATGGTAAAGACACACTGAAATGCTTACCTTATAACAACAATTTCTCCTTTTCCGGCCACTGCTGCAGGTACAAGGCTTAGAAGATTGAAGTATCAGAGTGACATCTTCTGTTTCTAACACTGTTTGATAGACAGCTTTCTGGAAATCCGTCAGAGAGCAATAAACCATCTTCCAAGAAAAAATACAAGTCGAGTATTAGTATCATTTTAATAGCAATAATAATAAATACAATGTATATTAGAATTCACAAATTATATTAGTGAATTTGTGAAAACTGATGATTAATTTTTCCCTGTACTTTCCCTCATTATGAAAATTTTTCCCAATTCTCTTAAACTCTTGGCTACCAAATCATAATTTCATTTTCAAATAAACCTCACAGAATTTCTTGGCTTTCAATTAAAAGGAAATATAACATGAAAATCAAGTTACATGATTTCCTTATGTATTTTTCAATATACTGTGGGTCTTTTCAAGGTTATATATTAATCCATCATGCAAATAAATTATTTCAATTTAGGTCAAACAAAAAAAACTTGCTAAGGAAATAAAAGATTTCATTTAAAAAGTATGAATAATAAGTGACTACTAAATAATTGGAAACCTTAAAAAAATTTAAAACTTCATATTACTGGAAACTGAAAACATCGTTATTTGTATTTAATATCATAATATAAACTTTTAAGATTAGGAAAGACAAAGAGTTAAGTAAATGTATATCAAAGCAAATATAAATTGCTATTTTGTGCCCAAATTCAAGAAAATATGATGAAACAATGTCACTAGGTTATGAGGAATATAATTTACCTCATGGTAGCACCAGAGATTGTCAAAATTCTTCTAGATACAGCTATGTGTTACTAGATTCATAAACTAAACATACATACATTCATACACACATTCATAATAGGACTTTGAGGAATATGAGCAAAAAGGAAAAGCTGTTTATGAATATTTATGTGTATATCAACACCACAGAATAATATTGTAGAAAAATGACATGACATTGGGCAAACATAGGAAACAAGGCTAGATTTTTAATAAATATATGTATAATATTAAGCATATCTTGACTCCCCAGTGTTGAATATAAAAGTATATGTAAGAACAAAAAGAGAATACAGAAGACCATGGTCAATAATTGCAATATAAAGGTTTTTGTGAGTTGTTATTATTAAACACAGTAATATTTACTAAACATTTCTTCTGTACCATGCACTTTAGAGCAACCATATGAGGTTGGCTTATCATTATTTCCATTTAACAAATGAAAAAATCCAAGTTTGAGAACCTCGGCATAAAACTTTTAAGTGGGGAAGCCATTTCAAGCTGATTTTAGAGCCCAAGTTTGAAACCTCTATGCACAATTCTCTCTTCATATATTTATAATTTCATTGTTCCTACTAGATGAATAACTAAATAACATACAATTATATAAAATATTTTTTAAAGTGAGGAGATTGTGAAATATCTAAATACAATAATAATTTTTGCTTTAGATGAATATCAAAAGTCACATACTGTGTCAATTTCCCCATCTTGCATATCAGTGTTGGATTTTCTTTGGAAGTCTATCTTTTAAAAGTAATACTAAACAGGATATCCTAAGATTAGAGGGCATTTGATGGTGTTACCCTTATTTGGGAGAATACTAACGAGGTTTAGTTCATAGTAATTTATAGAATCTTCATTCCATTTCCTGAGCTAAAAGATTGACAAGACCAAAAACTATAAAAGACTACTATATTTTTTTAAATTTCTCTTAAAAGTCAACTGAATTTTTCTTTAAAAATTTAATAATGTAATTTTCTCACATTATTAAAATTTATAAAAAATTAGATTATATAATTGCCAATATCATTCTACATAAAACAAACCTAGAAATAAAGCCCTTAACCATCTTGGTCCTATAGTTAGAATTAAGGTACCAATACATGGCGTGGTAGAAAGTAGACAGTACGAGGAAGACAGAGCATGAACAGAAAATACATTAGGGAGAGAGGCTCGTCTAATTTCCTTTAAGAATTGTCTCATGGGCTTT
The DNA here is from genome assembly GCF_052094955.1 of Ictidomys tridecemlineatus. Lineage (NCBI taxonomy): Eukaryota > Metazoa > Chordata > Mammalia > Rodentia > Sciuridae > Ictidomys > Ictidomys tridecemlineatus. Next base: position 92,140,793 of record NC_135489.1, on the reverse strand, counting down.
GATAAGAAGTGAATTTAATTAATTTTATGATTTGGATCATAACTTTTCCTCCAAGGCCCCTATGCTACAGGCTTGGTCTGGTGGTACTACTGGAACTTTTAGGAGGTGGGGTCCAGTGAAAGGAAGCTGGGTCACTGGGGGCTTGCCCTTGAAGGAAATACTGGACCCTCAGATTCTTCCTATCTTTCCTTTTCCTTCCCAGATGTCATGACATGAGCAGCTTTGTTTCACTACATACTCAAGCCACAATGTTGTTGCCTCCAGCCCAAAGCAACAAGGCTAAGCAAACATGGACTGAAACCTCTGAAACCATGAGCCAAAATAAATCTTTCCTCCTTTTAAGTTGATTTATCTCAAGTGTTTCATAGCAACAGAAAGATGATTAACACATATATTAACTTCAAACCTGTTAGCTCACAGATTAGTAAAACTAGGAAGGAAAACAACTGAGCTCAATTAATGTTTTCTGAAATTCCACACATAATAATTTTTTTCCACAAAGAATAAAAGGCACAAAATTATATTCACAAAATACCATAGAAGACAGACTTCCTCTAGGAAAGAAAAATTTTCAGGAAAAAAAAAAGACAAGAATTTAATAATAATATACACAAATACAGCTCTTACCCGATCTTCCTTCTTAGGCAACTGATCCTTGATGAGAGTCTTGGTTCGCCTGAGAAACCAGCCAGACATCTTTTCTGCAAGCCTTTGCATGGCCTTTCGGCCAGTAGCTAGTTCTCTTTTTGTTGCTGTGTGTCTCTGACCATGTTCTACTGGGTCAGAAAACTGCTTCTTGAAGTGGATCCTGCTACCTAAAAGTCCTGGCACAGCCCTTCAGTAAAGCAATAAGAAAAATGTGATTAAGTCATCTAAAAAGAAAAACATTCACTTATTTTTGTATCTAAGAAATATCTTCATCCACTTGTTTATAAGACAACAAAAACAAAAGCCAAGAAAAAAGTGTTCTTCTTTGAGAACGGTTTCAGTTTATAAAAAGATAATGACGGCATTGGTAAGTTAGCTATACTTACAATGCCAAGAATAACATGTAAAGGTAGGTTTGCATAGGATTCTCTATACACCATGTTTAGGATCAAATAATTCTGCAGTTAAATGACTAATCTTTTGGTTTTTGTTTCCTAAAACTAACAATTAGCTAACAAGAGAGCGTTAAGGGAAAGAAGTACTCAATAATTGTTTTTCCTAAACAGTTTTTTCACTCACCAGTCCATAACACACCACAGTTCCTTCATGTTGTTCTGAAGAATGGTTCCAGTGAGGCCAATGCGAACATTACACTTGAGCGCTTTCATAACTTCTGTTACTCTCGCCTTTGGATTCTTGATTCTATGAGCCTCATCCACAATGATAGCTGACCACTCCAAACTATAAAGTAAGAGTAAAATCAGGAAACACTGCGAAAATTAAAATTTTTAGAGAACAGTTTTCCCTACCGAAGTTTTGTATACCCCATCATTATTTATTCTTTGGCCATTTCATTGTATTCTTACCTAGTTAGTTGTCACAGGCTTAAATAGGGTATAAGAATAAAATGTGCATGAAGAATATAAAAGGGTACAGAGATTATGCTTAATAACAGTGGAATGCTGGGGGCTGGGGATGTGGCTCAAGCGGCAGCGTGCTGGCCTGGCATGCGCGTGGCCCGGGTTCATTCCTCAGCACCACATACAAAAAACAAAAAGATGTTGTGTCCGCCCAGAAATGAAAAATAAACATTAAAAAATTCTCTCTTTCTCTCTCTCTCCCTCTCTCTCTCTCTCTCTCTCTCCCCCCCCCCTCTCTCTCCCCCCATCTCTCTTAAAAAACAAAAAAACAAACAAAAAAAAACAGTAGAATGCGGGCTGGGGGTGTGGCTCAAGCGGTAGCGCGCTCGCCTGGCATGCGCCGGGCACTAGGCTCGATCCTCAGCACCACATAAAAATAAGATAAAGATATTGTGGCAACCGAAAACTAAAAAATAAATATTAAAATTTTTTTTAAAAAATAACAGTGAAATGAAAAAAGAAATTTAAACATCACTAAATGACAACAAAATTTTTTAAAGCAGCAAACTGGAAATAAGAATACAAATAAAAGAAAACTTTGTAACATTAAATCTGCATGAGAAGACAACAACACAAACTCAAGATTTTTTAAAAGCTGCAATACGTTAGTTACTCTGCTTACTGAAAAAGTGTACTACCATTGGATACTACAGTAGCAATGAGCATGCATTGTGGTCAATCTACGAACAAGAAACAGAGTCCTGTGCATTGTGGTCAATCTACGAACAAGAAACAGAGTCCTGTGGAAAATGGAGAATGGTCAATTTTAGGCACTGAACAGGGGAAATGCTTAAGAGTTAGAAAACCCAGATGTATTCAAAGACAAATGACATGTCCAAAGGAAACAGGAGCCAGCCTAACTGGAATACTGAAGCATCAAGAATAATAGCTATAATAAAGTAGAAAGCCCTGAATAAATAAAAGTTAGGAGTTCAATTTAGACCCTTTCCTCACATTATGCTAAAAATTAATTCAAAATAGACGAGAGAGTTAAATATGAAGTAAAATTATAAAGTTCACAAGACACAAAAAAAATCTTCATGATTCAGGGTTAGACACAAACTTTTTAGATATGACAGCGAGAAAATTTCTTAAAAACTGATTAGTTGGACTTTAACAAATACTAGTTGGATAAAAGATTTGAATATGGAATACATAAAGAACTATTACAACTCAACACAATAGAAAGCAAACCAATTAAAAGGTGGGCAAAAGACATTTTGCCTAACGTCTTCTTCAGAGGGAAAAGGGCTGAGCAGTGAGAAACTGTGTTGGAGACAACTGTTACGTTAACTGCTTACTCCCCAAATTAGGGATGCAAAAGAAGTACACACTCACTTTGCCACTTTAAAGGTCAAAATTGTACTTAATTCCTAATTAATGAGAGATGCTTTTCTTTACAGGAAAATACTATTAGTAAGTATAGAAGAAAATAGAAAAACATATAAAACCCAATAAAGTAAATAATACAGGCAAGAATTTGAATACGCTAATACTTCTAAGTAAAAGGGCTGAGAGAATACTTAAATGGTAGTAAAATATCACCTCACAAATTATTTGCTCATTATAAGAGAAACACCTTTACAGTGGAAGGGTCTGGTGACCATCTCCTTAACCTCTGGGACAGGCCTGGTGTCTTTAACAGTGCAAAAGCCTGACAGGAACAGGCCTTTGAAGTGCAATGATGTGAAGTCTACAGCATTGTTCATGAAGCAACCTTGCCCAAAAACATGAATCTAATTAAGACCTTAGGCTAGAATCAGTTTACTCAAGAAATCAGATGGTAGAGGAAAGCAGTTTTTGTTTGTTTGTTTTGTTACTGGGGATTGAACTCAGGGGCACTGGACCACTGAGCCACGTCCCTGACCTTATTTTGTATTTTATTTAGAGATAGGGTCTCACTGAGTTGCTTAGTGCCTTGCCCTTGCTGAGGCTGGCTTTGAACTCGTGATCCTCCTGCCTCAGCCTCCAGAGCCACTGGGATTATAGGCATGCGCCACCAAGCCCGGCAGAAAGCAATTTCTTGAGAAAGCAATCAGACAAATCTAATATATGAGACATCCTAAGAACAACTGGCTTGGTCCCCTCAAAGGGTCACATCATGAAAAAAAAAAAAAAAAAGAGTTGGAAAGATGGATAAGATGATTTACAACAAATTAGGAGAGACTAAAAACACTAAGTAACCAGATTCATTATCTGAAGCTTTATTAAATCTTGCTTTACAAACATTAGATAATAAAGATATTTTAAGGATAACTAAGTACATTTTATCTGATATTAATTTTCTTATGTGTGAGACCAATGGTAAAATATTTGCAGATAAAAGTTCTCATGCTATATGCAACTTACTGAAATGATTCAATACCACTAGTGTACATAGACAGAGAATATAAAGAACTGATAAATCTAAGGGGTAAGTATATAAATGTTCTTAATTCAAAACTGAAAAAGGGAAAAGCCTTCAAGAACAAAGAGGAAGAGAGAAAACAGCCACAAAACTCTCAAAGTTGGAAAGATGGATAAGATGACTTACAAAAGCAGAAAAAGCAGTATCGTAAGCCAGCAGTGGAGAAAGCCAAGAAGCAATCTGATTTATACATTTAGGTCTTAAAAGGCCAGGACTTGGTGGCACCAGATGCCTCTGGAAACTAGAGTGAGGAAATGCTCAGCAGTCTGTTCAAGATGTAGCTGAATCTCCTAGAGACCAATTCCCACTCCACAGAATAGTCGGACTAGGTTACCCGAAAGTGAAGAAGTGAAAAGCAAAACACAGCAGTCTTCATTTTCTTTAAGATATTATTGAAATCTGAAGAAAATTTTAAAGTTATAGTATAATCATAGATGTAAAAAATAAGACAATTAGTATGAGCTGAAGGTACAAGTAAGGAGTTTAGGGGTAGATGGAATAAACTGCAGCTCTTCCTACAACTCTTTTATCATATTTGGCCTTCAAATCATATGCATATATAACTTTGATAAAGATTAAAATAAAGTAAAAAAATAGAATAAGAAAAACATATAGTTTACTCATACTCTATAGTATGCTTTTCTACCCTTTGGATTATCTATGATAAATGTACAGAGTATCATTATCACAGCAATAATATTTAGTCAGATAAAACATTATTCTTTAAAAAAAACTATCAAAATAAAGACATCTGAACGAATAAATACAACAAAATAAATAAACAAATATTGTAATATTTTGATTCTACTAATCAGATAAATAAAGAATTAGTAGTTACATAATTCTCGGAATTCTTTAATATTTATAGCAGTCATAGAAAATAACCAATTAACAAATATTTCTTCAGTAACTAATATGTGCCAAAAGTGTAATAAGCACCAAAATATAAAATTAAAAGTAAAATCTATATTAAAGAGCTTATAGTCTAAAGGCATAAGCAGGTAAAGAATAATGAAAATATGAATGGTACTATCATAAATCAACTTATCGAATTCACCTAACTGTATTAAGTCTCTTGGGGGGTACAGTATGCTTGTTAAAAACCCACACATGGTCAATGTATAAATCTCATGTCCATGACTAACTTCATTACGTAGACTTGGACAACATACTTAATCACTCCATGCTTATTTTTGGTGGTGGTGGGTGTGTACCAGGGATTGAACTCAGGGGCACTTGACCACTGAGCCACATTCCCAGACCTTTTTTGTACTTTATTTAGAGACAGGGTCTCACTGAGTTGCTTAGTGCCTCACTGTTATTGAAGCTGGCTTTGAACTCTAGTCCTGTCTCAGCCTCCTGAGCTGCTGGGATTATAGGCGTGTGCCATCATGCCCAGCTTTACTCCAAGCTTTTAATTGCCTGTCTTCGGCCAGCATCCATGAAACAGTAACATGCTAACTTATTAACCCTAAGGGCTAATAAGACCTGGAAAAAATGGTGTTCTAAACCCAACTTTACCAATAATTACATTAAGTATGAATGGTCTAAATACCCTGAATGAAAGGCAAAGATTATCAGAATGGATTTTAAAAGCTATATGCTAACTATAAAGAGATTCACTTCAAATATAAAAAAGAAATGTGAAATAAAAGATGGAAAACTATATACATACAATAAGCATAAGAAGAATCTATTGTTACAGATGCTAATATCAAAGACAAAAAATATTATTAGAAATAAAAAGAAACACTTTTAAATACAAGGAATAAATCATCAGAAAAAAAAATAACAGTAATTGCACCTGTGCCTAATAATATAGCTCCAAAACTACATGAAAGCTGCAGACTGAAAGGAGGAATCAGGCTTTGATCTCAACACTTCTCTCTCAGAAACTATGAACCAAGTCAAAGAAAATCAGTAAAGATGGAGAACACTTGAATAATGCCTTAACCAAGTCTTCTTAATATGTATAGAACACTATACTCAACAAATGTAGAATAGACTTTTTAAGTATGTGTGGATCAGAAACACGCAAATTACATTACAAGATACTACTATATATATTGGGCTGGGGATGTGGCTCAAGCGGTAGCGCGCTCGCCTGGCATGCGTGCGGCCCAGGGTTGATCCTCAGCACCACATACCAACAAAGATGTTGTGTCCGCCGAGAACTAAAAAATAAATATTAAAAATTCTCTCTCTCTCTCTCCTCTCTCACTCTCTCTTTAAAAAAAAAAAAGATACTACTATATACTCATTAAAATGGCTAAAAACAAAGGCTGACAATGCAAACACTGGTGAGGATGTGCAGCAACTGAACTCTCTCTAAGGTAGAATGGTAGGACCATTCTAGAAAATGATTTGGCAGTTTCTTCTAAAATTAAACCTTCTCTTACCTGGAAACTCAGAAATTCTACTCCCAGGTATTTACCCAAAAGAAATGAAAATATTATAGTTTAGAAAAAAGGCTTAAAAACAAATACTTCTTGAAATTTTATTTATAATAATTTCAAACTAGAAAAACCCAAATGGACATCCTCAAGTGAATAGGTAACAAAATGTGGTATACTTATAAAATGAAATACAATTCAACATTTAAAAAGAACAATCACTGAGGACTGGGGATATAGCTCAGTTGGTAGAGTGCTTGTCTTGCATTTACAAGGCCCTGGGTTTAATCCCCAGCACCACTAAATAAATAAATATTTTTAAAAAACCAACAATCACTGATATACTCAATAACATGGATGAATCTCAAACATGTTCAGTAAAAAATGTCAGAAACAAATGAAGAGTGCTTTCTAATTTTATTTTTCTCATCTGTAGTGACAGAAATCAAAATCAATGGGTAAAGACTGGAGAAGGAATGACAATAAAGAGAAAAGTCTGGGGACAACAAAAATATGTTAGAGTTTGTTTAGAATGATAGTTGAGTTCAAGTTTCCATTTGTCAAAAGCAGAGGTCAGTCAATTACAATCGAAGGGCCAAATCTAGCTTGTGACCAATTTTGTATAGTTAGCAAGCTAAGAATAATTTTTATATATTTGAAGGGTTATAAAAATTAAAAAGAATAATACTTGACAGATACTTTACGTGGCCCTCAAAATTATCTGGGGTTTTTGTTTGGTTGGTTGGTTTGGCTTGGTTTGGTACTGTGGAATCAACCCACAGGCACTTAACCACTGAGTCACATTCCCAGCCCTTTTTTTATTTTGAGGCAGGGTCTTGCTTAATTGCTTAGGGCCTGGCTAAGTTGCTGAGGCTAGCTTTGAACTCTTGCTTTAGCTTCCTGAGTTGCTGTACCTGGCCCCAAATATGTGGTACTTGACAGCAAAAGTTTGCCAGTTCTTAGTCAAGATTCATCAAACTATATATAGCTGTCCCTTGGTGTCTGCAGGGGATGGGTCCAGGGGACAAATCCATGAATGCTCAAGTTGCTCATATAGAATGGCACAGTATTTGCATAAAACCTAATGCACATCCTTCCATATACTTTAAATCACCTCTATATTACTTATAACTAATACAATGTGAATGATATGGAAATAATGGTTATATTGAATTGTTTAGGGAATAATGTAAGGGGGGGAAAAAAGCCTGTACAAGTTCAGTATAGATGCATTATTTTTTATTTTCAATCTGCAGTTGGTTAAATTCCCAGATGTAGAACTTCCAGGTATGAAGGGCTAACCATACTTATAATCAGTATTAAGTATTTTGTACCAAATTAGTGCTTATTAAAGTTGAATCTAATAAAATTTTCCAGATGGGTTTGAACAGTCAGTTTTGGACCCACCCTGTCATTTTTCCAGATGAGTTGATTTACTAAAAGTTACATAGTTAGTTAGTGGCTTTTGTAATTTTAAATATATTTTATACTTATAAAATTAATGAAACAACTACTGATTGTTGTTTTTATTCATTTTTATCTTATGTCAAAGCATTTATATTTTGATTTGAAAGCATCACCTTTAAAAATAATGTGGTTTTCTGCCATTAACTCTTTCACTGACAATAATTGACTATATACTGTTTTAGCAATTTAAAGATATTCAAGAACTTTTTCTAATGCCATACTAGGTATAAACTGTATCCTAACAGGCAGACACACATCTTAGCTAACAGCAGATCAAAGTTAACAATTTTACCAAGGCTCAAGCTGTTGCTGGCACAACTATGAAGAGTTTAGACCTGACTACTATGTTCCCTCAGCCAGACTATTATAAAAGCCTTGCCAAAATAAAATATCACAGACTGGATGAGTTAAACAAGAGAAAATTTCCCACAATCCTGAAAGCTAGAGATCCCAAGATCAAGGTGTCAGCAGGTTTGGGTGTCTTCTGAGCCCTCTCTCCTTGGCTTGCAGATGATTACCTTCATGCTAGGTATGCTTTCCTCTGTGCATGCATGTGCTTGGTGTCAGTTTCTCTTCTTACCAGGTCAGCATTAGGTTACAGCCCCACCCAACCTAATTTCTACTTAATCAACTCATTAAAGACCCACTTTTAAATACAATTGCATTCTTAATTACTGTGGCTGGGACCTGTCATGTGGATTTGGGGTAGAGGCATGATTCAGCCAAACTTCCAAACTAGTCTTTCTCCTTCAACCCAGCTCTCCTGTCTGCATACACAGCAGCCAGAATACCAAAAATGCAAATCTGATCATTTGTATCATCCTGAACATGCTAAAGCACTCCAGAGCACTCTCTTGCTCTAAAGATATAGACCAGAATACTCTTAAGTGGTTTTCAGTACTCTTCATGATATGTTCCTGCTTACCCACTGTGTTGTCTCCTGGCCACATCCCTTTTTCCCTTTTACAACTTAGGCCATAGTACTTCTCAGCCTCTGTGTGTGTGTGTGTGTGTGTGTGTGTGTGTGTGTGTGTGTGTGTGTGTGTGTTTGCACATGCTTTTTACCACTCTCCATTCCCAGCAGACTCCCATAATTAAAATCATTCGTGAACTCTGGATTCTGTCATAGTACAGAGGCACCATATGCACAAAAGATTGTAAACAAGCCTTACAACAAGTCTTGAGAATCTTCAGCAGACATCCTGGGCTAAATTTAGGAAACATGTAAGAAACTGTGGAAACACTGATGGAGGTTTTCTCTTCGCAGAAAATAAGTTCTTATAAACTACATATTTTAATAAATGTAAAATAAAATTAAGAAGCTAAAGACATTTAGAGCTTCTAAAAATCATAATCCAAAGGGATAAATATAATTGATGCCAGTAGAAATTTAATGCAATCATTCCCATTACACCCCTACCTGTTAAGTTCATCCAGACACAAGCGCAGTGTTTCATAAGTTGTTAGAGCAATTTCGCATTTCCTCTGCTTTATACGAAGCAGTTCATTGTCCTTTTTGTTACCGTGTAAAACAGTGACTCTGAAATATCCCCAGGTATCCAATTCATCCTTCCAGTTGTAGAGGACAGAAAGAGGAGCAACTATTAAGAACATCTAAAAGGAGAGGAAAAATACATTGGGTGTTTTTTAAAAATGAAAAATAATGCCAAAAAAGTGAAGTCCAAAATATCTACAATCCTTTGATTTAATTTCCACACTAGCGAATAAAAATACAACTGAGTGACTGGCTGTATTTGGCCATAGAAGACCCTTAAAGGCTAACTATTTTGTGGCTTAAATAGATCATTTTTTTTTAGGATATATTTTCTTTATTTTACTTATTTATTTATTTTTATGAGGTGCTGAGTATCGAACCCAGGGCCTCGCATGTGCTAGACGAGCACTCTACCACCAAGCTACAACCTCACTCCTTAAATAGGTCTTATTAGAACAAAATAGGTACCCAATCTTGTCCAAAGGAACAGCTGTTGTTGTTTTTTTTTCCCACTGATAAAAGGCACTGAAAGATGAGAGAAACGGCTCCCCAAAGAGTGAATCAGGAAGCCAGTAATAACTTCAAGAGCCAAGAGAATACTGTGAGTATACAAGACAGGCCAGTCACCTCTCTTGAAATATGTGGTCTTCTGGAGCTCTCTTCCCTCTTCAGTTTCCAAGCCCATTTCATCTATCCCTCCCTCAGAAACTTTTAGTTGAGGACATGGAAAATTCACTGGGAAAATTGAAGCAATTAGAAGGAAACCTCCATCTCTCATACCATGTTGTAAGTAGCCAACCTACATACTTCCATATGTCCTGCCTTCCCACCTGTGCCCATGCATGAGCTGTTCACATCTTCAAGACAACCTTTGAACTTAACCCTGTGGCTCCCATCCATCTTTTCTTATAACCTACAGAAATGGCCTGCAATCTTCCCTAAAGAACTAACTTTTCTTATTTTCAGTAGACCACATCTATAGGCAAACATAATATTTCCCAGAATTCAAGAAACAAGCTCTACAAAGAAACAAAACAAAATCCTCTTTCTCAACCCTACATCTCTCTCTAGCTACTGCTCCATTATTTTACTCTATAGCAATGATTTTCAAGATGCTTATTATCTCAACTGTCCTCCTGCTCCTTCTTGAAGTCATGCAAAAAGGACATCTTTCCTAACCCTCTGCTATACTCTAGAAATGGAATGTCCCCCAAGGGCCCATGTGTTAAGGAATTTGTCCCCAGCACATGGAGCTATTAGGGGGGTGGAGCCTACTGAGAGGACCTTAGGCCATTGGGGATGCACTGTTGGAGAAGATATTGGGACCCTGCCCCCGATTCCTTTCTTTCTCTTTCATTTCCCAACCATGATGACATAAGCAGCTTCCTCTGGTATGCTCTCCAATGGCTTATCATAGGCTCATAATTTATGAACCAACTGACCATGGACTGAAATCTCCAAAACTGTGAGTCAGATTAAAGCTTTTCTTCTTATACAACATTTATCTCAATTATTCTGTCACAGTGACAGAAAGCTAACTAGCACAGCCTTCAGCAAAAACAGTCCTTTTTAAGATTACTAACATATTTATTTTTCACATGAATGCTTTAGCATTCTACTGATATTTCCTGTACTTACTCTGAATACTGCTGTCTTCAGAAACTTTTAAGGTTTAACTTTTAATAGTCTCACTATTACCAATATTCCTAACCTGCTATATTTACCAGAATTATCAGCTTCTTTTCTAAAAAAACGTTACCTGATAGATGATCCGATTAAACATACTGAAAATAAAATAATAATATACTGCTTTACATACTGCCCTCCCTTCTGTGCAACATTTCATCTAAGCCATTAATCACCTGTAAGAAGTCATATCTGTGACTATGTTTTAGAAAGAGAAGACGACTAACCTCCTGAATGTGAGAGTTCCTTTCCCCATCCCATCATGAAACATATATGAGCACTTTCTTGTCATAGTCGGTTCATTTAAAATACTTTTACCCTTTGGAGTTTATCCTATGATTCCATTTTTCTCCTACTTTCAAATATAAACTCAGGGTTCCAAGTACTAAATCCACTTGTAGACCTCCTTCTAATTTTGGATTTTACAATATGAAAATATTAGGTCCAAATTCCACCTGAGCCCTTGTAAGTAAGTTTTCTACAATTCCAGTAGTACCTATAATACAATTGCAATACCAAGAATTTATCCAACAGTTAAAACTGTACAATTTGCCAAGATAAATGCATAAGGATGTTCATAGTGGCTTTGTTTGCAACATAATCTTCTTGCTAGTAAGGGGGACGAAAGAAATTCTTTTTAGTAAATAAAATAATTGAAAGTATTTATGTTCATTCACTAATATTACTGCTTATGCTGGTTTTGTAAATGCCAAAAATAAGCTCCTCCTCTGTATGATGAATTTCACTTAGAATCTCTAAAGTTTTATCATACAAGATAGTAATACTTTAAAATAAATTTACTATGATTCATCTTCATACAGACTGAACTACAATCTAAACTTAGCCTAAATCTAAAGAATCCTTCCAAGATCAGTATTTGAAATGCACAGTTCATGTCTTTCCCTTTAGGAATTTATTCTTGGCACATCTATTTCATGCATTTTTGATGATTTATTCAGTTGAAAAGTTTATAAATGTATGTGAGATGTATCATATTCTGCACACATTCTTCAAATCTACCACTCCTTAATTTGTAACATTCAATTCATTAAAAAGGAAAAGGGGTTCAAGGAGTTCTGATATTAATTTTTCAGGATTCTGTTGTAATTTTGGCATTAGCATAATAAGTGTAAAGAAACTTGTTTGTTCTGTTAGCTAACTTTCAAAAATGCACATTGCTTTAAATGGACCAATACAGACGGATGTTTCCAGAATTTCATCAGTCATAACTTTGTATTTATTTCTGGGAAATACTATATGATGTCAATGATGAGCTCATTAAAAACTTTAAATTCCAGTTCAAATGATTAACTGAACACATGTATGTGCTGACACCAATAAAACAAAAGAACAAATATAAAAATAGATCTCTAATAGTGATAGAGTGCCTAGAGGGGCACTATCAGCAAATCCAAACAGTACAGGAGCAGATAAGAACTGACATAAACTGAGGAGTCCATCCTGCATCTATGAAAGAGCAGGAAAAGGCACTTTTCCTAAAAGGAATCTGAAACAAGAAGCAAAACAAACCCATACAGAGCTGCTGAGGCTCAGGGTCAAGAAAAGAAACTGCTGAGTGACTCTTAAGAAGGTACAGATTGTCAATTATCTGCCAAAGAAGCTGATTTTAGTCCCCAGCTTCCCCTACATAAAATACTGGGTACATTTTTCTAAAGTGGAACTTATTTGGAAGAATTCTACATTGAGTGTTAGGAACAAGGAAAATGTTTGAATTTCAAAGATAAAGTCCTAAACACTCCCAACACCCTCAAAAATTTTCCTTTTCAAGGAAAAACAAGTCAGTTCAGCACTGAACCTTCATATGCAATATAAATTAACAGAACATAATAAAATTATCTTGGTAAACTCACAAGATAAAACTTTAAACTTAGATTTCTACATGCAAATAAACTGCCAATTAAGTGTGAGAGCAATATACAAACAAGAAGTATGAAACAAGAATTGACAATGTTGAACAAGCAAAAACCATTACAAACACAAAAAGAAATGAACAAACTCAAAGTCACAGCAGGAAAATTTATTATATTTCTGTTAGGATTCAATCCTCAAATAAATATAAAGAAAATCAAAACAGCATCAAGAATTTTAATACAATTAACAAAGTGATTAAATACAAATACTGTATGACCATAATAACAAAGAATGTAAGACATAAGTAGACATTTGAAAACAAAGACTACACAAAGTACAACATCAGAACATTAAAAACACTTTACTATGGGTTCAAGGGTCGATGTCTCGTGCATGGGTGTGTCTTGCTACAGCCCCATGGGTGAAGCTATGCTCACCTGTTCCTTTGTAATATAACCCCTTGCCCTGTTTAGGATAGAATCTTCCATGGAAGTGCCTTGTGTGTGTCCTCTTCTCTTACTGTGCCCTTGGGTGTGGCCTACCTAGGTGTCAGTGAACCTGCTGACAGTGGACATCATGAAGATAGACTCAGCCCCCTGAAACCTGACCCCTTGCCTCATTTGAATAGTTTCTCCTCAATAAAAGGGGTCACTGTGTGCTCTCACTCTCTCTCTTTCTGTGGACCCTTAAGGTCAGAGGAGCTGTCACAGCGAACCCAAAGAAAAAGGTATTTGTGTCTCTTGTGTGGTTATTTTGCGCAGCCCAGTTAGCCCAGTTCAAATGAAGTGACCCCCTCAGCCTTTTAGTTGCTAACAGAAACCCGGCACTTTACCATGAATTTAACCACAGAGAAAACACTGAGGCTATATTATTCATCTGGAATAATATTATTCTCCTGGAAATTTAAAAACTTCTCTTTAAAATAGTAGTTGGGTAAAAGAGAAGAAAAATAAATTGTACATAATTTAGAAAAGAATAATGAAAAGATCATATCAATATCTATGGAATGCAGCTGAAGCAGTTCTCAAAGGAACATTTTAAGCCAGGCATGGTGGTGCATGCCTGTAGTCCTAGCAGCACAAGAGGCTGAGGCAGGAGGATCTCGAGTTCAAAGACAGTCTCAGCAAAAGCAACTTGGTGAGAACCTGTCTCTAAATAAAATACAAAAAAAGGCTGGGGATGTGGCTCAGTTTTTTTGAGTGGCCCTTAGTTCAAACCTCACTATCTGCACTGTCCCACGCCAAAAAAAAAGGAACATTTTAGTTTTAACAAAATGTTTTAGAATATAAAAAGGCTGAATATAAATCAATAAATAAGTCAACTAAAGAAGACAGAATAATAGCAATATGTATTATAGCAAGGAATTTACACACACACACACAAATTCATAGAGAAGAAAGAAAAAGAGGCATTAATGACAACTGAGATAGCTATCAGTATATTTTATCATACCATCAAATAAGTACTTTTCTCTCCTCCTATTCTTGTTCTAAAATATTTTAAATATCTTTAATTATATTTAAATTTTAAAATATTACTTTACACTTCCCTTTCCACCCCACCCCACCCATCTGTTAATTATCACAAGTAGCACACAAAAGATACATAAGCCCTGCACTAAATTTAGAACAAAAGAACTAAATCCAGGGCTAAAAGCAATACTTCAATCTCCAATACTTAGATACATTATCAATCACCATGCTTTTTAGGATCCAATCAAATCTGACAGGATGCATTAATGCTATTAAAAATAATAAGAGAATTTAATTATAATAACTTAAGTCAATACTTCTCAAAATTCTGCCTACAAACAGCCCTTACAATAGATAAAAGTAAACTTGGACTTCTCAGTAATCTTGTACATAAGATTTGTATGAAGCAGGCTATTTTAAAACTTGTGGCAAGTAGTTCATTATCATAATAAAATAATGATCTCATAAAATCACTTCATCCTTGTTCTCATCCAGTTTCCTGGATGCTGAGGATAATATAAAAGACACAGAAGTATAATATACTTTTGGTGCATTGCACTGCTTTATTAGAAATCTTATTTTTGTAATAACTGTGTATATTTATAAACATATATTTATGAAGTAGAAAGCTGGAGTAAGAATATGAATAGCAGTCACAGTCACACAGACAGAGACGAGCAGATATTTAGTCTTTCAAGTTTCAGCTTCCTTGAATAGGGAGAATTTGTTTCATAGTTTTGAGACCTAATCAGTCCCCTAAGCAACTTTAAATATCAATGACATACTTTCATTACCAATATCCATAACTGTCTCCTTTTCATTCTTGCATTAAAAAAACCAACATAATGAAGACTTCAATTAACTTTATATATGCATTCATGGAAGCTTAACAAATAAATCTGAGCAAATCATGTAAATATAACCAAGTAATAGATTTAAATCTCAAAATAAATTCAAGCTGAAATTATATTCTGCCATTCTGAGAGACAATCAAATTTAACTAGAGGATGAAACTGGTAATCCTTCAAAAATTAGGTCTATGAAATAAATATTTTAATGTTTTTAAATTCTTAGTTTTAGATTTATAGTATGTTGTGTGACGTTTAAATGTTCCTCTGTGCCTCTGCAATTCCAGCTTCATGAGTTGAATATTTCTATATACTTTACCTTTTTTGCTATAGAAGAAAGCGGTTCCTTCTTCATACTTCTTAGTAAAAATTCTGGCATGTTATTTTCAATATCCTCACGTGTTCCCTTTTTATGCAACACTGCAGCCAGAAATGAAATAACCTGGGATAAAGGAAATATTTTTTTAATCATTGTGGATAATGTATTGTGATACAAAATATCACTGATTACATGACTATCCAATTAGTGACAAAGTACATAAAAATAGATTTGTTGAAGGGAAATATAAAATGAAAAACTAGTATTGATTTTCCTCACTTGTATCAATAAACAAGTACATTATAATAGGAAAAAGCATATTGCTATGTCTTCCATGCTAGGTAGTACCCACTCAGTGAATATTTTCGTAATTCCATCAGGAAGGACATTACTTTCTTATTTGGTTCTATCCATGAAACTATCTCTTCCTATCCTCTATTAGAATAAACTGTATAAATTCTTCTTTCCTCGTAGAAAAATAACTCCAAAACAAGAGTAATATTTGGCTCATAAATCTGTACATTTTTGTTCATCTAATAAATAAAAGTAGAATGACAGAATGTTATTTTAAGATAATCTAATATAATTCATCAATACAACCACCACTTTGAATTATAGCTACTACCCAAAAATCAAGTGAGAAAGAAAGATAGAAAAAAGAACACATCATTTCACATACAAGCAGCAAGAAATACTGAATCAATAAGACACTGGCTCTGGATATTTGACAGCTACGTGAACATGAACAAGGTAATTAATCTCTCTAAATATTATCTATAAAAATGGCAAAATAATATTGGCATGATTGTTTTAAAGACTAGAGGGAAGGTGTATGAGGGTTCTATATGGGGGAAAGAACTGATCATTACTTAAAAATAAATTATAGAAATATTAAAACTAAAAAACAAACTGAGAGAATCAGAAAAACTATAGAAAAAGATATTTTAAACATGTAAATACCAATAATCTGAATCACAAATGACAGAAGAATGAATGGCACATGAGAAATATCTGAAGAAATCAAAGTTGAAAATTATCCAAAAAATAAAAAATAAAAAGCATAGATTCAATATCTAATAAGAACACCAAACCAAAGGGGAGCTGGGGACCAATCAAAACAAAAATAAAAAACAAACTTACAGGGGTTGGGGTTGTGGCTCAGTGGTGGAGCACCTGCCTGGCTTGTGTGAGGCACTGAGTTCAATCCTCAGCACCACAAAAAGATAAATAAATAAAATTAAGGTATTGTGTCCATCTACAATTAAAATTTATTTTTTAAAAGCCTTACAAATATCCACAAATAGGTGCTACACAGAAAAAAATAAATATTAAAAACGGAAGAAAAAACAACTACCTATAAAGCTGCTAATAGGCAGATAAACAGCTGGCCCTGCACTAAAAACAATGGAAGACCTACAACACAGAATATTCTCAAAGTTTCATAGAAAATAAAAGCAACCTACATTTTTATACCCTGTAAAAATATTCAAGAATGAAGAGTAAAGATAATTTTATATAACAAAAAACTGGGTCAATTCATCACTAAAAGAGCCACACTAAAGAAAATAACTACAGGCCCCGGTCCACCCCTCCACCCACGGGGCAGACACGGGCCAGAGCCTAGCCTCTGTCACAGGGCCGCCTCTTCCGACCAAAAGACTACCACCACGGGAGCCCAGGCCCAGCTCAGAGCCTTTCACACTGACTTTCGTAGGACCCAGGTCTGGTGTAGGTCTGAGTTCACCTCCCACACACACACATACCTGAGAGCCTAAGCCTAACCCACTTCCATCTTGGGACACTACCGTCATCACCATAGCCTTCCCCAGGCAGTAATCCTAACATTTTGATAGCAGACAGGGCCTAGAAGCAGCTGCATCTCAGAGCAGGCATCCCAAAGGGAGTGTGAGGCCCACCCTTTCAGTCCCATCTCTGCTTCCCTCTTGGGGCACCTTAACTGTTATCTTGAGTTACCTCAGCTATTGCCACCACCACCTTTAGATGCAGTAGCATATACTGAGGGACACCAGCAGGGTCTAGAAGCCCCACATCAAGGTGAGGTATACAAGAATAAAGGGAAGAAACTGTAATATCTCAGATCCACTCTGCAAGAAAGGAAGACACATAGACAATATGAAAAAACAAGGGAAGAAAGTGCCCCCAAACAAACCAGGACACTATAATAAAAGAAATCATGGACAGTGAAGTTGATGAAATGTAAGAGAAGGAGTTCAGAAGGTTCATAATTAAAATGATCTGTGAATTAAAGAATGACCTAAATGAGCAAATATAGGCAAAAATTGACCACTCCAACAATGAGATAAGAGAGCAAATACAGGTAGCAAAAGATTACTTCAAGAGATAGAGACCCTGAAAAAAAAAAAAAAAGACAAGTCAGAAATCCTTAAAATGAAGAATATAATAAACCAAATTAAAAACTCAATAGAAAGCATAACCAACAAAGTAGATCACTTGGAAGAAAGAACATCAGATAATGAAGACAAAGTATACAATCTGGAAAATAAAGTTGATCACACAGTGAAGAAAGTTAGAAACCATGAAGAGAACATCCAAAAATTACGGGACAGCATCAAAAAACCAAATGTAAGAGTTATTGGGATAGAGGAAGGCACAGAGTTTCAAATCAAAGGAATGTACAATCTCTTTAGTGAGATAATATCAGAAAACTTCCCAAGCATGAAGAACGAAGTGCAAAACCAAATACAAGAGGCTTAGAGGACACCAAATGTACAAAATTACAACAGATATACACCAAGGCACATTATATGAAAATGCCCAGCATACAGAATAAGGATAGACTCTTAAAGCCACAAGAGAGAGGAATCAGATCACATATAGGGGGAGACCAATTTGTATCTCAGCAGATTTTTCAACCCAGACCCTGAAAGCCAGAAGATCTTGGAACAGCATATACCAAGCTCTGGAAGAAAATGGATGCCAACCCCAAGAATCTTATATCCAGCAAAACTAAATTTTAGATTTGATGATGAAATAAAAACCTTCCATGATAAACAAAAGTTAAAAGAATTTATAACTAGAAAGCCTGCACTACAGAACATCCTCAGCAAAATATTCCAAGAAGAGGAAATAAAAAACAATGATGAAAATCAGCAGAGGGAAGGATTACACTAAAGGAAAATTTAATCAGAGGAGAAACCAAATCACGTTAAATATCAAAATTAAACAAAAATAGCTGGGAATACAAATCATGTCTCAGTAATAACCCTGAATGTTAATGGCCTAAACTCACCAATCAAAAGACACAAACTAGAAGACTGGATCAAAAAAATAAAATTAAAAAAAAAGAAAAGATCCAACATTATGCTGCCTCCAAGAGACATGTCTCATAGGAAAAAATATCCACAGACTAGAGGTGAAGGGTTGGGAAAAATCATACTACTCACATGGACTGCGGAAGCAAGCAGGGCTTTCCATTCTCATATCAAATAAAGTAGACTCCAAACTAAAGTCAATCAAAAAGGACAAAGAAAGACACTACATACTGATCAAGGGAACCATACACCAACACCAACAAGACTTAACAATTATAAAATCTATATGCCCCAAACAATGAAGCATCTTACATTCATCAAACAAACTCTTCTCAAGTTCAAGAGTGAAATAAACAACAACACAATAATTTTGAGTGACACACACCTCTCTCATCACTAGATCAATCTTCCAAACAAAAGCTTAACAAAAAAACAATAGAACTCAATAATATAATCAATAACTTAGACTTAACTGACGTATATAAAATATTTCATCCTTCAATGAGAGAATACACTTTCTTCTCAGCAACACACGGATCCTTCTGTAAAGTAGACCATATACTATGCCACAAAGCAACTCTAAGCAAATATAAAAAAGTAGAGATACTACCCTGCATTCTATCAGATCATAATGGAATGAAATTAGAAATCATGATAAAATAAGAAATAAAAGCCACTCCAACACCTGGAGACTAAATAATATGTTAGTGAATGAACAATGGGTTGCAGAAGACATCAAAGAGGAGATTAAAAAATTTTTAGAGGCGAATGAGAACACAGATACAATGTATTGAAATCTCTGGGACACTATTAAAGCAGTTCTAAGAGGAAAGTTCATTGCATGGAGTTCATTCCTTAAAAGAAGAAAAAGTCAACAAATAAATGACTTAACATTACATCTCAAAGCCCTAGAAAAAGAAGAACAAATCAACACCAAAAGCAGAAGACAGGAAATAATTAAAATCAGAGCTGAAATCAATGAAATTGAAACAAAAGAAACAATCAAAAAATTGACAGAAAACTTGGTTCTTTGAAAAAATTTTTAAAAACAAAATTGACAGACCCTTAGCCATGCTAAGGGAGAAGGAGAGAGAAAACTCAAATTACTAACATACATGATGTAAAAGGAAATATCACAACAGACAGTACAGAAATACAGAAGATAATTAGAAATTATTTTGAAAACTTGTAATCCAATAAAATAGAAAATATTGAAGGCACTAAAAAATTTCTAGAGTCATATAATTTGCCCAAATTGAATCAGGATGATATAAACAATTTAAACAGATCAATTTCAAGTGACGAAATAGAAGTCTACCAACCAAGGAAAGCCCAGGACCAGATGGATACACAGTCAAGTTCCTTAAAACTTTTAAAGAAGAACTAATACCAATACTCTTCAATTTATTTCAGGAAATAGAAAAAAAGGGAGCAATATCACCCTGATTCCAAAACCAGGCAAAGACACATCAAAAAAAGAAAACTTTAGACCAATATCTCTAATGAACATGGATGCAACAATTCTCAATAAAATTCTGACAAATCAAATACAAAATCATATCAAAAAGATCATGTACCACGATCAAATGGGATTCATCCCAGGGATGCAAGATTGGTTCAACATACAGAAATCAATAAATGTAATTCACCACATCAATAGACTTAAAGATAAGGATCATATGATCATCTCAGTAGATGCAGAAAAAGCATTTGACAAAACAAAGCACCCCTTTATGTTCAAAACACTAGAAAAATTAGGGATAACAGGAACATATCTCAACATTGTAAAAGCTACTCTTACTCCTTCCTGCCTTCTTTTGATTGATAGATATTTTTTAGAATGGACTAAAGACTCCAATTAAATGTCAGAGATTGTCACAACAGACAAAAGAGCTATGTACAAAAGATACACTTTGAAAGACAATGGTAGCTTGAAATAAAGGATTGGGGGGGGGAATACCATTTAAAAGCAAGCATACTGGAGTGAGTATCTTAATATCAAGTGAAGGACATTTCAAAATGAGTATGGCCAAAAATGTAAGCATATTTCATAATGATAAAGTGGTGAATTCATCAAGAAGACATAAAAGTCATAAAAAAGTAGACCCTAATAACAGAAAGGAAGGTCTTCAAGACCCATATTCAAGTGAAATCAGCAAGAGGAAGAATAATGGATAGAATGAATGACTCTCTTTTATTAATACACACATTCATGAAAATTATAGCTTGTTCAACAAAATAAAAATAGCTGTACTTATAAGAATTAAAAAATTTTGTGCATCATAAAACAGTATTAAGAAAATGAAGAGACAACCTAAAGAATGGGAAAAAAATATTTACAAATCATATTATATAAGGGTTTAATATCTAAGATATTTAAAGAATTCTTATAATTCAATAATAAAAAAGACAACCCAACTAAAAAGCAGACAAAAGATTTAAAATATTTATTTCTCCAAAGAAAATATACAAATGGCCAAAATGCACATAAAAGACATTCAACATCATACAGCATTAGAGAAATGCAAATTGAATTCATCATGAGATATCACTTTATAAATACTAGGCTATAATGAAAAGACATTATAAAATTTATGAGACAGAGAAACAGGAAACCTTGTGCATTGTTGGTGGGAATGTAAAATGGTATAGGCACTGTGGAAAATGGTATGATTAGTTCCTCAAGGCAAAAAAAAAAAAAAAAATTGAATTATCAGATGACCCAGTAATTCCACTCTAAGGAATTCCACTACAAAAATTGCATACAAGAGAAATGAAAACACATGTCTATATAGAACCTGTCCATTAATGTTTTTAGAAGAAATATTCATAATAGTCAAAATGTCCATCAAAGGATAAAAAGATAAACTGTGTTATATATATACAATGCAATATTTTTCAGCCATATAAAGGAAGCAGGATACAACTTGAATTAGACTTGAAAACACTACCATAAGTGAAAGAAATCAGTCACAAAATGTCATATATTGCATGATTTCTTTTATATGAAATATTCAGAAGAGGAAAATCCATGGAGACAGGAAAATCTACGGCTGCTATGGGATGAGGGAAGGGAGAAATAAAAAAAATTGTTACACAATGGATATGGGTGTATGATGAAAAAGTTTGGAAAACTAGAGAGAAGTGGGAGCTGTACAGCATTATAAGTGCACTAAATTGTATACTTTAAAATGGTAATTTATGTTATGTGTATTTCACCTAATTAAAAAAAAAATTATAGCTTACATTTTTATAAGAACTCATTGTGTACAATGGCATCATCAAAGTTATTTTTGTTCTTTGAAAAAGCAAAAAAAAAGAATATAATGTGTTTTAGTACATATCAATAATCCAATAACCAGTAGCTATTTTTGTAGTATCATTCCTTTAAAGTAAGGAAACTTGGTTCCCTATACATAATCTTAAGTGTTATAATATAGTAGATTTTGAGGAAATTATGCTGTCAAAAAGATTACAAAATAATATTATACCAAGAATGGTCAAATCTTATCCTAAGCCTTAAAATAGTCTAACAAAATTTGCATTTTAATTTGCAAGAGTTACAGCAAAACTTCAGAATTTGACCAACCAGCTTTATACTATTTATGTGACCATAGGCAATTTATACAACTGCTCTATAAATTTTACTTTCTCATCAATAAAATAGAGGCAATAATACCTAATTAATACAAATGTTCAGTGAAAAATGTCCATTAAAAAGCCTGGCACATAATTAAATAAAAGCGATAACCACAGAACCATACTATTACCCAATTCAATCTAAAATTCATTAATGCTTTAATAAAACTGTATTTACTCCCTACTACATGACAGGCACTGTGTTAGGTGCTGGAAAAGTCTAGATGATAGGTATTCTGATCGATTCAGTAATGTGAAATTCAGTTGATTGAGGGGTTAGGGACAAAAAGGTGGTGAGAATATACACTGAAGGGGCATGGGTAGGAAAAAGTAAACAAAAGAATACAAAATAAACATCTATTAAATAATTCAGGCATTAGATTAATGTGAACAAACTGGCTCACATAAATTAAAGGAGGCAAATAACCTTATTTAAGCATTAGACAATTTAAATATTTTTAATATTACCTAAGTAAAAGATCTTTGATACATGCTCAGAATTTACACTTTGTAAGTATTTGAATCAGTTAAGCTTAAAGTTTTATATTCAAAATTTTATATTCAAAAATAAGTAACTGAAGCTTAGAAATGATTGAATTTCTTCATATAAATATTCATAACATTTTGGACTCCGACAACATCTTGGAATATAATTTAACACTGAATCACAGACAATGTGTAATGAAAAGTTCAGGTAACCAGGGTATTGACTGGAAAGGGACATAAGTAAATTTGGTAGAATGAAAGAATCATTCTGTATCTTGATCAACATATTGATTACCAGACATATACACTTCAAAACTCCTTGAACAGTATGTTGAAGATATTTCCTTTTTATGATTTGTAATCTTATTTTAATTAAATACAGGCACCCACATAAACACACATACATTGAAATATATGTGAATGATATATGCATTAAAAAGTATATATATATATATTTTTTCACTCCTTATATATATTCACTTTAATTTTAGGCAACTATTCCTCAGAGGCTATTTAAAAGTATTGAACTCTAGTTAATGAAATACATACTTAAGTGTTTGTGGATATAATATACAGATGTCTGCCACTTTAAAATGTAGCAAAAGTTAGATTGATGGATGGATAGGTATGTGATAAAACCATGAGGAATGAAATGTTAACAAAATCTAGGTAGCTGATATATAGCTTTTCATTGCACAATTCTTTTAACTCTTCTTTTTGTTTGAAAAGTTTGATAAGATGTTGGAGAAAAAAATCAGTTTAAAACCTTTGACAACATAGAAAAAAAAGCTGATTATAAAATAGTAGTGATTATGCAACTCTACTTTTTGTTAATTTCTATTTGTGTACATATATTTATATATGTTGCATATTCAACTATTCCCTCTTAACTAGAACCTTTCAATTCACTTAAAAAATACTTAAGAATGTCTGATCCCCAAACATAAAACCACAAAGAAGAAACTCCCTTAAAATCCCACACCACTTCCTTCAACTGCTACTAGGTCACTCCTGTCCCCTTCCAAAGTCACATTTCTTTTTATTCTTATTTGTTCTCTTTAGTTAAACATGACAGTAGAATGTATTCTGACATTGTATGTACATGGAACATAACTTCCAATTCTTGAGGTTGTACATGATGTGGAATTCACTGGTCATGTATTCATATATGAATATAGGAAATTGACGTCCAATTCATTCTGCTCTCTTTCCCATTCCCATTCCCCCTCCTGTGCCTCCACTCCCCCCTGTTCAATCTGGTCACTTCTCCCCACATACCCCATTGTGAGTCAGCATCCGCATATCAGAGAGAACATTCAGCCTTTGTTTGGGGGGGGATTGGCTTATTTCACTTAACACGATAGTCTCTAGTTCCATCCATCTCCTAGCAAATGCCATAATTTCATTCCTCTTTATGGCTGAGTAATATTCCATTGTGTATATGTACCACATTTTCTTTATCCATTCATCTGTTAAGGGCACTTAGGTTGGTTCCATAGCTTAACTATTGTGAATTGAGCTGCTATAAACACTGATGTGGCTGTGACACTATAGTACACAAAGTCACATTTCTTAAAGAGGTAAGTACACTTCTCCTTTCCATGTTTTCATTTACTCAATATAAAACTAACACAAACTCCAGCAAAATAGCTTTTGCTGAAGATACTAATGACTTCTTTGTCACCACACCAAATGGACATTTTTCAATCCTCACCCCTGGTGGAATACAAAATATCAAATTTGTCTCCTCTTAAATTTAAAATAAGGGAAAGACACTATTTGGTATGTAAAACAAGCTTTAGAAAAAGCTGGGTGCCTATAGTTTCAGCTACTCAGAGGGCTGAGGCAGGAGGATTGCTTCGATCTAGGAGTTCTAGAATAACCTGGAGAATGTAGTGATATCTCATCTCAAAAAAAAGTTTAATTTCATTATATGACCAAGTTTGAAAACAAAAAGGAGAAAACGCAGAGGCTAAAATTAGGAAAAGGGACCAGGGGATGAAGAAGAAAAGAAGACAGAACCATAGTTAAAATAGTAAACGCCGCTGGTCTATTTTCATTACCCAATTCGATAGTATTTTGAAATTCGAATGAACTCATAAACTATTGTCCACATTTCTTCAATTGGTTCAATCTATATCTATATCTATATCTATATCTATATCTAATCTATAGAAGCTCTGCTAAATGGTCTATTTATATAGAAATTATTCTTCAAGTTACAACAATAATCAAAGAAGTGAGTCCCAAAGGATCAGACAAATCCAGCCTGGTATCAAATCAGTACAAAAACTATTTCCTAAGACTTTCATGGCACAGAGTACATAACACAGCAGCTCAAAGCCTTCCAAGGAAACCAGCAACTCTGCAGTAAGATCAGCCGTTAAAAATAATCCTGTAAAATGGAAAATAAAGGGAATTTCTTTGTAAACAGGAGCTTGGGCATGAAAGATGAGCTTCTAATTTGAGGCTAAATGTGCACAATTTGAACTGTATTCATTTTAGATGGTCATTTTTTATAATACCGTCACGTTTCTGATTTTGAAGATACACACGCAATGATTAGTCAAAGAATACTAAAGAACATTCTAGTACATACAAAACAGTACAAGTATATGTAAAGCTAGTCATACCAGAGCTTTCTTATTTTCCTTTAGAACTTCTCCACTTATCTTGGTCAAATCCCGAAGGTTCCTTTCTTTATTCTTGTTATCTACCCTCCCAAGCAAACAAATTCACTTATCCCACTAACAACTCAGCACCTCCCGTGTGGAGGCCTAAACCACCTTCATTGCCTGGGTGTAAAGAAACACAGAGGATGGCTAAAAGCAAACATGCTATGAATATTGGAGGATTTTATTTTAGCCTACCTTTTCACACAAAAACCCTGTTTTTAAATGTTAAATTGAGTTTTTCACTTACCTTTAAGCTCCACTAACCAATGGAAGTATCACTGAATAAAATAGCATAACTTCAACTAGGAAGGAAACACAGAAGGCCTTCATCACAATCTAGACAGACACTTCTGGAAACCCAGGGTGACTGTTCAGCATAAAGTCTAGATTCAAAACTCAAATCCTTTTGGATCACAGACCTCTTTGAACATCTAAGTTAAGGAGCCTGTGGCAGGCAGCTTCTGATAGAGTTCCCAGCAATCCTCACTTCTCTGTATTCACAACCTTCCTCTAGTTGAGCTTGAAGTGGCGTTAGCAACTTTCTTCCAGTGAACAGAAAGTGGCAAAAGGAGGGGACAACGTTTTTGTAATTAGGTTACAAGACCGTGACTTCCATTTCCTAGCACTCTCTCTTGCCCTATTACTTGCTTTTCCTGATAAAGCAAGCTATGTGTTGTGAGATGTTCCATAACAAGGTCCAAGCAGCAAAGAAGCATGGGAGGCCTGAGTCCCACAAGCCACAGGGAACCAAATCCTACCAACACCCATGTGAGCTAGGAAGCGCATCCTCCCAGGTCAACATGAGACAGCAGCCCGAAAGAGGCAGAGCCAGAGGGCCCAGCTAAGCTGCACACAGACTCCTGACCCACAGAAACTATGAGATGATAAATGTGTATTGTTTTAAGCTGCTGAATTTGGGGGTAATTTGGTTTACACCAACATAAAACTAACAAAATACCCTCTATAGAAAAGTACACAATATACAAACTCTGGTATACATTTAAGGGAATGTCCATCAATTGAATACCTAAGTAGTTCAGGCATTTCAGATCAGGAAACTTGTGATATGAGAAACTCAAAATGATATGCATAAAAGACCTGTAGGAAATCATGCCATGTCCTATACCAAATGTAGAATACTTTCCTTCCTAAAGTATTATTAAGAAAGTTTATATTAAATATAATTGATATCATAATATAAATATTAATATATATCAATACATATTAGTATATACTAATTTATATAAATATAATGTAAATATTACCACAGGTAAAATAATACCAAAGTCAAGTAATGCCAAAACATAATATATTTCAAAGGTACTAAATAGGTATTGAAGATAAAATAGAGACAGTCAATTTTGAGATTTTTCTGTCCAGTTGGTGAGACAAAAACAAACACACACACATGTACACACACAAATATCCATCATAATGGTAGTACAAATAGAGATTTGCACACAGAATCCACTCCTGTACATAATATAATGACATTATTGAAGTTTAATTATAATCTAACTAGAATAAATACCTGAACTGTTTTTCCAAGTCCCATGTCATCACCCAGAATACACCCTCTTCCTTGGATGTAGTGTCCATAGAGAAACTGAGCTCCATCCCTTTGGTAGTCTCTCAAATACCTATTAATAGTATAAGGAATAGAGTCTCCATCTTCAGATAATTTAAAGGCATTAGCAGATGATGGAAATTTTCGGTCTGGGAAAAATGGTTTTTCCAAATCTTCATCATCAAATATAAAACTCCTGGAGCAAACTTTAGCAGATTTTACTTCTTGAAGTCTTTTAAGAGGTATTTTCCTTTCTTGAAAATCTGAATATAAGACAACAGCAAATGACTTGCCATTTTCATCCACTGTAATAGATTTTATGCTTGCTTCACAAAGTTTTTCATCATGTGGAGAAGGAGCAAGACATCTTTCTCCTGGAAGCCACCTGTCTACAATAATAAAGAAAAGAAAATTTTCAGATCTAGCTTATAAATAACATCTTATCCACTACCATGAGAAAAAAAAGAATCCAAAAATCTTTTTAAATTAACTGAGACAAAGTAAAATATATTTATGTGTAGATATTTTCCTAAAATATGTTATCAGATGTCCTATAATAAACAAAGGGCATATAATTCACTTCCTGTCACTCTTATCCTGATGATATGCCATAATACCCCTGGTGATTCTGATTCAGTACATATGGGTCATGGGCATCTGGTTTTATTATTTTGTTTCATTGTTATTGTTGAATTCAAATATGAGATTGATGCTCAGCCAGGGTGAACCACTGATTTAACTACTCCTACTGACTCACGAACATTATATATTATTCATGATATGACAAAGTTAAGATTGAGTAGGACTTGGTAAAAAGTAAGCTAAATCCTTTGGACAGCAATGTTTCTGTGGTTCATCTGTCTGCATCTTTTTAAAATTATTCCCACCTCCTTTCTCTGGAGACAGGTGCTTTTTTTTCCATGGTCAATATTGCTGCTTCTAAACCACTGTTCCAATTGGTATTCAACTAGACAAGGGAAACTCCAATTACAGGGTGATGTCACAGCTTTGTCACAACCTTTTCCCTTCTAGGTTTCAAATAGTGAGGTTTTTAGGAAATTCTAAGTTCTCTAAGACCCTATTGTTCTTTCAGGAGTCTGATCTCTATATTTGTAAACTTATCCTGTGCTGAACTGTTTATTTTCCATCCTGAAGATACAGCACTGTGAATGGAGAGGAGTTCTTGATAAAGTATACTATTAGTACAATTTGAAAGGTACCAAATAGAGGAAGCTAAGTAAAAATTTTTCCAAATGGAATTTCTACGGCAAGAATCCAAAGTATTATATGACTATGATCACAAGAATATTAAGAATTATTTTTCTTACACATTTCTCATTAAGATAAGTAGTTTCCTAGAGTCTTCCTAATGATCTCTAATTAGATTTTCATAACATCCATGATTATAATATGACGTTTATATTGTCTTAAGCAAGAATAACTCCTTATGATATTTTTCACCAATTGTTCCTCAAAAGTAAAGCCATAATTCCCATTAATTTTGGTAAGGAGGTTTTATCACAGCAATCATAAGGAAGCAGGGAAAACCCCATTTCTACTAATCTTTCAATCCAAACTGAGAACTGTTACACTATTCTGAAAGACAGAGTTTTAATGTGAAATTAACACTCTGATCTACTGTAAGAGTAAAATAGCAAATGGGTCAGTGGGTCTTGTTTTAACAATAGTGCTGTTTGAGAATTAAAACCTAGAGTTACCCTTACTACAACTCTTAACACATCGATTGATGTAGGTTGTCTACCTAGCAAATGTCTTCTCCTTTTTAAGACTTAATTCTTTATCTATTGTTCAACATATGATTGAAGCACCAATTATTCACTAGCCATTGTATCTTATAAAGCAGAGAAAAATTAATGTAAAAAATGATGACTTGTCTTTCTGCATCTGATTAACTGGGATCATTTATAATTAACTTTTCAAGGTAGAAGACAATTAGTCAACCCTTAATCCTCTTTTTATATTACTCCCATATCCAATCCATCAGAATCTTTCTGATTCTACTTCAAAAATATCACTTTCCTCCATGCCACCATCACTCTAAAGCAAATACTAGCCTACTGTAATATCTGTAATAAGTCAGATATTAGCTATTTTTTGCTAACTCTAAGTTTTGCAGGCCATACTTTCTTTAGTCACTGTAAGGCAAAAACAACTGCAGATAATAAACAAATGGGGCTGAGTTCTAATAAAACTTTATTTACAAAAGGAAGTATCAGACTAGATTTGGTCTGTGAGTGGGTAGTAGCTTGGTGACCTTTGCCCTAATGCACATCACCATCACCTTAGCAACCTAAGCAACATCCTGTCTCAACATGAAATTTCAAAGAAAAAAAAAAGGGAAAGGGGTCTAAGAAGTGTGTCTCAGTGGTTCAGCATGTGCAAAAAAAAAAAAAAAAAAAAAAACGTGAAGGGCATCACATAACTTATGGGTATCTTTCTGCTTCCTGAGTTTGGATAATTTCTGGAACTAAACAGATAGGGTCTGAGCTAGGGAGGAATCTCTCACTATCCAGACTCCAGAACAAACTGCTTCAATTGGGAGGATTTCCTGTTGGACTGAATGGAGGACTGAAAGTAATGCTAGACCATGATCTGTTCTCTCACCCTCTTTGATTCACCCTCCTTGCTACTGGAATATGACAAGCAGGCTCCCACCCCTGGCCCCTAAGCTTTCTGTTCCTTCCACTGGCACTTTCCCTAAATAGCCAAGTGACTAGATTTAACTGCAAATGAGCATCCCAGTGACCATCTCTGCTCTGCAGCTTCATCTGTTTGCTTTTACCTGCAGACTCCTATAGGCACACGTGTGTACATACTAGAGGACCCTGAAGGGCAACGTCAACAATATCAGCCCTCAGAGTTCAGGCTGGCACTGTCCTTCGTGAGACTTACCCCTCAATTCCTCATCTATTTAATGAGATAAACACCTTACTCAACGGAAAAGCGAGTCGATAAGCAATCAGAAAAAAACACTCAATATGTGGTAAGCTACTAATTTAAGGACAAGAATAGCTCCCCGACGACTTGTGGCAGCATATAAACCCCTGCCTCAACACAGCACGTATTAAAACTGTGCACTAAAAGTAAGCGAACTAAACAAATATCGCAACCTTCGCCCCTCTCCTTAACGACCCCCCTGCCCGGCACGGGGCGTACACTGATGAAGAATGACGTCTCGGCACCACGTGGGCAATCGCATAAAGCTCTGCAGACACCCGTCTAATTTAACAATCACAAAAACTCGGCACTGACGCCAAGTTCACAGACGGGGACACTGCGCCAGGTGGCTCGGCAGTGCTGCAGGGAGTCTGACTGCAGAGGCCAGGTCCACCACCCTGAATCGCTGAATGGGTCCCAGCCCTAAAGGGGTTCGGACTGGCAGCTGTCACTCCAGGGAGCAAAGCGCTCCGCTTCGGCCTGGGGGGGGGGGGGGCGCGGGCGCGACGCCGCAGGCAGGTGTCCGCCGCGGCAAGCGCGGAGTCCATACCTTTGCGGGCGGATTCCGCGCGCGACCTCGGGGCCTCCAGATCCATCGGGCCGGGGGGCGGGGCCGGGCAGCCCAGCCGCACCGAACCCCTGGCGGGCGTGCGGGCCAGCTGCGGCCCACGCCACCGCCAGCCGCGCTCCGCGCATCGCCCCCAAGCCCCTCGCGGGGCCGGGAGAGGGTCAGAGGGCCCAGCCGAGCGGGTCGGCGGCGTCCGAGCCGGGGCACTGGGTGAGGCTGGCCAGGTGGCGCTCCCCTCGTCGACGCGGGCCCCGCCGCCGGTGGGGAACCGGAGGTGGGCACCGGGTCCCAGCTAATCTCCCCCTCAGGGTCGGGCTTCCCTCCACAGCCCACCGCCACTTCCAAGCCCGACTGAGGAAATCCCGCGAGAATGGGCTCTCGAGCTGTCACCAGAGTATCGCGAGAAGAAGACCTCGGCTCCTGTGGGCGGGGCCAACCTCCGGACATCCTCTCCCCAGGAGACGCCGATCCGAAAAGCCCGCGGGAACTGCAACTATCGCGGGGTTTGCAGTCGCTCTCCGTGCTGAGCCGGCTTTGGCTGCTGAAAGGAATTGGAAAAGGCTTGGGGACTGGCGTCGGGTCAGGGCTGGTAAGGAGCGGGGTAGCGACCGCCTCCTAGGACGCGCGGCCTCGGGTGAGACACCTTCGGGTGAATCGCAGCTGCGGCCACTGTTGTGGTCGACAGAAGGCGGGCGTAGGAATGCCGCTGAGTTCTCGGCGCTCCTCTCCCGCGAACTTCGCCGCGGGTCTGCAGGCCCAGGACCCGGGATCGCGGGCCCGCGGACCTCCAGACCCGGCTCCGTCCGCAAGGCTACTGCCCGTCCGACAGCGCCCAGACGCCGTGGCGAGAGCCAGACTCGGTGGCTGCCCGTGCTGAAATGGTTTCATGTGCTGTGTAGTACTCCTGGGTTCAGGGTGGCCCAGATAGCCTGGATTCAATTCCTGCTGCTGCTGCTGCAACCAATCACCACCACCTTTTCCCCCGCTCATTTCTTATAGTTTTGTAGGTCAGAAGTCCTATGAGGGTCTCTTTAGGTTAAAATTAAGTATCAAAGGACTGCATTCCTTTCTGGAGGATTTAGGAAATGTTGTTTGCTTGCCCTTGGCAGTTTCCGTCTACCCGTTCATTGCAGCTGGGAAAGAATCTTTGATTATTTATTTATTATTTTTCTTGTGGTGCTGGGGATTGAACCCAGAGCCTTGTGCATGCGAGGCAAGCACTCTATCAAATGAGCTATATCCCCAGCCCAGAATCTTTGATTTTTAAGAGCTCACCTGAATCCAAAATAATCCCACTTCCAGATCTGCACCTTTAATCACATCAGCAAAGTCCCTTTGCTACGTAAGGTCGTATATTTATGGGTTCCATATATTTTTGCAGAGGATCATTATTCCGCCTGCTGGTAGGGCCTCAGGAAAACTATTTGACTACTCATTCTGCAAATAGACTTCTGTTTGGCAGGTATTAAAAATTAGCATGTTTTAATCAAATGTTTCAGCAATACTTGTTGCTTTCCAGCAGATAAACGCTTTAAGTGAAACACTAAATCATCCATCATGTGTAGGATGCTGACCAACTCGACCTCTCTGTGCTTCACTGCCCTGCTCCTAATAATGAAGCTAATAATGAAAATGAAGTCAAAATGATACTTGTAAGAAATAAAATGAAGAAGTAAAACTCCAAAAACAGTGCCTGGTCACCATAAGCGACATGTGCATTTCTACTCTGATAGAATGCATCCCCTTGAAAGCTTTGTTGCCGCACGGCCATGGGTTCAGCTTAGTATTTTAGCTAATCATTGATAGTACGTTGCTAGATTAGGTTTCTAGACTAGATTCTGACCTCCGACACCAGGTACTGTAGGATGTATTTCACGTATAGCTAAGAAAATTAAAACAAACTGATTATAATTGTAACTTCAGACTTTTAACATGCATCCTGATATTGGAAATTGTAAAATCTAGAAAAATACGTCTCTTGGAATTGATGGAGTGTATATGTTTTACTCAAACTCTTCATGTCTCTAAAATCAAAATGACATGGAAGTTTTGGTCAAGCTTTTTTTTCCCCAAAACTACCAGAGAAGTTTGACTTTTCCCCATTTGAATAATTATGTGTGTGATACATTGATTTAAGATGTAGATCTTACAGAGCTGCCTTGTAACTAGAAGCTACAAGACAATTATAGACATAAATTGTGATTTAAATGAAAGAGATCATCTGATTGGAGGAAAACCCTTGTAACTAAAGGAGAGAAGGTTTCCTAATTTTCTGAGCATTATTTAGCCTCACTGCCATGGTTATAACGTATAATAAAGCAGTAATCCTTGTGACATGGAAACATCTTAGTGAACTGGGTACCTCATAGAATTAGGCATCCTCAAACATTCCCTCTCCAACTATCCTCAGCATTTTCTTTTTCCTTTCAGTACTAGGAATTGATCCCAGGGATGTTCTACCACTGACATAAACCCCCAATCCTTTTTATTTTTTATTTTGAGACACGGCCTTGCTAAGATGCTGAATCTGGCCTCAGCCTCCTTAGTAGCGTGAGACCCTGTCTCAAAATAAAATGTAAATAGGTCTGGACATGCAACTATGTAATAAGAGCATATTTAGCATGTGGAAGGCCCTGGGTTCAAGCCTCAGCAGCAGTGGCTGCCCTAAACCCCTCCCCCTCAAAAAAAAAAACTACAAAAAGAAAAAATACAATGATGACAACATATACATTTCAAAAAGAATATTGCTTGAATATCAAAGAGACTCTGAAGAAAGATGATTGAACCCTCTAATATTTTATTCAAAAAATGTTTCTCTTCATGTTTATACTGCAAAAGTTTAAATATATGTGTTTGTGTGGTTCATAGGTCTCCAAAACCATGAATTAATTCAACAAAAGACTGAAAGGAGAAAATATTAAAATATTTAAATCTGCAGTTTTGTTTCATGCAATATTTCATGTCATGCCAGCTGATTAGCCTAGAAATTCTGCAACAAAACACCAAGAACTGGGCTGGGGACTCAGCTTAGTTGGTAGGGTGCTTGCCTCACATGTACAAGGCCCTGGGTTCAATCCCCAGCACCACACACACATCAAAAAAACTACAGGTTGAAATAGTTTCATAAAGATACTCAAAATGCCTGGCCAAGCTTTCAAAAAAGTGTGAAGTACTCATGGGCCATAAATAAGGGGGGAAGTGAAAGCTAGCTTGTTAGGTGGCACTTCTCCCACACTGTCCTAGAGGCATTTGGCCATCTTGGTTACCAAAGGGTCTGAATGTAGCAGTCTTGTGGGGACAGAAGACATGGTCTTAAGCCCACACAAGCTCACACATGGGGGATGTGAAACTCATTCAGATGGTGAAGGTAATATCCTTCCTGCAATGATGGGCTGAAAGGAAAGTCTGGGCCGTGGAAAGAGAGAAAGTGAAAAAGAGGGACTTGTCTGTCTGGACGGGAATCTTTTTTTAGGGGTGATGTTAATTTTCCTCAAATAGATGTAAGATTTGAACTTACACAACCTGCATGATCAGGAAAACCCCAAATCAAGATAATAGATTTCTATAATGCCAGGTTAATTATACCCAGGTTGCTAGAAAGGAGGAAATAGATCCATTCTACAGGGAAACACTAGAGATTCCTCAGACATCTCAGGAGAAAAGTCCCATCAAACAATTCATGACAGATGTGGTGGCGCTTGTCTGTAATCCCAGGGGCTTGGGAGGCTGAGGCAAGTCCAAAGATCGCAAGTTCAAAGCCAGCCTCAGCAATTTAGGGAGATCTTGTCTCAAAAAAAAATAATAAAAATGGTCTGGGGAGGTGGCTCAGTGGTTAATGCCCCTGGGTTCAATCCCAGGTACCTCTCAGGTAAAAAATTTTAAGTGTCGTTAAAATAGTGATATTTTAAAAACTGAACTGAAAACATGGGAAAGGAAATAAAAATGGCACTGTCAAATACCAAATAGGTTTATTAAAGAACTTCTAGAAATGAAAATTTCAATGTTTGAAATTTAAAACCCAATGGTAAGGTAAAGAGCACATTAAACACGCCTTAATATAAAATTGTAAACTGAAAGATCTAAAGAAATGACCCAAAATGCAGCGTAAAAAGATCCAGAAGATGGAAAACACAAAAGGAAGGCAAGAAATAAAACAGAGGATAGAAGGCAAAAGTCAAAAATACATCTGAGTTCTACAAGTAAGGGGAGACCAGGGGAGAAGTGGGTATGTTCAAAGAAGTAAGACCTGGTGTTCTTAGACTGAGGGTGTATAATGAGTTCCATTGTCGTTTTGATTTTAGAGACATGGAAAGGGTATCTCAGTAGTTAGAGACACTGAAGCAGAATTTCAGAAGAAAGTAAAAGGAATCTTGAAAACGATCATTGGAAAAGTCAGATTTCCTTTCTTCAGTAAAACGACAATTTAACTGACAGTAGCAGACTTCTTAGTGACAGTGATGCCTGGAGACAAAGAGACACCAGCCTCAAAGTGCAAAGAGAAAATAACTGCCAAACTGGAATTTTATAGGAAGCTAACTTTTAATCTGGGGAAAAT
The DNA here is from genome assembly GCF_052094955.1 of Ictidomys tridecemlineatus. Classification (NCBI taxonomy): domain Eukaryota; kingdom Metazoa; phylum Chordata; class Mammalia; order Rodentia; family Sciuridae; genus Ictidomys; species Ictidomys tridecemlineatus. Next base: position 92,105,525 of record NC_135489.1, on the reverse strand, counting down.
AAGAATATTTTTTCAGGCAAAACCAAAACATATCATCGATGCACTGTCACTACAGGTCCTTTTTAAGGATTTTGAACTTGAGAGATTAGAAATGTAAGAAGGAATGATTAGCCTGATCAAATGGATAAACAACCATTGACTGTATGAATTAACAAGTTGTAAGTTCTTGGAATAAGTTAATTTGGATGTATAAAAAATATACTGAAATTCAAATACATCACAATAATGGGAAAAAAATGTAATGATAGCGCTATGGCTTCAGTATGAAATGTCCCCCAAGTCCCCTTATGTTAGAGTTAGTCCCCAGCTCTGGACTGTGGGGAGGCGGTGGAAACTTTAGAGGCTGAGTCTAGTGGTCATTGGGAGTGTGTTCTCCATGGAAAAATCAGGATCCCAGCCCCTCCTTCCCCCTCCTATCCTCTCTCTGCTTCTGGGTCACTGTGAGATTGGAAGGTGCTCTCCCATGCGCTCCTGCCAGGACGCACTGCCTCATTCCCAGGCCCCAGAGCACTAGGGCCAACCAGCCAAGGACTGAAACCTCCAAAACTGAGCCCAAACAAACATTCTTTCCTTTTAAGTTGAATTATCTCAAGTAGTTGTTATGGAAAACTGACTCCACAGACAGTAAAAGAGTCTAGGATGTGTAAAATGTCAGATGAGACAAAGCAAACTCTAATGCAAAAAGTTGAAGAGGTATATGAACAACATAAATAATGATAAGAGGTGTTTCTATTTTTGTAAACTAAGAAAGTAAAAAATGTTCTCAACTTACAACCTAAAAATGATCTCCAAAAATATGAAAGCTGTCACAATTTCAAGGGGAAACTGATTAGTCCATAATATGATAGGAATTTTTAATATACTTCACTAGTAATTATCAGATTAAGAAGAAATGTAGATTTGAGCCAGGCACCATGGTACACACTTGGAATCCCAGTGACTCGGAGGCTGAGGCAGGAAGATTTCGAGTTCAAAGCCAGCCTCAGCAACTGTGAGGCGCTAAGCAACTCAGTGAGACCCTGTCTCTAAATAAAATACACGAAAGGGCTGGGGATGTAGCTCAGTGGATAAGCACCCCTGAGTTCAATCCCTGGTATCAAAACCAAACAAAAAAATAGATTTGTACCACACAATTAATAGACTTAATCTAATGTATGTATATAGCATACTCAATCTTATTGTCAGAATAAACATTTTGTGAGCGTGTGTGAACATTTATAAAAACTGATCATGACCTGTGTATGTCTTAAGGCAAATCTCAGTGCTAGATTTTAAATTACGGATATCAGAAAGAATGAATTATAACTGCCATTATTCACAACATAATTATCAGTCATATAAAAAACAAGAGATTATGCAGATAAATTCTTAGAAAAGGGGAACTGATTGTGGATACAAGGCAAATGATAAGTCACTGTGTTTCTAACACATTCGCAACACAAGTTAGAGAATATAATTTTAAAAAGGAACTTTTATAGTGGTAATAAAAATAAAGAAGAATAACTGTGATTATCTAAAAATATGTGCAAGATGTTTATAAAGGTAATAATAAAATTATATTGGAAACCTAATAGAAGAGATATACTACATTCATGATATAATAACTCAATATGAAAAAGACTTCATTTTTCCCAAAATTAATTTATAGTGTGATTCCTTGCCAAATTACTGACAGCTTTCTTTCCCTGGACCTGAACAAGGATATTTGTTAAAATTATATGAAACATAAACTGCTAGGAATAATCAAGGCAACTTTGACATCAGGAAGGAAATGAAGAACTGTTCAACAGATATTGTTGGAATATCAATGTTATACAGGGGAGGCACATGGGACTGAATTTTTCTCTACACTGCCCACAAAGTTGAGCCCCAACTAAATTTAAAACTAAATGCAAAACCATTTAAAAGATTTAAATTTAGTGAGATATTTGTGGTTTTGATTTTTGGTGATATTGGGGATTGAACTAAAGGTCTCATGTGTGCTAGGCAAGCGCTCTATCACTGACTGGCTCTTTTTATCTTATTTAGAGATAGGGTCTCACTGAGTTGCCTAGCTTGACCTCTAACTTGGGATCCTTCTGCCTTAGGTCCCACGTAGTTGGGGTTACAGGTATGTGCCACCATGCCTTGTTTTGTAAGACTTTTTTTTTAAACCCAACAAGTTCTTTTCACAACACTCAATAAGACCCTCTCTCTAAATAAAAATACAAAATAGGGGCTGGGGATGTGGCTCAGTGGTTGAGTGCCCCTGAGTTCCATCCCTGATACCTACCCCAAAAAACTACTATAACAATTATGCCGTCAGTGGGCCATGCAAAGAAGTTGCCTTAGCATGCATGACTTTAATCTAACTCTTTAAGTGAATGTGACTGTATTTTATTGTTTGCATGTCAAAATTTGCATGTTACTGATGCATATGTGGTTATGTTCAAAGCATTCCTTTTGGCATACTTTTGCTTTATTTAACAGAAGATTCTAATTTAATAACAATTAAATGAAAAGTTACAAACATAAGACATTTATAAAAGGCCTATATCATGTGTGATTAACTTACTATGAAAACAATTAAAATGGAACACTAACATATCCATATAAGGACATGCTACCCAACTTTGTTAGCTTTAAAGAAACAAAGATAGGTTTAAAATTTAAATGTAATTCAATAAATTAATATTGCTTTAACTAAGTACAAAAAATACAGCCTTGATTACAATTATATTTTTAAATGCCAAAACTAACTTTTAGAAGCTAAGTTGAAAAATAAGATATCAGATAAGCTATTGACAATTTTCGGACCAAATCCCTCCTATATGTTCAAAAGCACTAGAGCATAGAAAATTAGCTAATGTAAGTTCCATAAAAAGACTTTTGCCCATCTAGAAAAACACAAAGAATAAAGTGGTCTCCAAAAATCCATTACACTTTCATAATAGAATCTTTTCCCCCCCAAAAAAATTCTCTGATCAAAGTAAGGTGAATCACATTTGAATAATATCAAGAAAATGCACAAAAATGTAAATTTGCAATATTTTACCAGCTTCCAGTAAGTAGGATAGGAACATCATCTGGACCATATTAAAATCTGTAGAGTGGAAGTGTTTTCTATCCTTATTCTGTACTCCCCGAATAGTCTTTAGATCACATGACCTTCAAATCTAAAATTCAGTGTAATTTCTAATGAAGAAGATAACTTTTCCTTGAATTATTTTAGGCCATGTCACCTCATTTGTGTTGACTTTCTTTGAATTTTTATTCTGAAATCCTTCAGCAAGGCAAATTATTTCCAAAAAGAAGCTGTGTAGGCAGTTTAAAATTTTTAAGTTTAAATTTTAAAGTCTGTCTATAATCTTTGTAAAAGATGGTTGGCAAAGTTTTACTTTTCAAAAAGTTCCCCAAACAAGCAACACCTTTGAAATAAGGGTAAAACCATGAAATGAGGGTAAAAAGTACTTTTATGGTCATTACAAGATGTGCAAACTTCCATTGTTTATTCTGAATACAAATTTAATCTTATACTTCCTTCATAAAAATTATTTGATCACTAATTCATCACTGTATTAGAAACTGAGATGGTGGTGTCTGGACACTGGAGGGTTTAGATATAAATTAACTCAAGGAGTTAATTAAAACAGGGAACTATGAAAAGCATGTTAAATATACGTGAGTTTATTTTTAAACTGGACACTTTTTTATTATAAAGCAACTCTTTCACGGGAACTGTTCCCTCCAATTAATGCGTAGATCATTTGACAGAACGGTTGAAATATCCCACACCACTTTTGCACAGTGAAAATGCAAAACCCAAAGAATTCATATTTTCAAGACTGTTAACACCTTCTCAAATTTCAATAATTCATTCAATTTCTATAGAAAAACACGAGCTCTATTTTTCTTGCTGTTAATTATTTATATAGCTCACTTTTACAAATAGGTTCTCAATATCTGAAAGCGTGCAAGAATTTCACCCTCTGAAGCACTTTCTTCAGATCTTCTTGCATTACCAGTGACACCTCCATCAGGCCTTCTGCAGCTGTGAATTGTCCTCGGGCTTTTTATGTTTACAACTTGAGAAGATCTGTCTTTCCCTTTTCTATCGACCTTTCCATTGGTTGATACTTTACTGACAGGAAGATTCTGTTAGTTCCTGAGACTCGAGTCCTCTGAATATTTGCATGCCCCTTGAAGGTGCATGCAAATATTCGTGAAAACTGCAAGAGTTTCAGATGGTAGTTACTAGAAGCAAACAATGTGATGCGGTGGCAGAGGCTCACACACAGCTGAGTGTCATTAGAAAATAACCATTCCTCAGAGCAAAAGGAGCCTCGGACCACAGCAAAGACCGCTAAGGAAAGCCAGCCCCCGTCCGCCTTCATTTTGTGTTTTAGCTTAACATTCCCTGATACAAGTGGCTGCTCTTGAGGTAGGAAAAAACATTACCACTACTTTCCATTTTGGGGTACTTTAATTATTATACAAGGTACATATCACAACTCTGAAGCAGTATGGTACAAATCTGTCATCTGCGCTACCCCTGCAAAACATGTGGCCTCTCCAGGTCGGTGGGGAGTGAAGAGCAGGATCTATGGGAGATACACACAGGGCTGCTGCCTGTGTGACAAGGACTAGGACGGATCAGGGTTAGGCGTGGGTGTCTGAGCCAATGATCATTTATATTGTTCTCTTCCTGTGTGTTTCCTCACATTTCATATAACATCGGACCATTTAAGTAGAACTAACTCAGTTTAATGTCAAATTCCATCAAGTGTCTAGTTCTTACTTTTCTCCTATAACAATTTCCTAGCTATTGAGACAAATTACAAGATAATTATTAATTTCAGAACATTATGGAAGATTTAGCAGTCCCCTGAGTATTTATCAATCGTCCATTCCATTTAATGAATATTTATTGAGCATGCCTATCACATGCAGGTGGCTCTATTAGGCACTAAAAGTACAGCCATAAACACAAAGGTTATGGTCCCTGCCTTCATAAAACTGAAATTCAATAACAAGTCTAAAATTTCAGCTAAAACACAGATTGCATAGACCTATGCACAGTTAAATAAGACAGGTTGCTATTTGGGGAATAATTTTCATATTTAGATCCATTAGAGGAAAATTTCAGAATATCAAAGATAAAACTTTCTGAAGGTTTTCAGTGAGAAATAACAGTTCACTCACAAATGAAGGGTTACTATATTCACTTGAACCACTTCACAAACTTCTGCAAGAAGACAACCTCTCTTAGGGGTGAAGAGAAATCTCTGAAGCTATAATTTTGCACTCATCTGAACAGTCATGTAAATGTGAGTGAAATAAAAATGATCTCAGATATTGAGGCCCTCAAAATATTTGCCAAACTCATCTTAAAAGAAACACTTGACTACTATAATACTAGACTTTCATACCCCAGCTTCAGTAATGGATAGAACAACTAAACTGGAAAAGCAATGAGGAAAGAGAAGACTTAAACACACTGCAGACAAGTTGGATTAACAAATGTATGCAGAACAGTCCACAAAACAACAGAATGTACACTTTCTCAAGTGCACATGGAATGTTCTCTAGGATAGACATATACATGTTAGTCCACAAAAGAGTCTTCATAAATTGAAAAATATCACACAGTATACCTCTTTCAATGACAATGGAATGAAACCAGAAATCAACAGGAAAAAAAAAATCGAAAGTCAACAAACTGTGAAAATTAAACAATGTATACAGTAGTTTATAAAAGTAGTAACAAGGGAACTTAGAAAACATCTCGAAACAAATGAAAACACAACATACCAAAACTTTTAAGAGTTGCAGAAAAAGCAGTGCTAAGAGGGAAATTTATGGCTATAAATACTTAAATAAAAAATCAGAAAGGCTTCAAATTATCAATTTAACTTTTCACCTTAAGGAACTAGAAATATCAGAACAAACTAAACCCAAAGGGAAGAAAATAATAAGGATTACTAGAGCAGAAATAGGGAGTAGAAAAACATTTTTTTAAAAAAGATTAATAAAACCAAGAGCTGTTTCTTCTAAAAGGTCAACGAAATTAATAAACTTTTTGTTACAATGACTAAGAAAAAACATACTAAAATAAATGAAATCAAAAGTAAAAGTGGGCACTGACTACTGATTTCCCAAAGAAATAAGAAGGATAACAAAAGTACTTTGAACAATGAGGTACTAAAAAATTTGGATAATCTAGGTGAAATGGACGAATTCCTAGCAAACACATAACTTACCAAGAGTGAATCAGATATGAAGATATGAGTAGACCTATAGTTAGTGAAAACACTAAATAAGTAATCAAAAACCTCTTAACAAAGAAAATCCCAGAACCTGATGGCTTCATTGCTGAATTCTACCAAATATTTAAAGAAGAATTAATGCCAATCCTTTCCAAACTCTTCTAAAATATTGAAGAGGAGAGAATACTTCCCAATTTATTCTGTAAGGTGAGGATCACCTTATACCAATGCCAGACAAAAACACTATTAAAAAAAAAACTAAAAAAAACTCTAACAACCAATATCCCTTATGAATATTAATGTAAACATCCTTGATAAAATAGCAAGTAACCAAATATAACAACATATTCAAAGGATTACACACCATGACCAAGTTGGATTTATGCCTGGAATGTAATAATGTTTCAACATGCAAAAATCAATCAACATAATCTATTACATAAACAAATAAAGAAAAAAACCACAATTGTCTCAATTAATATATAAAATGTATTTGACACCTTTTTATATCCTTTCATAATAAAAGCAATCAACAAATTAGGGCTAGAAGAAAACTACTTCAGCATAATAAAAGCCATTTATGAATAACTTATAGTTTAAAGATCACATTTAATGATGAAAAACTGAAAACTTCCTCCAAGATCAGGAATAAGGCAAAGAAGACTGCGTTTTGCTACTGCTACTGAACATAGCACTAGAATTCATAGCCAAAGCAATTAGGCAAGGAAAAAGAAAAGACATCCAAATTGGAATAGGAAAGATAAAATTATCTCTGTTCACAGATGATGGATTCCACATTAAAAAAAAAAATGGCTGGGCAGAGTGGGACAAGCCTGTAATCCCAACAGCTCAGAAAAAAAATTAATAAAACCAAGAGCTGGTTCTTCTAAAAGGCAGGAGGATTTCGAGTTCAAAGCCAGCCTTGGCAAAAGTAAGACACTAAGCAACTCAGTGAGACCCTGTCTCTAAATAAAATATAAAATAGGGTTGGGCTGTGGCTCAGTAACCAAGTGCCCCTGAGTTCAATCCCTGGAAGCACCCCGCCCCAACAAAAAGAGCTGGTAAACCAATTATAGGAGATTGGAAAATCAATAAAAAGCAGTTGCATTTCTAAATACCAGCAATGAATAATCTAAAAAAGAAATTAAGAAAATAATTTATTTTATAATATCATACTCCTTAAATAAATTTAACCAAGAAGGTAAAAGATTGATACACTGAAAACTATAAAATGTTGCTGAAAGTTATGAAAGAAGACACAAATAAGTGTGAAGAAATTCTATATTCATAAATCAGAAAACTTGAGCAATCTACAGATTCAATGCAATCTCCAAATCCAATGCAATCTCTGTGGATATTTTAACAACAATTTTTTTTAGAAACAGAAAAAAAAATCCACTCTAAAGTCCACAGGAATCTCAAGAGAGTCTAAATAGCCAAATTAATCATAATAAGAACAAAGTTGGAGTTCTCTTGTTTTCTGATTTCAAAACTTACTACACAGCTATGATAATCAAAAGCATGAAGACAGACATACAGCAGTGGAATGGAGGAGAGAGGCCAGAAGAAAAGTTTTGCCCAGATGTTCAAATTACTTTGACAAGAGTACCAAGACCACCCAGTGGAGAAACACAGTCTTTTAAGAAATGGCATTGGGAATGCTGAATAGGCCAAAAAATGAAGTTAGACCTTTTTTATCATATATAAAACAATAATTTAAAATGGAGTAAAGACCTAAACCTAAAACCTAAAACAATAAAACTCTTAGAAAAAAATTCAAGGGAGAAGTTTCATGACATTGAATCAGATAGTAATTTCTTGGCTATAAAACAAAACTCACAGGAAGCAAAAGAAAAAAGTAGATAAATTGGACTTCATTAAAATGAAAAGCTTTTGTGCCCCCAAAAGGCACTGCCAACAAAGTGGAAGAGCAATCAACAAAAGAAAGTATTTCAAATTATATTTTTAATAAGTAGTTAATATCCAAAATGTATAAAGAACTCCCAGAATTCAACAATAAAAGTAAAAATGGGCAAGTACTGGGGTAGGCATTCTCCAAAGGCATTATGCAAATGATCGGTAGGCATGTGACAAAAACAAGTCAACACCACTAATTATTAGATGTGTTCATCAGCTTTTCATTGCTGTGACCAAAATACCTGACATAAACAACTTAAGGGAGAAAAGATGTATTTGGGCCCATAGTTTCAGAGGTCTCAGTCCATGGCCGGCTGTCTCCATTGCTTTGGGTCTGAGATGAAGCAGACTATCCTGGTAAGAAGGCATAGTGGACCTCACGGGAGTTGGGAAGGGGAGAAAGAGAACCAGAGAAAGAGAAAGGAAGAGACCAGGGACAAGATATAGTCCCTGAAGGCATGCTCCCCAGTGACCTGCTTCCTCTAACCATGCCCCTCCTGCCTTGAGTTTCCACCCTCCACCTTCACTATAGCCTGTTCAACTACTAGTGGATTTTCTGCTAATGAGGTCAGAGCCCTCATGATCCAATCGCTCTCCACAAGCCTCACTTCTGAACATTACTACACTTGGGACAAAGCCTTCCATACATGAGCTTTTCAGGAACACCCAAGATCCGAAAAAAAAGCATTAGGAAAATGCAATTCAGAATCACAACAAAGGATCCTACTTCACAACCGTTAGGAAGGCTGTTAATTAAAAAGATAAATAAATGAAAAGCTGGGCAGGGCGGCCCATACTTGTATTCCCAAGGACTCAAGAGGCTGAAACAGGAGGATTACAAGTTCAAGGCTAACAGGGTAACTTAGTAAGACCCTGTCTCAAAATAAAAATTTAAAAACTAAAAAGGCCTGGGGAATAGAGGTCAATGGTAGAGAGCCCTTGGGTTCAATAAAATAACAATAACAATACACACACAAAAAAAAACAAAGTTTGGCAAGGATGTGGAGAAATTGGTTCACTCTTGCATTGCTGGTGGAAAGGTTCAACAGTATCGTTGCCATGGAAAATGGTAGGGTGGCCCCTCAGAAAATGAAACAGAAGTATCACATGACCCAACAATTCTAGTTCTGTGTATATACTTCAAGGAACCAGAAGAAGAGACTCAAGTACTTGTCCATCTGTGTTCGTAGCAGCATTATTTATAATAGCCCAAAGCAACCCAGGTGTCCGCTGATGGGTAAGTGGATAAACAAGATGTATCCTACACATATAATGGAATATTAATCCTCAAAAAGGAAAGGGATTCTGACTCATAGCAGAATCTGGAAGAACCTAAAGGCATTATGCTAAGCAAATCACAACTGTTAGTCCAACTATACCAGCTACCTAGAGTTGTCAGGTTCTTAGACCAACTATAGCAGCTACCTAGAGTAGTCAGGTTCATAGAGAGGAGAAGTGGGGTTGCCAGGGACTAGGAGAGGAGGAAATGGGTTACTTTTTAATTAGTACAGAATTTCAGTTTAGGAAGATGAAAAATTTTCTGAAATGGACCCTACGTAGTGATGGTTTTCCAAGAATGCGAACGTACTTAATACTCCTCAACTATACTGGGAAGAAAAGGTGAGAAAATATCTTTTAAATTTTATCATTGTCTACAAATGTAAGGACCCAAAACAACAACAACAACAAAATGACAAAAATATAGAAAATATATACACACAGCACCCACTGAATTACAAAACACTAAATTAAAGGGTAAGGGACATTTAAGACAAAAAGATCAGAAAGGTGGAAGTCAAGAGGATTAAAAAAAACATACAAAGGACATATAAACAACATGATAAAAAGCAAAGTCCAGCGTGTCAATTTGAATTTTAAATCTAACAAAAGAGAATTTAGAGCAAAAACATTATAAAGGTAAAAATCAATGGTATACAGATGTTACAACACACCAGGTCAAAAACATAAACTTGGAGGTTTAGCAAAGTTTTTGGAAAATAAGATCAAATTTTTTTAGGTCACTAACACTACAAGTAATATAAGCAATGATCATCTAGAAAATACAATAGAAAAAAAGCTACTATACACAGCAATAGAAAATCTACAAAGTGTCAGTAATGAAAAAAAACACGTAATATCTCTATGAGAAATGTTTTGAAACCTTATTACAGACATAAACACCTAAATAAATGGAAAAGATATTTTATCTTCATAAATAAAATTATTTTCAGATGAAAAAATACTGATTTTCCCCCAAATCATGCATAAGTTCTACAGTATATCAATTGAAATTATGGGTGTTTTTGAGGACCTCAAATACTAATTTAAAAATATGTGGAGAGGAATAAAGATCCACAAGGAGCTAAATCTAGTTGGAAAGAAAGAATAAAGAAGGGATATTTGCTCTCCCCAAACTTGAGATGTACTTTGGCCCTACAATGAAGGAAGAAGTAATTTAAAAATTTAAAAAGAAAATGTTATGGTACTGTTGCAAAAACAGACAAAGGGAGGAATGGAACAACAAAGACCTCAGCTGGGAGGCTGATAGGTGACAAGGTGGCACTGCCACTCCCTGGGGTCACACTGTGCACTGCATGGTGGTGGGAAATCAGTTCACCATCTGAAAAAAAAACCCCAATAGATCTGCATCTTATACCACACACACACACACACACACACACACACACACACACAGGGGTGCACATACTAAAGACCTCACATTGATGGTAAACTGTCTAGCTAAAGCAGAAACATGGGGTGACTTTATGTCCCTGATGTAGAGAAGAAATTCTTAAGACACAAAGAGCATACACGAGAAGATGGAGAATTAATTATTTGATTCCATCACAGTCTTTTAATGAAGGACAACCACGGCCAAATTAAAACCATTGTATTGATATTTAGGGGCTGTACAAGAAAACACTTGCAAATCAACAGGACTTTTAAAAATGGACAAAGAATATATGTCAGTTTACATAAATGGAATCGGAATGGCTAAAGAAAATATGAAGAATGTCCAAACTCATTAAGTGTCAGATAAGAGTAATTTAAACAAATTCACAAGTTGTAACTAGGCATCCATGAGATAAGCAAGCCCTTGGAGGCCAGATGAGACCAAGTGCTGGCAGGTGTCTAGGATCCCATGTGCACTGCTAGTCAGAGCTGCCTGGTACAGCTAGTCACATTCAGTGGCCAATTCAAATGTGAATACACCAAATGAACCAGCCAGCCCTGACCTGGATATACCTATCTTATAGGAATTTTCTCACACAGGATTTATATTCTAAGTTTCTGTCTGTGGTAGCAGAGCATTAAAAGAAATCTTGGTGTGCCCTGGAGGAACAGGTGAGCAAAATGTGAACGGTGCATGCTACAGAATATCTGCAGCTTAAAGTAACCCACCAGATGTCCACTGAGCAATATCAGCAGGTCTTAAAAACATGGTACTAAATTAAAAAGTCAGAAATAGTTTGCCTACTAAAATATAGTGGGACACCAAATCTAGCAAGAATACACAACAGTTGGGTGCAGCTTAACCAGGCTGTGTTCTGAGATGCACTGTTAGGCAATTTTGTCATTAGTGAACATTATGGAGTGCACTTCTACAAACAGAGACAGCTGTGATGACACTGGCGATAGAATCTTCTGGAACTGCCATCCTATGGGTACTGTACTGACTGAAAGGCTATGCAGGGCGTGACTCTGCATTTATGCTCTACAGCAGAACCATCGTGTATAGAGAGATGGAAAAGAGAAGGCAAATGGTGAAGGGGCATGAGATGAAAAAGAAATAAAGAGCTAAGGGGCTTTTCTTCTAGAACCCTAAAGATCGGGTGGAAGGAGCTAAGGAATATAATTAGCTCAACCTTCTGCTCCATGATCAATTGAGAATATAGATCAGATATGATCTTTGTACCTGATGGCTGTGCAGTGTAATGGAGAAAGATGGCACGAGGCACAATCAACTGTACACTAAGAAAATACCGAGGGATGTCACCCAAATATAGGGACCATCAGAGACCAGCGTCATCAGGAATTCTGAGAAAACAATCGGACATTCTTACTTTTTATTTGCATTGAAGAATGGTTATATTTGAATGTATAAGTAAGGTACAATGTTATTCATTAGAAAAGTAAACTTCAAGGAGAGTCAGAAAATAGAAAAGGTTTGCAACAACTATAGAAAATAGCGTTTTCCTTTTGTTGAAGTATTTGCAACAAGAAGGCGATGAGCGAGAGAGTTCTCAGAGGATCTTAAAGTTGAGGCTGAGTCCAGTTACTCCAAAGCCAGTGGAGATCCCACTGTGGGTTCTGTAGCAGGAGAATGACATCCAAGGACAGAAGGTGACTGGGGATGCTCCCGGTGGCCTGCTGATGGGACCCACCAAGGCCATTTGACTAGTGGCTTTAAGAATTCAACTGGGGCTTTCTCATTTTCTCAAACTTCCATTTGACTGACTAGCAGATGAGAGCTGCTTCTAAGAAAAGGTGAAAATAAGTCTGGGAAAATCCCTGGAGGCTGAATTAAGCTCTGTGTGTTCTTGGTTTCTTTCTGCTCTGGTAGCTTTATTAAGTTTCTGTTCCCATCTCCACTCTAAGACATTACAGCCTTTATTTTATGGCTTTCGATTTGCAAATTCAACACTTGCTTTGCACAGTAGGTAGGAAGACCCAGCTTTGAGCAAGGCTGACATAAGCCACTAGACCAGCAGTTGCCGCAACCGGGCAATTCAGGGAGGTAGATATGGAAGAGCCAGGGTCCTGAGTGCCAGGACTCAAAGCAAGGTAGGTGGGCACCCCCAGAAAATCCTGGTACTGGAAGCAGAGGAGAGCAAGCACTCTGGATCACGAGGCTCTGATCTGAAGCAGTCAGGTCGCCCTCGATCACGTTCAGTTCTACAATTCAGCAAGCAACAGAAGGAAAGAAGTTAGCTCCATCACCCCATCTTCTCTCATCACTCGGGTGCGAATACAAATGTAACTGGATTGTTCTTTTCTCCTTGCTCAGTTTCTGTATGCAAAGATTCCTCCACTAGGAACCCACAGCCCTTAAATCCCCTCATCTCACCAGAGGTCCCTACAAACTAACCTCTGATATTTAGACATGTTTCCTGTGTCCTCCTCACCTGATCACTTTTATCTTTGCTGGTGAAACTGACTGCCAATAGCAGGCGCAGCCTCATCCCAGACCTTACGATTGGTAGCGAGTGAGGACATGGGCAATCCAGTGTTTCTACGACAGTTTTCCTCCTGTCTTGTCTCAGGGTGGGTTTGATCAGGAGCTGAAGGTCAGGTTCTTCTTCGCTGTTATTTCAGTATGGAGCACCGCTTGCTGGCGATCCTCCTAGCTCACTTTCCAAGTTGCTCTCTCAGCCCTATTCTCTGTTTGACTACCACTTGTCAAAGGCCTTACGGCAGCCACCTATTCAAAATATCACCCCATCACTCATCCAGGGCCGGGACCATGGATCCCCAGGTGACTTCCCCTGTGTCACCTCCTCTCTTGGCTCTTCTCCAAGGGATGGGTTCCAAATCTAGACCACTGACATCTCTTCAGGAAAAAAGGGAAGGGGGAAACAGGTGGGTCTTTGTGGCTCTTGATGGCACCCTGATGTTACCTTTTCTATGTTTACATCCTTCTCCACTAAGCACCACGAGGGATTTTGGTTATTGATTCCTGCTGTTATGGAAGCAGCATGCAGAACATGCCTGGACATCGTAGGTACTTGTTGAATAAATTAATCGAATATATACAACAATAATTCGTTTCTAATAGGTAAATATTCAAGAAGAATATTAGATAAAATTGTTTTTGGCAAACTATTCATTGTTGAATTAACTTTTAAAAATTGTTTTTGTGTTTGTAGACGGACAGCATGCCTTTATTTTATTTGTTTGTTTTTACGTGGTGCTGAAGATCAAACCCAGTACCTCAAGCATGCTAGGCAAGCACTCTGCCACTGAGCCACAGCCCCCTGTTGAATCAACTTTTTTTGTGTGTGTACCAAGGATTGGACTCGGGGCACTTGACTACTGAGCCACATCCCCAGCCCTGTTTTGCATTTTATTTAGATACAGGGTCTCACTGAGTTGCTTATTACCTCACTTCTGCTGAGACTTGCTTTGAACTCCCAATCCTCCTGCTTCAGCCTCCTGAGCCATTGGGATTATAGGCGTGCACCACCACACCCAGTGCTTTAATTATTTTCTTTATTACATATGGCAATTCTCAAATGCAAGGTGCTATACAACCCAGATTATATATTTTATTATTCCTTTTTATAATTGAATTATGTCTTTCTGGTCCAAAAATCTGTATGCTATCTCTATAAGGCTATCCCCATCCTCCACCCCCAGTATCCAGTGAACAGGTAAATTTCAAAAAAGACTGAAATGTTACCGTAAAACAAATATTGTACACAAATAGTCAAACCAGTCATAATTAAACATTTTGCTTTCAACCTAGAAAGAGTTTAAGGAGCTAACTTATTAATTGTAACACTTTTATACTAGCTTAATTTGTATCAATGTGAAACCTTCAAATACGATTTTCCCAGATATTTATAGCTTAAATTAATTAAAATTTTCACAGTTCTTTACAGACTATTTTACTTCAGATTTTCCTCACCATTAATTTTTGTGAGAGAATTAACTAAAATATTAATTTTTATAAATCACATTCATTTTTAGGTATTCCTAAAATACATTATTACCCTGAAAGTAAATAACTAGCTGTCTAGATAGTTTCAGACTTTAACCAATTATAAGTACAGAAGAGTATATTTAATTAAAAATGACATAACAGATTATTCTAAGAGTGGGGGATATCCTGCTGCTTGGAAAAGAATAATTTTAATGTAACATATTGTGTTCTAAATGAAACATTTCAGCTGACTTACAAGAAGACAAAGGAACTGAATCCCAGTGGTGTAACTCAGGTGGTGGGTATGTGCTGCATATTTTTCTAAGAAATCATAAAACATAGGACAGAGGTGTCCCTTAATATCGCAGCTATATATTTTATCAAATCAGGAAGACTTTAGTTGATTGGATAAGGTCAAGTCTTGTTTGCATGCAGTGATAGAAAAGTCAACCTCAGTGGCCGTCACCGAGATCAAACATTTAGGATAGATTGAAAGAACTCTATTTGCAGCTCACAAGACATACCCAGGGGAGTTGAACAAGTTAAAAAACATTATGAAGAAATAATCAAACATATTTGGAATGTGGAACTTACACCAAACAAATGGCCTGGATGATTGACAAATTCAATGCCAAAGAGAAGAAAATGTGTGTATGTGAGTGTGTGTGTGTGTGGGGGGGGGTGGGTATGTGTGTTGGGATGCCCAGGGTGCTGGGGAGAACAGTTTTAAATTAAAAGAACCTAAGGAGTCATAGATAAAATGTAATACTTGAACTTTGATTTAAAGAAAGAATAACTATACAATCTATTGTTTAAAATATAATTAGAGAACAAAGAAGGAAATTTGTGTGTAGTCTGGATATTAGATAATATTATAGAATTATTAGATTTCTTAGATGTGTTAATAATATTGTGATTCTGTAGTGAAATGCCCTGTGTTTAGAAAATGACCCTGAAGTGTTTAGGGAAGAGTGTCATGAAGTCTGCAATTTATTTTAAAGTAGTTTCAGCAAACACATACAGATACTTGCATATGCACACACCTACCCATATAAGATAAAGTAAAATTAACCTTTTAAAGTTAATAAACATTTTAACATAAAGTAAATTAACATTTTAACATAAAATGTTAGATGGTAGGTATCTGAGTGATGTGAATGTTTATTGTCTTCCAAATTTTCTGTATGTTAGAAAATACTGATAATCAAAAGATGAAGAAAGCAAAAAAAAAAATTCAAAGTTTTTCAAATGAAAGACAGATCCCTTTAGGATTTTTTTTTTTTTAAGTTATTGGCAGACACAACATCCTTGTTTGTATGTGGTGCTGAGGATCGAACCCGGGCCGCACGCATGCCAGGCGAGCGCGCTACCGCTTGAGCCACATCCCCAGCCCCCTTTAGGATTTTTTGAAAAGGACCTAATGAAATTCTTTTTATGAAAGATACAGAACGAAGCTCAAATTTTGAGCTAAACGCAAGGATGAACTGCACTCTACACACAATGCCAATGGCTTATTACTAAATAAAAAGCCAAGAAAATAATGGCAATTATCCCTAAAACCTAGGCAGTGGGTCTTACAATGCCAATTATCTGTGTTTCTAAGTATCATGTGTGCCCTGAGGATAATTAAAGGTGCTAAGTGGCTTAGAGCACTATACAACTTTAAGCTCACAGAGATGAGCTTGTTCTAAATGATTTTCAATGTCAGAGACCTCCAACTTACATAGAAAGGAGTGAGATGGAGTTCTGGCTTAGTTTACAACCCAACCATCCTTGTAGGCAGAGGGGCCGAACGGCTGATTTACTGCTTCAGTGATAACACAATACCACAGACTGGGTAAGCACACAGAGATGACTTTACCTGTGTAGGTGTGGACCTCGCCAAGGGTGTGTCTTGGCATCTCTGGGACGGCACAGTAGGTGCAAAGGACTTTGCAGCCCAGGCAGAGAAACAAGCTTCCTGGCAACCTGGCCCACCTGTTAAACACGAGGGTGAAACATGAGCTGAGGAAACACCTGTTAATGTGGTGCATGCCTCTAATCCCAACGGCTTCAGAGCCTGAGGCAGGAGGATCCCAAGTTCAAAGGCAGCCTCAGCAACTTAGCAAGACCCTAAGCAATTTAGTGAGATCCTGTCTCAAAATAAAAAGGGCTGGGGATGTGGCTCATTAGTTAAGTGCTCCTGGGTTCAATCCCGTGTACCAAAAAAGAAAAAAATATATACATATATATATATATGGTTTATGCAACAATTGTGTAATGTGCTATATATAGCCTACATTAGCATGAACAGTTTAAAATTAAATAATTGATGTTCAAGAATTTGAGTTATCCTTTCTATTCACTCTACAATTAAATTCAGTTACCGATTTCTTTTCCATTTCTCTCTTTTAAGAAAACTTTTCTTTCATCCAACTACACTGTACATACAGTGTAGTTTTCTCCCCTCACTTTAAATATATCTTTTGTAGATTTGATATGACATCCTGTGGTTCCCAGCAAAGCCGGGAAGCATCAACAAGTACTCAGCCATGGTCCCTCTGTTACGTAGGTGTCATATACATCTGGGTCCACCTCTGTCTGCAGCTTCATCTTATTCTAAAGCTCCCTGATATAAGGACTGACAGTGAACTCCTTCTCAAGTGCCTAAATGGTCCAGGTCAGCCTTGAACCTCATTATGGGTAATATGCCAAGTTCTTTAGGACGTTTAGAAAGAGAAAACCTGCGTCGTGATAACACAATACCACAGACTGGGTAAGTCATAAAGAAACAAGGTTCCTTTTGGCTCAGTCTGGCCCAAAGTCAAGGGGCTGCTTCTAGTGATGTTCCCTTTCCTAGCAGAGACCCAGTGGTGCAGGACATCGCATGTACACATGTGTGTACTAATCTCTCTTCCTTTTCTTGCAAAGCTAGCAGAATCCAGTCGTAGAGGCTCTGTCTGATCTAGTCTTAATCACTTCCCAAACCCCCCACCCCCAAACACCATGGTCAGATTAGGTTTCCGCCCTCTTCATGCCCACAATGGGAGTTAAATTCCTATGTAAGTTTTTGGAGGGGTCAGACCAGTTTCAAACCACAGCAGTCTGGACCTGTGGCAACCTGGTGTAAGTATTAGCCTCCAGTTACCTTCAGCTGAGATTAGATGCCCACCTTGCGTCCAAAGCCCACTTTTGATCCAGCTGTGTTCAGGGACCTGGTGCTGAGGTCAGGTTCTTGGGGGTCTCCTCCTCCTTCCCCTCCTTTCTTCTTCTTCCTTGTCTTTAATCTGAAACACAAGTAGAGACCCCTTAAATATCCCTACAGTGACAGGAAGTCAATGTCTCCTGCTGTTTTGAGAGGTGAGCTTGGCCCCGGGGAGCGCTGTGCCTTGATAGATCAACATGCTCCCACAGTAGGTGGGGGGGTCGGTAATGGAGGCGAAGACCACCTGGAAGGAAAGTCCCCCGCCACAGCAACTCATTTCTGCAACGAGGGGATGTCAAAAGTAGAAGCCGGTTAGTCATGTTGAGATGAGCTCTTGCCAGGGAACTTGTCAACTGAGTCATATGAGAAGCATCTGAAGCCAATTTTCCAGAAGTCGCCAGGTCGGCTTCTCTTGGTCAGCAGTGCAGGGAGGCCACACACAGGTGTTCCTGGATGAATAGGCAACGCCCTTTCCCAGAGGCTCCCGGGACCGTGGATGAATGGATAAGTCCCGCAGGAAAAACAGGGCCCCGGCCAAGGAGAACAGTCTCTTCTTGTTTCCTTGAAGAATGTCATTTTTTTCCCCCAGGTCCTCACTATGTCAACAACCTAGCGAAAAGAGGACATGACACCCAGGATAAAAGCAAAACATGAAGACTTACTTTATATACCCAATTATAATTTTGCAAATTCTCCGTCTTTATTTGCTAGATGTTTAGACCCAGGGCCTTTTAAAATTGTAGAAGTGTGGTTTCTAACCACCTTCCTTCCTTACCAAGCATCCTCCTCAGTCCCCATTCCTTCTCTCTGGTGTCCCTTCTGGTCACATCTTCTCGGTCTCCCTTCAGGCTCTTCCTCTGATTCCTCTGTGAGGACACCCTTGATCTTTCAGGGAAGCGCTGTGTAGGTGGGCCGACCATCTTCACAGCCAGCGATTTGAAATCCTGCATGTGTACTTGAAGGCAGAGTTGCTCATGGACGATGGGAAATAAAGTGCATCTTTCTAGTGAGTGCTATTTTGTGCTGTGGCTGTTGAATTGGTATAGAATTGGTATAGGGAACAGACTGACAATTTGGGGGAAAAGACTCTGCTGTACAGTAAAATGCACAGACCTTAAGTGTTGTTAGGGCTTACATGAGATGTCCCCCAAAAGCTCATGTGTGGGACAATGCAAGAAGGTTCCTTAATCCAATCAGTGAATTAATCCCCTGATAAAGATTGACTGAGTGGTAACTGAAGTGGTGGGGTATGGCTGGAGGAGGTGGAAATTGGGGCGTGGCTTCGGGTTATATATTTGTATCTGGCAAGTGGAGACCTCTCTCTCTGCTTTCTGATCACCATGTAAGCTGCTTCCATCTGCCACACTCTTCTGCCATGATGTCCTGCTTCACTTTGGCCCCAATGAATGGAGTCAGCTGTCCATGGTCTTAGATTCTGAAACTGTGAGCCCCCAAATTAACCTTTCCTCCTGTATAGTTGTGCTGGTTGGGTCTTTTAGTCATAGCAGCAAAAAAGCTGACTAAAACAAGTGTACATAAAACTCCATGCACACTGGTGTGAGCACCACCCACATCAAATAGCGAACATTTTCAGAACTGTGAAGATTGTATGATGCTTCCTCCTGACTCTGTCACCAGGGATTAGCTTTGCCTGTTGTTAAACTGTAGGTGAACCCATACGGTGGGTACTCACTTGCATCTTGGGTGTATGTGGGATTCGTTCATGTTGTTACATGCAGCTATAGTCAGTGCTTTTTCATTGCTGTGTGGAATTTCATTCATGCAAACACCATCATTTATATTTACATCCTGTTGCTTGGGTGGTTAAAAAATATGTCATTTAAGGAGATTCAAGATGGCGGAGTAGAGGAAGGTTGCATTCCGACCTGCTCTGTGTCTCGGGATTCAGGAAGCAGGAATACTGCTTCTCAGCGAGGTGGGTGAAAGAGGGATTTCACTAAAACTCAATATTGGGCAGTCAGAGTGTATGGAGACTCAGAAATTTGGGTACATTAAACAAGGAAGAAAGACTACATTGGAGTCAAGCCCAGAATGGCAGCAGCAGTGGTCACAGCGCTGGTCAGCGCAGGAGTAGTGGGAGAAGGACACAGAGAAACAGATTTGATACAGGAAAACCTGAGATCAGAAAAGCAGCCTGAAAATAGCAGAGGCTGCGTTGTGCACTGGTGCTAGAAAAGTGTCCTGCGTTCTCTGTTCCCTTTTTGAAATTGTAAACTCTGTTCTACTTTCCTATCATATTTTTTTTCTCTTAATTATGGTTACTTATTGTTTTTGTTATTGGCAATTGCTGACCCCACCATTCCTGTTTTTTTGTTTTTCATTTGTTTTGTTGTGTGTGTGTGTGTTGCAGATGTCACAGTAGGAACTGGGTATTTATTTTAATGTATATTGTTTCTATTGGTTGTTGCTATTGTTTTTTCCCCATATCTATGCTCCAAATGTGGGTTCAACTAATTACATAAAAAAGGCACTATTCAAATTGAAGCCCTAGACTCCAGTACAATAACACTGGGTGATTTCAACACACTTCTTTAATTAGATAGGTCAGCCAGACAAACTCAGTAAAGAGACTCTTTGGATATAAAAAAACATCATAGATCAAATGGACTTAAAGGACATTCATAGAATATTTCATCCAACAACAGCTGAATACACCTTCTTCTCAGCGGCTCATGGAATTTTCGCTAAAATAGACCACATTTTAGGTCACAAAACAACTCTTAGCAAATACAAAAAAAAATTTGATATAATTCCTTGCATCTTATCAGATTATAATAGAATGAAATTAGAAATCAACATATCAAAACCCTACAGAAACTATATAAACACATGGAAATGGAAAAATACTCTTTTGAATGATGAATGGGTGATTGAAGAAATCAAGGAAGAAATTAGAAAATTTAAACTCAAATGAGAAGAGTGACACAACACACCAGAACCTCTGGGATACTGTGAAGGCTACTCTAAGAAGGAAGTTTACAGCTGTGAGTGCCTACATAAGGAAAGCAGAACCACCTCAAGGAACGTCCTAACGATACATCTCAAGGCCCCTGAAAAAGAAGGAAAAAATATTAAAACTAGCAGAAGGAAGGAAATAATTAAGATCAGAGCCGAAATTAATGAACTTGAGGATTAAAAAAAAATACAAAGGATGAAGAAAAGAAAAAAAAATAAGATTAATAAGCTTTTAGCCAAACTAACCAAAAACAAAAGAGAGAAAACCCAATTAATAAAATTAGATATGAAAAAGGAGAAATCACCACAGACATCTGAGAAATCCAGCAGATCATTAGGGACTATGTGGAAAACTTATACCTCAGTAAATTGGAGAATCTAGAAAAATTTATTGAAGAATATGATCTTCTAAAATTGAATCAAGAGAATTTACAAAACTTAAACAGACCAATAACTTGTAATGAGATACAAGAAATAAAAAGCCTTCCAACAAAGACAAGTGCAGGGCCAGATGAATTCTCAGCAGAATTCTACCAAACATGTGAAGAACTGAGGCCAATACTCCTCAAACTACTTCATGAACTGTAAAGGGATGGAACACTTCCAAATTCATTCTGTGAAGCCAGGATCCTACTCATACCATAACCAGAAAAGAGAACTACAGATATATGTATGTCCCTGATGAACTTAGATGCAAAAATACTTAACAAAATATTAGCAAACTGTGCTCAACGACATGTTAAGAAGATCATACATCATGCATGATCAAGTTATTTTTATTTCAGATGTGCAAGAGTGATTTAACTTATATGCAAATCAATAAAAGTAATTCTTCACATAAATAGAATTAAGGAAAAAAATTAGTCATCTCAATACAATGAGAAAAGGCCATCAAAAACAATTCATGTTAAAAATACTGAAGAAACTAGGGATAGAAAACCTACCTCAACATCATAAAGACTATATATGAAAAAATCAAAGCAAATCTCATAGTAAATGGGGAAAAACTCAATAAAACATTTTCTTTAAAATCGGGGACAAAATAAGGATGTCCACTGTCACCACTCCCATTTAATACAGTGCTAGAAATTCTAGCCAGAACAACTAGATAACAGAAGAAAATAAGAGGGATAAAAATAGGAAAGGAAGAAGTCCAATATCACTTCCATACCTTATGCTTCAAAGATCTAAAAAACTTCACCAAAAGACTGTTAGAGCTAGTAGACAAATTTGTCAAAGTGGCAGTTTACAAAGTCAACATACAAAAATCAACAGCTTTTCTATACACCAACAATGAACCTGCTGAGAAATAAATCAGGAAAACAATTCCATTCACAATAGTCTCCAGATAGAAAGAAAGAACAAATCCAGGAATAAATCTAAATTAAGGAGGTGAAAGACCTCTACAGTGAAAACTATAACTCAATGAACAAAGAGATAGAAGGAGACCTTCCAGTATCATGGTTCAGCAGAATTAATATTGTTAAAATGGCCATAATACCAAAAGCAATATAGAGCTTCAATGCAATCCAATGCCAATGACTTTTTCACAGAACTAGAAAAGGCAGTCCTAAAGTTCATTTGGAAGAATAAAAGACCCCGAATAGTTCAAGCAATTTCAAGCCAAAGAAGCAACGCCAGGGGCATCACAATACCTGACTTCAAACTATTCTATAGAGGGATAGTAAGAAAAACTGCTTGGTTATTGGCATAAAAACAGACACATAGACCACTGATAAAGAACAGAAGATGCAGAGAAAATCCTATACACCTACAGTCATCTGATCCTTGACAAAGATGCTAAAAACATAAATTGGAGAAAAGATAACCTTTTAATCAAATGGTGGGAGAAAATTTTTGCTAGATACTCTTCTGACAGAGGATCAATATCTAGAATACATGAAGAACTAAAAAAAACAACAACAAAAAAACACCCAAAAAGCCTGGCGTGGTGTCATACGCCTTTAATCCCAGCAGCTCAGGAGGCCGAGACAGGAGGATGGCCAGTTCAAAACCAGCCTCAGCAATTTAGTGAGGTGCTAAGCAACTCAGTGAGACCCTGTCTCCAAATAAAATACAAAATAGGACTGGGGATGTGGCTCTGTGGTAGAGTGCCCCGGCGTTCAATCCCTGGTTACCCCCACACACAAAAAAAAACCCACCAAAAATCAAATAATGCAGTTAATAAATGGGTAAATGAAATAAACAGATAATTCTCAAAAGAAGAAATACAATTGACTAACAAATACATG
The DNA here is from genome assembly GCF_052094955.1 of Ictidomys tridecemlineatus. Lineage (NCBI taxonomy): Eukaryota > Metazoa > Chordata > Mammalia > Rodentia > Sciuridae > Ictidomys > Ictidomys tridecemlineatus. The sequence continues at coordinate 92,082,308 of NC_135489.1, read as the reverse complement.
AAAAAATGTTCAACATCATTAGCAGGGAAATGCAAATCAAAACTGCACTGAGATTTCATCTCACATCTGTCAGAATGGCAGCCAACAAGAATACAAAATAATAATTTTGGAGAGGATATGGAGAAAAAAGAACACTTTCACACTCTTGGTGGGATTCTAACTTAGCACAACCACTGTGAAAATCAGTATGGAGTTTTCTCAAAAAAAAAAAAAAAAAAAAAACTAAGCATGGAACCGACATATGACCCAGATATTCCACTCCTGAAGAATTAAAGTCATCATACTAGAGCGATACATGCATGCCCATGTTTACAGCAGCACAATTCACAATAGCCAAACTATGGAACCAGCCTAGGTGTCCATCAGTGGATGAATGGATAAAGAAAATGTGGCATATATGAACAAAATGAAGTTTTATTCAGCCATCAAGAAAAAATAAATTTTGTCATTTGCAGGAGAATGGATGAAATAGAGATCATTATGTGAAGCGAATTAGGTCAAATTCAGAAGGTCAAGGGTCATATGTTTTCTCTCATACGTGGAAGCTAGAGAGAAAAAAGGGAAAGAATGATGGGGTGGATCTCACGAAAATCAAAGAGAGATCAGTAGAGGGAAGGGACTAAGGAGTGGGAGATAGGAACGGGGGAAGTGCTGGGGAGTGAAATTGGCCAAATTATAGTGTTATATTGTGTGCATGTATGAATACGTAACAAAACATTCCCATAGTTATGTCCAACTGTAATGCACCTATAAAAAATGAGGGAAAATATGTCATTTGTTAGGCATATGCGATTTATGAAAATAGACATTAGTTTTTTAGAGCAGTTATAGATTCACAGCAAACTTCAGGGAAAGTGTAGAGTTCCTACACACTCTTCTTTTTTGTTATCAATCCCCCACCAGAGTGGTGCATCTGTTACAATCAACAAACCTACCTTGATACATCATTATCACCCAAATGGACTCCTTTATCATTATGGAATGCCCCTCATAATCCCTGATGACTGTTCTCGCTCTGAACTCTGCTGTGTCTGAAATTAATGTTATTCCTGCTTTCTTTTGATGGGTATTAATATGGTATATGTTTCTTCATCTATTATTTTTCATCTATGTGCATCTTTGTATTAGTGAGTTTTCTGTCTTTTAATTGATATATTTAACCATTGACATTTAAAGTGATTATTAATATAGTTGGATTGATAGCTACCATATTTATTATTGTTTTCTATTCAATAATAAATATGGTAGCTATCAATAATGTTCCTATTTTTGAATTCCATTTCTTTCAGGCCTTTCAAAGTTTCTAATTGAGCATTTAATAGGATTCCATGTTCCCTCCTTTCTTAAAATTAGAACTGTCCTAGAGTTTGCAATATACATTTACAACTAATACAACTCAGCTTTCATTTCTCAGCCATTATTGATTCTGACATTTCTTCTGTTCCTTTCTCTTCCTTCCCTTTCTTGTTTTCCCATTATGCAAACATTAACACCTTGTAGATCCTCACAGCTCTTGGATATTATGTTCCTCTCTTTCTTTTTTCTCTTATTTCTCAGTTTCAGAAGTTTCTAATAACGTATCCTTAAGCTCAGAAATTCTTTCCTCATCTAGTCCATCAAAGGCATTCTTCACTTTCGTTACAGTGTTTTTATCTCTAGCATTTTTTAAATTCTTTCTTAGAATTTCCTTTTTTCAGGCTACACATCTGTTTTTTGCATGTTGATTTTTTTCCATTGGAGTTCCTAGCACATTTATTGTGGTTGTTTTAAATTTCCTTTCTGGTAATTCCACTATTCCTACTGCTGAAGTTCGAATGAGTGTCCACCAAAGAGGACCACATGTTAAGGCTTGGTTCCTAACCTAGGGCACCTTCAGGAGGTGGAAAACAATGGAAGGAAGTTAGGTCATTGGGGACATGCCCTTGAAGGGATATTGGGACGCTGGCACCTTCCTGTCTTTCTCTTTGCTTCCTGATTGCCATGCAGCCCCCTCCTTCCTATTATGATGTCCTGTGCTGCCACAGGTCCAAACCAACAAAGCCAAGCAACCATGGTCTGAAACTACAAGCTGCAATAAACCTTTGCTTCCTTTGAAGTTCATTATCTCAGGCATTTTGTCACAGTTACCAAAAGCTGACTAGCATACCTACCATCTATTACTCTGGTTGTGATGTTTGCTCTGTCTTTTCATACTACTTTGTACCTTTTAGGGCCTTTGGAGCAGAGACAGGTTTGAGTTGTCACTGTAGTGTGCCTTGTGTTTTTGTTGTTATTAAAAGTCAGCCATCATATACCAGGTAAAAGGAACTCTAGTTAAGAGTCCTTTAGTGGTGTAATGGTAAATTGTCAGGGGAAGAGATGCATTCTACAATCTGATGAACAGGTCTCAAGTCTTTTGGTGAACCTGTGTACCTGCGGGCTGCAAACCTCACAAACGCTTCTCAGCCCCTCTCCCATCTAAGATGGCACAGGGTGGCTAGCGTGGGCTGGAGTTGGGTATTTTTCTTTCCATAGGATGGCTAGGCTTTAATTTTTTCTGAGGGCAGGCCTTGTTAAGAAGAGGATACTTGGAGTTATTCCAAAATGGTTCCTTTCCTGCTACCCCTGTTGTTTGCACAAGGGAAATTTTTCTCCAGTTTCACTCTGAGGACCTAGCATGACTCTTGATGCTCATGCCCACAAAAATGTGGGGTCCCCTTCTGAATGGGGTCCTCCAGAGTCTTTGACTCTCAGGCTTGTCTACACAGAACCTCCAGCAATTTATCAGTTATTGTTTAGGTTTTCCTACCTCAGGCTGGTTCTCTGAGAGCTTCCTGCTCTTTGGTTTGTTGGGGTAAGTTGTGATTCTTTGCATTTGCCTGACTTTCCAATTTAGGGGACAAATGATTTCCCTGTGATCTCACTTCTCTTATGTGCCTAAGAAGAGCTGTTGATTTTTTCAGTTGGTTCATCTGTTTTCTTGTGGATAGACAGTCTGACAGCTTCTCAGCTCTTTATACAATGGACCAGAAACCAGAATTTGTATTTACCAGTTGTTGTTGCCTATAAATGGGATTGTTGGGTTATGGGGTACACATGTAATGAATACTGCCAACAAGTTTTTCTAAGTGGAGGTACCAAAGTATACTACCTTCAGCGATATGTAGGAGTTCCAGTTGCTCTGCCTCCTTATTGGTTCTTGGAACTGCCAGTCTTTTTACTGTGCCCATTCTGTTGTGTGTGTCGTAGCATCTCACCGTGTGTGAGACTGACCATTTTGAGCATATTTTCATTCCATGCTGTATTTCACACTTATTTAAGCCCCTTCACTTTGGACATATCTATCTGAGACTCTTCTTGCTTTCTGAGTTTAGCTCTAGTGTTGTTTGGCTCATAAGCCTTCTTATAAATCTTCTGTCTGTTACTATTATCCTGCTGTGTCCAGTGAATTCTGCTCCATGTCCAGGCAACTGAAGCCTGTCTCTGCTCCAACTACCCATGAGAAAAAAAAAAGCCAATGTTTTGTTTTAATAATAACATGCACCCTAAGCTCTTGGGTTCCCATTAGGATAGACTCTTAGAAACCCAGTCAGATCCCCTGGCATGTCCGACTATGCCCAAGTCCTGCAATAAACATAGTTCCATCTTAAGCTGGGCTTTTGGCTACACTTAGGTAAATCACAGGTACAACTAAAAGATTTCAAGTTTTGGTTCTATGGATTTTTATTAAACAGAAAATACCAGGACTAGAAATTGACTCCCCTTGGTCAAGTTTACGGGTTTCTTCTGAAGGTCCATCTGAATTTGCAGACACCCCACCGCACCACATACACCAATCAAAATCTAGCAACCAAGTGACTCTCATCAACTTCTGACATGAAGAGACTGTCATTGTGAAACCACAGGCTGGATAAAGGCCTTTTGATAAAGTTATCTTGTGGTTTTTTTTTTTTTTTCGGCCACTAAATACATCGCTTTGGGGTGAATTTAGTTTTAAGAAGTTAATAAAAATCAGTAATAGAACTGGCTTAATGTAAAATGAGGTTGTTTCCAGTTGCAGTCTCCATACTTGGTCACCCCATTCAACTGAGATTCCCACCCTTTGAACAAACTAAAACCTACCCATTCCCCACAATTATGATAAAAACCATAAACATTACTAACAACATGCAGTGTCTATCAAACGTGAGCTGAAAGGAATAGAGGATACTATGAGTTTTGAACTTAAGCTGACAAAATCTTTTTAAAAGGTTGATTCTTGATTTAAAGACTATTATTGGCAATAAATTGCTCAAATTTCTTCTTGGTAGCATTGAACTAATCCTTAAGTAAAACTGAAAGAACTTGTTTCAAACCGTTAATAGTTGATGGATCTTCCTTCTTTTACTAAGTCTGGAATAAAACCCACACCAATCAATCATTATGCATCTTTGAACCATAGAAAATTGTTTTTTGAAAGGTAAAATTAAACCAAGGGTTTCAGGAGGTCTTTCTCAGCATGTAAATCCTGGCACTGGTTTCCCAAAGTGAGTTTTAAAACAGAGGTTCTCAATAATAACGTGCACCTGGGGATCTGGTTAAGATGCAGATTCTGATGCATTAAGTCTGGGGTGGGGCCTGAGACATCCCATTTTAACAAGAATGATCCCAGATGAGGCCTCATGATTCATGAAGACATAGCAGGGAAAGGCTGAAAGGTGATGCTAACAACGGGAAATGCAGTGCCCAGGGTCACATGACAGTAGGTCAAGTTCAAGTCCTGCCACTTGCCAGCTGCCATCTTGAACACATTTGCACTCTGATTCTGAGCTTGTTTCCTTACCCACTGGATGTGTGTTCATTACCTGCCTTACGTAGCTCAAAATACCGGGTGTGGGGGGGGATTGTTCTCACTTGCAGGTTTGGGTCTCAGTGGAGGCAGATGCAGAAACGCATGATGTGTATGGTACGTGGGGATGCACATGCTTGGAAGTACCTTAAATCTCCCAGTCAGTACGTGGTTCCAATAAATCAAGCACAGGGAGGCAGCAGCTCTGCACACTCATCTAGACACTGGTCTGGTCCTGAACAGTTGGCATCATGGTGTGCTGGCACATGTCTCAGTTCCAGTAAGGATTAGTTCCCTTCCCTCACCAAGAAGAGGTGGACAGGACCATGATTTTCCCAATCCCTGGGTCCTGCTCCCGATCTTCAAAGACATAAGAACAATTTCAAACTAACTCTCAGATACATTTGTGTAAATGGTGTATATCCTTTTTCTGAAAGAGTAATCCAGAACATTCACTTACAAACAGAAACTTACATTGCAACAGATGTTTTGCTTTTTTGCAAAGGTTCTTGAATTCATTGACAGACCTTTGGCTAAACTGATGAATTAATTTGTTCAGGCCAGATTTCGAAAATCCTCTAATAATTCTTCCCTTTAGACATATTGACTTGATTTTTTGAGCTCTACAGCATGTGGTTTAAACGTTTTAACCTTTGCTACTTTAATCAACTCACATTCATTTCAGGCCTGGATGATGACCAACTATTATTGAAAGATAATAGTTAACTGAAAAAGCAAAATCTGATTTGTCAGTTAAATAAACCTGGATATCTAAATAAGTAGAAATCAGTCTGTATCACTGAATTTTGAAATGCTTGGCTGCTTCAGTGTAACTCTTTCTCTTCCAAGGGTAGGTTGAAGATAAATTTCTGGGAATTGCTGCAAAGTTTGGACATGCATTTGGTTGCTATGCTTAGATATGGTTGATTTAGCTAAGCTGTACACAAGCCAGCTCTTAACTACATAAGTAGATTTTATTTGCATGTTAGACTCTTTCATTAATATATGAAGGTTAACTACCAATTTAACATGATTCAAATCAGGATTTAATACAAAATTGAGCTGAACTTTTACATTTTATTTTGGTTAACCCACTATACTAAACTTGAGATGAACATTGCTTACAATAAATAAGTTTAAGCTCAAGTTTGGTAAAAAGTTTTTTTTTTTTAAGTGCTTTATATAAAGCTGTCTGAATGTCTAGAAAACTTTATTTCTAGAGTCCAATTAGCCAAATTTCATGTTTTTTTTTTTTTTTGTGTGTGTGTGTGTGTGTGGTTAATTCTAACAAGGTCACAAGAAAAATGCAGGGGATTGCTTTTGCTTATAATAAAAATGGATTGAGTCTGTCATTTTCCTGTTTTGTGTAAGCATTTTTATGGTCTAGAATTTACTGAGATGATTGAAGTGAAAAACAATCATAATTTCAAGAAAAAAAATGCCTTCTATTGAAAAAGCCATTTGATTATGACCGTCTCAATCTTAAATATAAAATAAAGGAAAAACACACTTAGAATAGCAGTTTGAGCGTGCATGTGCATCAATGGAGACGCATTTAAAACCCATATACAGAACAGGGTGCCAAAAATAGTCCAATGGAGGAAGAGCTGTCTTTTCAATGCCTTTTCAACAAATGGTCAGGAAATTGAATATTCCACATGCAAAAGAGTGAAATTGAACCTTTAGGTTCCATTATTACAAATAAAATGAACTCAAAATGGATGAAGGACCAAAAGATAAAAGCTAAAGTTGTAAAATTTTATAATAAAACAGAGGGAAACTTTATGTATTAGACTTGACAATGATTTCTTGCAGATGTCACCAAAAGCATAAACAAGAAAATAAAATGAATTATACTTCAACAAAAGTAAAAAGTTTTGCAAACCAAAGGTCACTACTAAGAAAGTGAAAAGAAAACATTAAAATGGGATAAAGTTTTTGCAGATCATATATCTGAAGAAGGAACAATATCTAGAATATATAAGGAATACCTGCAACTCAACAACACAAACAGCTCAATTCAAAAATGGGCAAATGATTGTGGAAATATTGCTCCAAAGAGTACATACAGATAGTTAAAAGCAGAGGAAAAGACACTTAATATCCTTAGCCATTAGGGAAATGAAAATCAAAACCATAATGAGATATCCCTTCACATCATAGAATGGCAATTTTTAAAAAAAATCATACTAAATGGAGAAAAAAAACTAAAGCCTTTTAGTTTAAATCAGGAATAAGACAAGACTGTCTACTCTCACCACTCCTGTTCAGTATAGTCCTTTTTTTTTTTAATAGATTAGTGATGAATCCACACTGCTTTTTTTTTTTTAAGAGAGAGAGAGAAAGAAATTTTTTTAATATTTATTTTTTAGTTTTTGGCGGACACAACATCTTTATTTGTATGTGGTGCTGAGGATCGAACCCGGGCCGCACGCATGCCAGGCGAGCGCGCTACCACTTGAGCCACATCCCCAGCCCTCAGCATAGTCCTTGAAACTATATACAGGCAAGAAAAGGAAATCAAAGGGATACAAATAGGAAAAGAAGAAATCAAACGAACTCTATTTGCCAACAATATGATCCTTTATCTAGAAGACCCCAAAAACTCCACCCCAAGACTTCTAGAGCTTATAAATTAGATCAGCAAAGTAGCAGGACACAAGATAACACCCATAAATCAATAGCTTTCCTAGCCTCTAACAGTGATTTAGCCAAGGAAGAATTCAGGAAAACCATCCCATTCCCAGTAACCTCAAAAAAACTAAATACTTGGGAATTAATCTAACCAAGGAGGTAAAAGAGCTCTACAGTGAAAATTATTGAACTCTTGAAGAAAGAAATTGAAGAAGACCTTAGATGGAAAGACATCCCATGTTTTTGGATAGTCAGAATCAATGTGGTCAAAATGGCCACAAAATGAAAGATATTCAGATTCAGTGAAATCCCCATCGAAATACAAATGGCATTCTTCACAGAATTAGAAAAAAATAATTCTTAATTTAATTTGGAAGAATAAGAGACCCAGAATAACCAAAGCAATACTACCCAAGAAAAGTGAAGTAGGAGGCATCGTAATACCTGATCTAAAATTACACTGCAGAGATGTAGTAACAAAAACAGCATGGTCTTGGCATAAAAATAGATGTGAAGACCAATGGAACAGAATAGAAGACACAGACACAAATCCACAAACTTAAAGCCATCTGATGTTTGACAAAGTTGCCAGAAACATATTGCTGGCCTTCCCTGGCCCCCGGGGCCCAGCCCCCATTCCTTGTTCTGCATGTCAAAGTGGCCAGCTCACAGGGTGGTGATGCAGGTTTGCGGTTTCATCTTTATCTGCCTCAGACATATGTGCCTCTTTGGGAACATCTTGGCCTTCTCGGAGCTTCCTGATGAGGGACGGTCACAGTAACCCAAGAGGAGCAGGTGTTATTTCTCCCCTGTTTTGGCTAAATTTCCACTGCAGTTATACAAAGTATATAAGGGAACAAACTTTGATAATAAAGCGCGCACATGCCTCCTCCTGGATGAAGAACCTTGGTGTCCTGTGTATTTGTTAACCCCACCGTCTCTCGCCGGACTTGGCTCCGTTAGCCGGACGTGGCAACATATCTTGGAGGAAAGACAGACTTTTTAAGAAATGGAGCTGGGGGATGGGGATGTGGCTCAAGCAGTAGCGCGCTCACCTGGCATGCGTGCAGCCCAGGTTCGGTCCTCAGCACCACATACAAACAAAGATGTTGTGTCCACCGAAAACTAAAAAAAATATATTAAAAATTCTCTCTCTCTCTCCTCTCTCACTCTCTCTTTAAAAAAAAAAAAAAGAAAGAAATGGTGCTGGGAAAACTGGGTATCCAGTTAGACCCTTCTCTTTCACTCTGCACAAAACTCAGCTCAGAATGGATCCAAGACTTAGGAATTGGACCAGAAACTTTACAACTGCTAGGGAAAAAAAAAAAAAAAAAAAAAACAAGAGGTCAACATTCCCTCAAATAGGTGCTGGTACTGACTTCCTTAATAAGACCCCCAAAATACAAGAAATAAAACCAAGAATCAGTAAGTGGGATGGGATCAAACTAAAAAGACTTTGCACAAAGGAAAATGATTAAAAACATGAAGAGAGAGCCTCCAGAATGGGAGAAAATCTTAGCCAGCTACTCCTCTGATAGGAGATTAATATCCAAAATACACAAAGAACTAAAAAAAAAAGAAGTAGCATCAATCAATAAATAAGTATATAAATAAAATAACCCAATCAATAAATAAGCAATAGAACTAAATAGAAACTTCTCAAAAAAAAAGAAAGAAGAAAAAAACCACAAATGTCCAACAAATATATTTTAAAAGTTCAACCTCTCTAGCAATCAAAACAATGCAAATGAAAACTACGATAAGATTTCATCTGACTCCAGTCAGAATGGTAATGTACGCTGTTGGTGGCACTGCAGACTAGTACAACCACTCTGGAAAGCAGTATGGAGTTTCCTCCAAAAAACTAGGGATGGAGCCACCATATATGACCCAGCTATCCCACTCCTTGTTATTTTTCCAAGGGATCGAAAATGGACATTCTACAGTGATACAGCCTTCTCAATGTTCACGGCATTGAAGTTCACAATAGCTGAATTTTGGAATCAACTCAGATGCCCATCAGGAGATGAATGCATTAAGAAGTTGCCCATCAGGAGATGAATGCATTAAGAATGCATTAAGAGTATACATATATACTCACTTATATATAATGGAGTTCTTCTACTCAGCCATAACAAAAAGAATGGAATTATGGCATTTGCCAGTAAGTAGATGGAAATGAGGAATACCATGCTAAGTAAAATTAGCCAAGCTCAGGCACTCCGAGGTTGAATGTTTTCTCTCATATGCAGAAGCTGGAGTGAATAAAGGAAGAGGAGAGAGAGGGATAGGAAAGCAGAAAGAACCAATTAAATATAAATTAATAGAGTAGAGGAGGAGAAGGTGCTGAGGGCCATTGCCAAGTAGGAATGACGCATTGAAATGTCCTTGCCAGTGTACCCCATGTTAAATGGACTTGCCTTGGAAATTCGCTGAGACCTTGCATGTGTGTTTGAGAAAGGTGACCCTGCTCAAGGACCAGGGTGGATCCAGGTTTAGGGTGTATCCTGCAGGTTTTAGGAAGTATCTCACTCCTTGGGTTTAGGGCGTTCCCGGTTTAAGACAAATTTAGGGCGTTCCCGGTTTAAGACAATCTGGGTTTAGGGCAGTTCCAGGTTTAAGGTTATTCCTGCTGGGAATAGGGATAAAAAGCCTCGTGGAGTACGTGAATTGGCGGCGGCAGAACTTGGATTTCCCCAGAACGTGTTTGTACAGGGCCGGTGTGAGTTCGGGAATAAAGAATTGCTGTTTGAATCTACAAGGTGTGAGTGGCTCGTGATCTTGTGCCCAGCCAGACTGCGGCAAGAAGGGGAGAGGGGAGGGGGGAATTTCTGTTTAGTTCTATTGCTCATTGATTGATTGGGTTATTTTATTTATATATTTATTGATTGATTGATACTAATTTTTTTTTTAGCACCATCCTAAGGAAAATAAGCCACACACAATGGACAAGACTTTATGGTTTCACTCTGTGAGTTACCTACAACAGACAGGTTCACAAAGGCAGAAAGGAGGATAGAGGTAGCCAGGGGCTGGGAGAGGGATATGAAGAATGGGGAAATCTTATTTGATGGGTATAATTCCTATTTTGGACAGCTTTTTTTTGTTAATGTCCTAGTCAGGCATGGTGGTGCATGCCTGTAATCCCAGTGGCTTGGGAGGCTGAGGCAGGAGGATTGCAAGTCCAAAGCCAGCCTCAGCAACTTAATGAGGCCCTAAGTGACTCAGTGAGACCCTGTCTCTAAATAAAATACAAAAAAAAAAAAAAGGTCTGGGGATGTGGTTCAGTGGTTAAGCACCCCTGGATTCACTTCCTAGTACGAAAAAAAAAAAAAAGTGTTGGAAGTGAATAGTTGGGATGATCGTACACCTAACACCACTCAGTTATATACTTGCAAATGGTTCAAAGGGTCAGTTCTACATGATGTATATTTTACCACCATTAAGACACACATACACAGATTGGTGGACTCTGTCCACAGTTTCTGACTCCATGGGCCCCGGATGGAGTGAGATAATTTACATTTCTACCAAGTTCCCAGGTGGTGCTCAAGCTGTTGACCTAGAACCCACGCTCAAAGAAGCTTCTCCTAGAACCTGGCTCTCCTCTCCCACAGGAGAAGGCGTTCAAAAGAGGAGTTAAAAAAAAAAAAAAAAGATTGTGGGCCCACTCTTGACAGCAGGGAGTCGATTCCTGACACTCGGGGTTGAGAAGGATTCTTCAGTCCTGTCCAGGCTCCACGGGAAAGAGCTCCAGGACAAACACCAAGGTGCAGGAGCACAAATGCCACACGCCTGCCACCCACCTTCATCCTGTTCTTGTGTCCACTGTAGAGTGTGATCTCAGTCTTATACTTGAACTAACCCACAGAGAATCACATGCCTTTGGTGCAAGGCCTCAGCAAAAGTCAAGTCAAGATGGCTCGACCCTTGGGTTGAGTTTTTTGTGTTGTGGTTTTTTATTTGGGGTTGGGGGGATACGTGGAGGAGGAGAGAAGAGGACTGTAATAAAGAAAGGCACAGGGAGAAAAGCAACAGATTGCAACCATGTTGGAGAAAAGGAAGCGGGAGATAGAAAAGCATATGCAGAGATGCCTTGTGAATTCCTAAGTTAAAAGCAGACTATGGTTGGAGAACTGGGTGGAAGGCTAAGGACTGTGATGGTGAGCGGTTTTGAAGGACCAGCCCTGTTGCTGGCTCAGAATCTCTCAGGCATGGCTTTTCTTAGGCCAAATGCACCAGAAGCCGGCCTTGCATCTGGAATTCCAGAACTCTCCAGGTTTTGAATACGGCCTGGAAGATACATGTGGTCTACAGGCTGCGTTTTTGGCCACCCACAACTTTGGGCCACATTGAGAGGAGTCAGTGAAAGAATCAATCTGCTGAGTCAGAATAAAATTCAACACTTCAAAAAAATGTTATCCAAAGAGGCATTTGGACATGTTGCCATATTCAGCATGCAAGTGGTCCTATTAATAATAAACTCTTTAGGCACAAAGGGCATTTTTGTCACACATTGTGTTCCGAGTTATAAATAGAGGATAAAGCAGCTGGAACTGTGAAGTCAGGAGTCCTACATTCTGTTGCTAGCTCACGCACAGGCCTAAGAAAAAGCATTCGCTCCCAATTCAGTTGAGCTTAGCAATATTTATTATGTATCTATGAAGCACTTAGATAAATGGTAAATATGATAATAATTTGGTAAAATAAGACCAAATCCCTGTCTTCAAAGTGTTTAAAATCTAATGAAGGGATAAGGAAATGCAAAAATCTATGAATGCAAGAGAAGGTATTGGAATGATGAGGGCAATACCTGCAAAGCTTTGGCCAAGATTCAACAAAACAGTCAGATGTCAGTTTCTCCATCTTCTGTTAGAATACTCGGAACGTGCAGTTCCCAGCACAAAGTAGGTGAATGAACTATCTGACCAGACCTAAATGGACTGCCAGTGACCTTCTCCACAAAGTATTCACTCTTAATTTTCACGATTACACCAAATATCTACTTCTGTGCCACAAAATCAACGTTAGATTAGTACAGTGCTATCGTGGAAGTCTTTTAGACTTAGGTTTCTCAGAAAGAGGATGAGCAACAACTTTGGTACAATCTACTAAAAAAAAAAAAAAAAAAAAAAAAAAAAAAAAAAAAAAAGATAGGGCTGGGTTGTGGCTCAGTGGTAGAGTGCTTGCCTAGCATGTGTGAGGCACTGGGTTCGATTCTCAGCACCACATAAAAATAAATGAATAAAATAAAGGTTCATCAACATCTAAAAAATTTTTTAAAAAGGAGAGGTTTAAATAGAAGAGGTGACTGAGAGAGTCTTGAATACAAATACATAACAGACAAGAATCAGTAGAGTTGAAGGAAATGATTTATCTCTGAAATTCACATTTGCTTCTACCAGAGAAGCAGGAAAAATTTCTTCTGAGAAGAATGTATGAAGAACGATGCATGAACCAGTTGCCAAATTTCTCTTAGCATCCAGTTTGCATTGCACATCCTCTTTGGCAGGCCGACCCCTTTTTGCAGAAGTTCAAGATGGAATGTTCCCGACAATCGAAATCCTCTCCCTGTGCACACTGGAGGGCAATTCCTGCAGCTAAGGCTCCATGTGCTCAGCAATATGGAGCCCATGTTGCGAAGGAACAGCAAAAGGAGTTGGGCGGCTTGGAATTTCTTGGCAGTAGAAAAAAAATTTTTTCTTTAAAGAAGCAACTTCAAGGCAGTGTTCTCAAAAGTTATGGGGGCCTAAAAGTATTTTAGCAATTTTTTTTTTAACGGAAAAAGCCCAAGACGGATTCATTTATTTCTCTTCTACTGAAGGATGTCATAAATAGGCTATGGCTCTTCAGCTTAAGATGAGAAGTTGAATTTTACTAATTATAGAAGCAAACGTGGGAACACAGCTGGTGAACCTGATGTGGCAAAGAATAAGGGATGGAGCCAAATCAGGTCTTTGGGCAGAACATTCTGACACAATGTTGCAACACAGGATTTTGTGATCTGCCTCATAGTTTTTAAAATATAAATAATAAATAAAGTAGAATGCCTTTCACTCTTCTGGATGAAGTATCAGTACTTCATGAATTACTATTTGACAACTCAATGGAAGCCTTAGTAGCTAACATGATAACATCATGGTTTACCATATCGCTTATTAGGTCATAAGATGACCGACCAAGTGTTCACACCTAAGAGAACTCTAGTTTCTCTGAACTTATATTGGCCTTACTTTTTATTTCCCTCAAAGCAGACCCTGGAGTAAGGATTTGAGTATAAGAGGTTTATTTAGGAGGGAGAGACAAGAGCGGGGCACGTCAGGGTCTGGTGCAGGAGTATCCCAGGCGGGCCAGATGGAGGTCACGGTGGCAGTCTTTACACCAGGGGGGTCAGCAGAGCCTGCCAGTCGGGGCTGTCTCTGTTTGGCGTGTGCCTTTCTCTGTGTTCATCTGTTTTGGTGAACACACCATTGGTGGGAAAATGACAGAGGAGTTACTCGGGGCGGGAGAGGTCTCCAGTTAGGGGACATCATTAAGTCATAGCCCCTGCAGTTAACCAGACATTGTTTCTGTGACAAAACTCTGAGAAATGCTGCAGGACGCACTGCAAGGTGACCAAGCTCGGGAGTTGGGGGCTGGGGTGTTACACATCAGTGCAGTCGGTGACCACGAAGGATGTGGGGTTGGAAGGGTTGATTCTCAGCTCTTCTGCCTCTGTGAGTGGGCAGGAGTGGCCTCGTGTGTCCTGAGCCAAACCATGCAGCTCCTGGCAGCTGTGGTGGCCCTCCAGCACCAAAGTGACAAGGACCAGATACCTGTGGAGGCACCAGCAGTACCTGCTACAGTGCTTTGCGTATAAATGTCATGTATTCGTCGCACCTCATGTCAGCTTGTTAAAAACTAGATATAATCGCACACTTTGAGAAAGTATCTGGCATTCCAAGATGTGCAGTGTGTTATTGTCATCACAAAAATGATCATAACAATGACGCATCAATCTAGAAAACAAGAAAAATAAAAGAATGAGCCGTTCTGGTGTTATTACCCGCCTGCCACTAGAGCGAATACCTGAGATGTCCAGCTTAGGAGGATCATGATTAAGAGCTTTCCGTCTGTGGCCACTCTGCTCTGTTGTTTGGTCCTGTGGCCTACCACGGAGGGGACCCCGTGGAGCAGAAAGCCAAAGAGCAGGAGGGAAAGGGACGGAAAGCCCTCTGACTTGGTCAGGGTGCACCCCATGACCGAGGGCCTCCCAGCCCTGAGAGGTCCTCCTCCTCCCAGCAGTGCCACACTGGTGACCGACCCTCTGCCACAGGGGTGTTGTGGGGGCTGCTCCAGATCCAAACTAAGGCAATTCCCTAATGGGAAGCCGAATTATTTTATCTTTTCAATAAAAGGATGACATCACTGGGGACTAGCAGCCCTGATGCTGAAGTTGGTAGCCATGGGGTAGACATTTTGGGGGCACAGGCAAAGACTCCTACTTAAAATTTCCTTCTGCCTTGTTGTTTTTTTTTGTTTTCTGTTGTTGATGGTGTTTTATTCCCTGTGGTGCTGGAGATGGAGCCCAGGACCTTGGCCTGCTAGACAAGCACTCTGGCACAGAGCTACATCCCCAGGTATTTCTGCTTTGGGTCATTGTGCTCCCCAACATCAGTCAGGAAAAGCTCGGAGCCTTGAATCCTGGCTGAGGTAAAAGTGGAGGTCCCCGGGTTACGTGGGCCCCAGGTGATGCTCAGCCCTGTAGGCACAGCAGCAGTCGAATGTAGGCTTTCTCTTCTAAGATGTGGCTTGATCTGACTGACGTTAGCTACTATGGGGAAGATGGAAGGGGTTGGAGAACTATGGGGGTATTGCAGGGATCCAGGTGGGGTTCCAGGGTGGAGACCACACCCAAAATGAGTAGGCAGGACTTGCTGAAGGCTGGAATTGGGAGTGTGAAAGGAAGAGAGAAAACGTCCATGCCTTGGGTGCTGGGTGCCATGGTGCATGCCTGTAATCCTGGTGGCTCAGGAGGCTGATGTTGAGGGCCACAGCCAAGTATGGATAACGCATGGCATTTTTGCTAGAATGGAGTGGTTGAGAGGTGACACCAGCAAGCCATTGAGATGATGATGATTATGTGAAGCTGTGTATTCAATTGTATATTAGACCCCTGCTGTCCTCCTCAGCCTGCTACTTTGGAGTTCTCGGGGATTCCTGGGGAGTTCCCATTGGTTGGGGAAGTGTCAGAGGAGGGATTTCCGGAGGAGGGATTTCTGGTTGGTGTGTGGTGTGTCCCGGGAGAAGGGTGTGTGATGTGTGCGTGGGTGGCATTAGCGGGGAGTGCGGAGAATAAAGGAGTTCCTGTTTTGAACCTACAAGGCTGTGTGGCGGCTCAGTTATTTTGTGCCCAGCCAGACTGCGGCAGGCTGAGGCAGGAGGATCACAGTTTCAAGGCCAGCCTCAGAAACTTAGGGAGTCCTAAGCAACTCAGAAAGCTCCATCTCTTAGTTTAATACAAAAAGGGCTGGGGATGTGGCTCGGTGGCTGAGCGCCCCTGTGTTCAGTCCCCAGTACAAAAAAAAAGATTCCTTGGGTTTCCACAAGGTCACTGGGTGATACAGTGCTGACATTTGCTGAAATGGGAAGCCCTGGCTGGGGTGGCGGGAAGGGAACTCGGCCCGTGGACGGTGACGTCCAGCAGGCGGTTTTCCTCAGAGCTCAGGAGCCTATCTCGGTGTCTCAGAGTTCATTACTGGGATGACTTCACTTAGAAGGAGCAGGGCACATATTTTAAATTGCTTGCCATTTGCAGGCTGAATGAAAATGTCCTCCAAAAAAACTCATATGTTCAAGTCCTAGCCCATAGTTCCTCAAAATGGGACTGCATTTGGAAATAGGACTTTTAAAGAGGTAATTAAGTTTAAGTGAGGTCATTAAGGTGGGCCCTAATCCAATATGAATGGCATCTCTAAAAGAAGATCAGCAGGTACAGTAGCCCACCCCTGTAATCCCAAGTGAGTGGGGAGGCTGGGGCCAAAGGACAGCAAATTTGAGGCCAGCCTCAGCAACTTAGCCAGGCCCTGTCTAAAAACAAACAAACAAACAAACAAAAAATAGAGCTGGGAATGTAGCTCAGGAATAAAGTTTGATCCCCAGTCTCTGAAGAAGAAGGAGGAGGAGGTGACTAAGGCCCAGAGACACAGTGTGAAGGCTGGGGAAGTCTCCGGAGCTGTCTGCTCTTTAGGACACCCAGGTGTGGTACGTGGTTATTGCAGCCCTAACAACCCAGAACCTTCATTTTGGCATTTAAAAAAAAAAAAAAAGCTAAATGTTTTACCATAAGATATCTGTTTTCAAGCAAAGTGATA
This sequence comes from Ictidomys tridecemlineatus, assembly GCF_052094955.1. NCBI lineage: Eukaryota > Metazoa > Chordata > Mammalia > Rodentia > Sciuridae > Ictidomys > Ictidomys tridecemlineatus. The sequence continues at coordinate 92,065,514 of NC_135489.1, read as the reverse complement.
GTTTGTTGAACTGAACTCTGTCTCCTCTCCCCAACACAAAACCAAATAAAACTGACCTCTCGGCGGAATTTTTTACTTTTTCCTCTGAATGCAAAGCATTCGTTATTGAATAAATATTAGTAAAAATAATTTCTGCCTTTGGGGTTGCGTACTTTCCCAACAATTTCCTTACTTCCCACAGTAACTACTGGGTTGTATTATTAAAAACCACGCCACAGACATACTGGGTCATTACGGAGATTTTCCCTTAACACTAAGCGGAGCCAGGATGCTGTCCTATTTTATGTCACTAAGATTGGAAGCTGACCCCTGCGATTCTGATCTGCACGGCTTCTACTAGAGGTCTAACCGTACAGTCTTTGACTAAATGTTCATATTCTGGAATCTTCTGAGATCATGTGACCTGCGGTATCAGGTTCATAAATACTGAGGAACCAACCAATCACCTCAGTAAGAGAAATCCAAGAATAGAAAACCTGTGTAGGAAACGGGTTATTCCTGACTACAGCCCACGTGAGCCTTCTCGAGTTTGGATCCTGAATGTCACTCATAGGCCCATGCACTAAAGGCTCGGTCCCCAGGGTGGTGCCATTGGGAGATGTTAAGAAATGGTCCTAGTGGGAGATCTTCAGGTCCCTGGGACCATGCCTTCTAGGGGATTGTGAATCTGCAGCCTCCTCTGGCCTTCCCGTCCTGACATGAGCGGTTTCGCTCCACCACATGCTCTGGTCCTGGTGAGCTGCCTCACCACAGCCCCCCAAAGCAACATGGCCACCAATCATGGACTGCAGCCTCCAAAACTGTGAGCCGAACTGAATCTTTTCCCTTTATAAGTTGATTTTTCTGGGGGATTTGTAACAGTAACGGGAAGCTGACTCACATAAGCCTCATACAGAATGTTCGAGGGAGTCTGTCGGGGAGCCGTCTGGAGCAGGGGCACTGAGTGGAGCCTGACGGAGGGAGAGGCGGGCGCTCTTCTGAATCACCTTGTGCACTTTCGAGTCCTCTCTGATGGAGTGACACTTGTACTGTCGTTGCGGTGAGCCCTTGCTGAAGACCCAGGACCACAGCTGAGTGTAAACAGCTCCCCTGAGTGTGATTTTCCAGATGATTCCTGATAACCATTTGCAGTGCATGGGGGTGGGTAGAGGAGAGAGCCCAGATCTGAACGTGCGACACTAATAACCTCTCACGGGGTGTATCTCAGGGTCCACTGTGTCCCCAAGTGTTCATTCACTGCCAGCCTCTGTGACTGTTATTTCGGGCCCTTCTATTTTATAAAAGGTAGGGTCATTTCTGTCCATTCCTGAGAGTTTTAATTAAGATGCCAGCTTTCTTACATGGCAGACGGTTTGTTCCAGGATCGTCTGTTAAATCAAGAGCTGAGGCTGGGGTACGCGCTGCTCATTTTAAACTGTTAATAATCGTCTCACAATGTGAGGAAGCCCAGAGAGGAAACTGCTCCCGCAAAACAGCTGAACCAAGGCTCAGGAATTCCTTGCTCCACCAAATGCATTTTATGACCTTGAGGACACCCTCACTTTATTTCAGGGTCATTAACTCTCGAATTCACTCTACATACATGATCGGTGAGACTCAGGACCCCCAATGTTCAGGGACATTTTAAACAGGAATCGATTCTCTTTCAGCTCATTTTATTGGCCAGTTATCAATAGCCCTTAGCTCTGGTGCCCTGGGGAGAGAGGAGAGTGAGACTCCAAGCATTCTTGAGCTGATGAACGTGGGGCTACTTTGTGATGAAGCCTGAACTTTCCTTCTCTGATGCCTCTTCTGGTTCCTGAAGGTTCGCCGTCTTTCAGTTTAGATTGCTGGCAGAACATCAGTGGACCCACAGCCCCAGTTGATAAGGTATGGGATGTTTGCCCAGAATGCCCCTAATTTGTCATGTGTCAGTACGACATTTCTGCAACTTCACTGTCTTATCTACAGGCAGATGCAGAGAGTGGTTAGGAATTGCAGATTGTTATTCAAAGATCTACTACAGTGGGGCGTGGTGGTGCACACCTGTAATTCCAGTGACTCCGGAGGCTGAGGCAGGAGGATCACAAGTTTGAGGCCAGCCTAGGCAACTTCGTGAGAACTTGGCTCAACATAAATAACAACAACAACAACAATAATAGAAAGAAAGGGGTATTACGCACCGTTTATAAAAAATCAGCTAAGCAGAGTGCAGACGTTAGACAGGCAGGAGGTAAGATTAAAATTTTTTCTTGGAAATCTGTTATCATTCCAACTTTTCATCTTTTGGGACCACCGAAGGAGTGAGGTAAGAAAAGTGCCTGTCTCAGGGGAAATAAGAATGAGCATTTTTCTTCATTGGAGTAATAACCAACAGTTTTATTTTCCTAGAAAATCTAAGGAATCAAAATTGACAGAATGGATTCAGGAAAGGAAAAAAAAAACATGGCTAATTGCACTGAAGATGTTAATGTTACCCTAAATGGTAAGGTATATGGGTATTGTCTGTGATGTACCCAGACTTCCCTCCCCCTGTAAATACAGACAATTTTGATGTCTGTGACTAGGCAGAGAATAATCGCACAGAGGCACGCAGCATCAGTCACTCTACCCAGAACCAATAATCCAAGATGGCGTGGTCATGTTCTGTGAGAAGACGTCCATACGTAGAGGTCATTTCTTGACCAACACCTGGAACTTTTGTTTTCTTTTCTTAGACGGGGACTTACTATGTTTCCCAGGCTAGCCTTGAACTCCTGGGATGAAGGGATCCTCCTGCCTCAGCCTCCCAAGTAACTGGAGCTATAGGTGTGTGATACCATTCTGGCTTAACCTGGGTCTTTCTAAAATTAGCCGTAGTAAATGTCACAAAATGAGTTTTTATTTGTGAAAGTAGTAGCCTATTATTGTCGTGGTAAAAGCCATGCATGAGTTCTAGGTGTTGAATTTAAAGGCATTCAAGATGCATGGGTTAGCTAAAAGCTTCTTGTCTTTTTTGTTTGTTTAGCTTCCTCCGTGAAGGTAAAAGATGTAAAAAAATCTGTTCTGATTTTCTGTTTTCTCAAGGGACCTGTCTTATGGTGTCTGCACACTGATGTGAATTGTCGGAAGGCATGAAGGATGGATGGATGGGTGTTTACAAGCCTGTTCTGAGGGGAAGACTGGTGGCTCTTACTCCAAGGAAAAAACATTTTTACAAGTAAATCAGTCAAAATGGCAAACACACGGACAACATCTCAGCTACAGGGATTTCTTCACCCAGGAGACCACATCGATTCTCACTCTCTGGCAAGGTGACCTTGAGAGGAAGAGGCAGCTCAGGAGCCGCTGCCTAACCCTGCCGAAGGCCACGTGTTTGCAGAAACATGAGCTAGGAGACGTGCCAAGCTTTATGTCTCTAGGTCTTCAAATCCCTAACTCTATAATTACAACTTTTAAAAACTCTTTATCCAGACAACAAAATTTTACAGAAGTCATGTTCCTTGGCTATCCTTGGCCTTGCTCAGGCAGGGTGGCAGAGTAAGTTCTTCCTAAGAATAACCCCCCGTAGATATTTTTCTGATTATTTTTGTTTCCATTGAGGATATTATCTGTGATGTTGCTTGAAAATCCTTTGTAGCTGCATCGTTGTGACCAATCCAGGTTTGAGGTATAATTCCAGGAAAGCATTTCCTTTCTGGCGAATTAGAAGTCTTCCTTATTTCAGTTGATGAAGGCCATATAACATGTGTTTTCCTTTTCACCTTGGCTGCCCGGAAACATTCCTCTGCTTCAGTAAAGTCAGAAAAAAGAGACCCGTACAAACACATAGAGCACATGTCTCTGTGTCTACCTAGCACAGAGTTGATGGAATATTTAGCAGTTAGTCAAGCCTCTCCATTTTAAAATCTATATAATTAAATTTTAAATTACAAACTTTAACTTGTTAACTTGTCAAGACATTCAACATGGTTGAGGGTACAGACGACTTGCTAAGACATTAGCTGATACAACAGAGATGGTAATTTTTATGTAAATGTACATGATTTTGAAGCAAAAGTAATGAGATTTGAAAAATAAAATCTTAATTTGTGTCTGGTTGAAAGATAATTTTTTTATTTGATTTTTCATCTTACATTAATTCTTCCTACAGAAATTAACCTCTTTCTGATACTGTTTATACATTCTTATATAAATAGTCCTTTTTAATACTAACACTGGTAAATTTAATATGTAATAATAAATAAATATAATCAACATCTTTTTCTGCTCAGTTGAAAAATTGCTACTTTCCTTGAAAGGTGAAAAACGACCCTTTTTCTGTGTCATTCCCGTTTCAACTTTTCTTTTCTGTGTTTTACATTCCAATACCATGTGTCAAACCCACTCAAAGGATGACTGGACATTTATGTAGGAAAGGAGGGACACCCAACCCCCATCCCAATCAACATTCAATTGGAAAAAAATATCCGTAAGCACCAAGGACACCAGGCAATAACCACTGCAACCTCAGGAAGGTTCTGGTTGTTTGAAGGATCATCTAGTTTATGAAATAGTGAATGCTATGCTTTTTGGGTCTCTATCTTCTGTTGCATTCCCCACTTTTTTCTCCTTTCCTGTTTCATTGGGCATGACACCTTTAAGTCTCATTTCCCCAAAGCTCTCTCACCAAATGGTTTCCTATTGGATTTGCCCCCCACCACCCCCCTGGAAGACACTGGCTAGGGATTGGGGGATGCCTTCCACCATTTTGTGTTACTATAACAACATACCCGAGGCTGGATACTTTAGTAAAGAGGGTTTGTTTGGTTGTGATTCTGGTGATTGAAAAGTCAAAGAGCACGTAGAAGGGGAACTGTCCACAGGCAGAAAGGACTGGCCTTGCTTTATAATTAGCCACTCTCAAGAGCACTGACCTAGTGGTGGAAGACCTGGCTCAGGCCCTTGAGGCAGCACTAATTCATTAAAGAGGGTGGAGCCCGTCCCTAAGGGCCACCTCTTAAGGATCCTACCATGTCCCCAGATCAGCACACTAGGGATCCAGAGTCCAGCACAGGAACTTATGGGGGCCAGGCCACATACAGGTGACAGGTAACCCACACCATACCCAGAGCGGTGGGAAAGGAGTGTGTCCAGAACCTGCCACCCCTTCTAACCCATTTCCTGCCCCTCTGCCACACCCTCGTTGTGCAAACGGAGGTGCTCAGGCATCGTGCTGCACCCCGAGTGCCAGGTTGGTGCCTCTGCCCATGATGTTCTTCCTGGCTGAATTGCTTCCATTTTTTCACTTGGAATCTGTTCCAGCCTTCAAGGCCCAACACTCCTCCTCCACGGAGTCTCCAGGATCTTCTACATCCCACAGGTGGACTTTGGGAGCCCTTTACCTAAAACACCAAACTAGAACGCAAAGCCTGTCTAGTCTGGGCCACCGCTAATTAGTGCTGATCTGGGCCCCTGGCCTAGGCCTGTTTATGAGTTCAAGATCCCCAGAGGCCCGTTCTGACTTTGTCCCCAACCGGTCCTGCATTGACCTACTGGAAGAACATGGACATGTTAAAAATGTCTCAAAGGAAACAATGATGCGTCGTTAACCTGTCTTAAGGGTATTCTGGCACCATTTAAAAAGAAAACATAAACAGAGGAATAATCAGAAATTATCTTTATTTGAAACGTATCACTCTTGCTCAGGGCTAAGACTACGCACGGAAGCCCCGATGTGGTCAAGGAAGAACCACCCAACTGCTTGGAAAGTTAATATTAAACAGGTAATAACTGAGAGTTTACCACAAGAACACGGCCTGCCTTCTGTCCTGAGTTGGGATAATCAGAAATGTAACTCTGGTCTCTAGGAATGTGAATGACTATTCAATAGAGTAACAAGCCTCCAGTGAACAAAGAAAACCGTGCAATACTTCCCCTCGGTGCAGGAACTTTCAGTGGATCCCCTGCTGCCTGACTCTCGCCCATCCATTCATTATCCAGGGTTCACATCCTGGGGTTCTGCAGCCACGGCTCCAACCCACTGTGGACCACCGTAGTAGAGACGGAGACAATAACCAGCAAACACGCAAGTGAGAGGTTGATCTGAGATGATGTCATGAAGAAAACAAAGTCAAATCCAGCGATAAGAGATTGAGGAGGGTATGCCCCAGGTGGTCAGGGGGGACCTCTACAAGGAGGTGACTTTGATGCTGAGACTTGAATGGCAAGATAAGAGCCATGGCTCTGCAGAGGGAAGGGCAGAGTTGCTCAGCCCCAGCTTTCTCTCTCCCTCCTTCTCTCTCTCTCTCTCTCTCTCTCTTTCTCTCTCTCTCCCCCCTCCCTTCTTTCCTTTCCACTAGGCCCCGCCCCTTAAAGGTCAACACAGACTTTTAACACTTGGGCCTTTGGGGGTCACTTGCAAACCACAGTGCTTGGCTTTCTCCCCCTGACCATCCTGCTTTCCTCATTCAGGCCTGACCAGTGTCCCTGGGGAGCACGTCCTTAATAAATCCCTCACGCGCAATCCTCATCTCAGAGAGGGCTCTGGGGACGCTGACCTTGAGCAAGCGCTTGCTATCCCAGGAACACAGACCTGGAACCTAGCAGCCTCTCCAGCAGCCTCCAGCCAAGATGACCTTTCCTTGAATTGTCTCCATGCTTCTTGTCAGAAGGCAGAAAGAGCTGGGCTCCGCAGGTACCCCTGGAGTCCTGGGGGCAGTCCTCTGGTTTCCTACGAAGTTGCCCTCCTCCTCTGGTGGCAAATGTGGCTGGCTGGCTCTGCATCACTACATTAAACAAGAGCAAGCAGTATCCAATATTTAGATTTCCTGGAGCCTCTGGCTTGGAGCAGGCTGATGACTCATTCCCAACGAGCCCACAAAGCAGACCTCCAGCCACATGAAGGCCACGAGCTTCCTGGTGGCTGGGGGGTGGGTTTTCCCTGTTTTATTTTTAATCTGACAGCACAAGCGAAGTTGGCCGCACCAATTAAAAGCAGCGAAGAGTTAATGTTCAGAACAGCCCCCCTGCCAACGGCAGCCTGGAAGTCATCAGGGCCATTTCATCTTCCAGAAGATTCATGGCCGGGCTAACCCGAGCCTTTCATGTGGGCCTCCGCCACAGTCCTCAGTACACCCACAGAAGGAATCTGGAGTTGGTGGGTACGACACAGTGCCATCCGCCTGGATCTGTGCAACGCAAGGGACGCTTCAGGCAGAAGGGTTCACGGCAGAGTCAGGCAGCCCTTGTCGCGGGGAGCTGTGAAGACAGTCACAGTTGGTGACAAGACTACCCCAGTGCTCAGAGTGTCACTTTGCAGCCACCCACTGCTTTTTTTTTTTTTTGTCTTTGCTCAGCTCCTGCCAAACCCCTCGTTCGCCAACACATAGTCCCTCTTCCACTTCTGTCCCTGATGTTTTCTCAAGCTCCGTCCCAAAAGCCTCCGTTTCCCCTTCAAAACTCGTCCCTCAAGAATTATTACCCCAGCCGCAGAAATTGCAAGCTGTCGAGTCACCCCCAGCATGCAGAAAGCCTGCAAACAAAGTCGGGGGGTGCAGCCCGACCCCGCCTGGCCCCAGGGCAGCAGCAGATGCACTGAAATGGAGAGTGTGTTCTGTGTGTGCGTGAACTTTTACAGAATGCTACAGAGAACTGGATTTAGACGGTGCAACCCTTCTATTTTCAGGACAGTGTATTTTTAGCTGAGGGGGGTTTTCAGAGGAAAGACATATCTTTATTTAGGTTTAAAGGGTATCATGCCTGTCGAAAGCAATTAAATAGTACACAGAGCCCTCAAAGAAATGTCCAAACTTGGTCTGGACGTGATTTGGGTTTTTGAACGAATATCAACTTGACAAAAGTTCCTTGTTTAAGAAATACATCCCAAAATGTGACTTCTGAAAAAAAAATGGAAGTTATTGGCTGCTCTGATTTAAAATGACTTCTTCTAGTTGTTGATTTAGAGATGTCATTTGCCATGTAATATCAAGCGACTTCACAGACTAACAGAGCATGTAACGGCCGTGTGGAAGGGAGCCTTTAATGAGCCTTGAGTGAGGAAGACTTTATTTAACCTGTATATAGGAAGAGGTGCTGGTTGTGGCCCAGGAACCTCATATTTAAATGACAGATTTAAGAAACCGTGTGATAATTCTATAACACTGGACCAGGGTCGACATCAAGGACTAATTGTTGCTCCCATAGTCAATATACTCCATGGTGAATATTTCTTATTTCTATTATTTCTCTTTATGCTATCAAGTCCAACCAAGGCAAATTACTAGTCTGGTAGTCTATTGCAGTAAACCAACTATCCCAAACTCAGTGACATAAAACTGACCCCTTGCGCTCACGGATTCTGTGGGCTGAGAATTTGGAAGGGGCACAGTAGAGGCGGTGCGTCTCTGTTCCATGTTGTCTGGGGTCTCACCCAGCTAGGGCGGGAGGATTCCCTTTGTAAACAGCTTCTTCACTCACGCATCTGGCTCCTGGGCTGGGGGGCTCACTGGGCCTGGTGACCGAGACACCTACCAATTTGTGGTCTTTCCCTGTGGCTTGGGCTCTTCACAGCAAGTCTGATCAGTTCCCAGGGAAAGCATCCTCCGGGAACATTCTAGGAGCCAGCATTCCACGAGGACCAGGAGGAAGCCGTGGGGTCTTTTCTGACGTAGTCTCTGATGCCATATAGAGTCACCTCCGCCGTACTTACGGGCTCAAGCACTCATAAGTCACCCAGATCAAAGGGAAGGAGTTACTGAGAATGGGGGGGGGGTCAAAGGATTTGTGGCCGAATTTTAAAACCACCACTATTAACGATTTTTTTGTAAGATGGAACAAGTATGAGTTGGATTTTCACACCTGATTTCCTCCATTCTTAGAAGGTACTCAACCTCTTCCATCCCTGCACAAATCCAGGGAGTGATCGCTGCGTGGCTGAGAGACAGGCACCAGCTCATGTTGGGGTGCCTCTGGGATTCATGAACCCCTCACTGATTCTAATCTGCTTCCTCTAAAAATCCACATTCACAGCTTTATCAGAATACAATTCTCGTGATAAGGTATATAAATGGAAATGGTTCAATCTGAGACATTTCGACACAGGTGCATACCCCTGGAACCATCAGCACCAAGAAGAGAATGAGTATGTCCAGCACCTCCCACAAAGGTTCCCCATGCCCAGGGCCTCCTCTCACTCCTCCACCCTCCTCACCCCCAGGGAGCTCCCAGTTGATCTGCTTCCTGTTATTAAAGATTAGTGTGCATCTTCTGGAGGGTATATCAATGGAATCACAGTGTACCCTCTTTTTATCTGACTTCTTTCACTTGGCATAATTATTTTGAGATTTATCCATACTGCCTGTAGTATCAACCCAATTCCTTTTATCGCTGAACATTATTCCATTGTGTTGAAATCCCGATTACTTTTTATCCATTTATTGCTTTCTCCTCTTCCTCTCCCTCCTTTCCTGGTGTGGGGTGGGGGGTGGTTCTGGGGATGGAGCCCAGGGCCTCACACACTCCGGGAAAGTGTTCTGCCACTGAGCCCCGCCCTGAGTCCTCCTTCCACTTTTTTTTTTTTTTTACATATATATATACATTTTTAGTTGTAGTTGGACACAGTACCTTTATTTTATTTATTTTTATGCGATGTTGAGGATTGAACCTAGGGCCTTGCACGTGCTAGGCTAGCGCTCTACCACTGAGCTGCCACCCTGGCCCCTTCTTCTGCTTTTAAACTACCTTCACAGCCTTTTTGAGGCAGGAGGACTCTTCTGGTGCAGGTGGAGTTGTGCCCAATGAAGCTCCGCTGGGTGGGCCACCTACTGAATCATGCCTCCATACCTGGCCCTCCTCCCTGGCTCAGCTGGAATTCCGAATCTTCCCCCCTGGGGACACCTGTAGGAGACAGGACAGACATTCTTTAAACCCTCAGGAATTTCCTTTTCCTTTAAAGAAAGCGCAGTGGAATTCCAGGTCGGGGTTCTGTGGGATGGAATTTCTCTGCAGCGAGCACTTCTCTTGCACATACTGTCCCCGCCTGCCGGCAGTCAGGTGAGGTGAGAGCCACCGAAGCAGGTAAAGGGCACTCTGGGCCCTGGCTTCGCCATCTGCCACCCATCTGCCATCTCTAAACACATCATCCACTTCTACACCAGCCGCAGGAGCAGGTCCGTTTACCCAGGGACCACTCTAGACATGGGGAGCAGCGAGGACAGGGTGGTCCTTTAAGCCACACTGGGTGGCCTTCCTTTTTTAGTGTCATTGTTGCTGTTCTCCAGCCACGCCCCAGCCTCCTCCCAGGCCTTCCTGCCCCACTATGATCTGCCCAGGAGCACCCCCACACAGGAGTCAGGGATTCTTCTAGAAGCACATCAGGCATGGGCACACCCTACCCAGAACATGCCAATGGCTTCTACTGCAATTGGAGTCAAACCTAAGGCCCCTACAACGTCTCCCGGTCCATCCAACCTGCCCTGTACCTCTCAGACCTTGTCACTCACCTGGCTGCCCCTTAGAACCGGCCAGTTGTCCAGGGCCCTGAACTTGGACGGTGCCACACGCGCTCTGCTGTGGTTATGGGAAGTTATTAACCATTTTTGAATGAGGGGCCCTACGTGCTCACTTCATTTGCATTTTGCGCTGGGCCTTGAAAACCAGAGTGGCTTCTGCCTCCAGCCACGTGAGCTTGGGGTCTGTCCTTAGAGGGACCAGGCACGCTCCTGCGTCAGGCATCGGTGGCTGTTGCTCCGTCCCTCTGCCAAGGGAGCTCCTGAGAGGTGTGCGCATGTCTGCCTCTGAAGAGTCAAAATTAAACGACTCCCCAGCAGAGAAACTTCTCTGACCACCACATCCAGGGTCTCCGTGTCCCCTCGACGGTCACCTCAGACAGTGAGCCTTCCTTCCAGACACCTGTCTCCGCCTGGATTTGTGCTATGCTGATGCTATGCTGATGCTCCCTGAGTTAGGTGAGGTTATGTCCCAATAAACCCCGTGTAAGTCGAACACATCACAAGTTGACATGCACCAGTCCACCCAGCCGGGCTCTCCTCAAGGCTCAGCCTCGCCTGCCTTGAACGTGCTCCGATGGCACCGTGACCCACAGTTGGGCCCTGTCATCAGACACAGAGCTTGGTTCATGGCAAGGTGTGGAAGATTTGCTGAATCCTGCGCTGAAGGAGAGCAACAGAGTAGCTGAACCTTCACCCCCCCATCGCTCAAAGCCTAAGCCACCCACTCCTGGCAAGTTGAAGACCTGCAGAACAGTAACCAACCTGCAGTTGATTCTCCCTTCCTCCACGTCAGCTCCTTGAGTACAAGGACGTCAGGCTTGTTCCTTTCTGTCCCCATGGCCTGGGACATTTCTGGGCACATAGATGGTCCTCAGCACATTTTGGTTAATTTTTTTTTTTCTTCAGTCATAGGATCTTACCTGGAGCACATTGGAATCCCATGAACTTGGTTTTGAGAAAAGTTCATGGGCCATTTGAAGACAGTGTTTTCTGTTAATGGCGGTTACCGGATTTTTCTCAGACGTCCATGAATTCCTCTTCACCTTCCTCCCTTTGGCTTTCTGTTCCCCTCTTTGGCTTTCAACGCCTCTAGTTCTGTTTTGAACGTTCCAGGTATGGAAACGAGGAAATTAGGGTTTTTTTTAAAACCTTCAATGGAAACACAAGATAAAGCATAGCAAGTACCGGCAGGACCCTCGGGTCACCTTGAACTGGAGCATCTGAGCTGGAGCTCTTGGCACCCGCCCAGCTCCCCTGACCGCCAGCCCCAGTCCCTATGCCCACAGGCACCCGAGCACGATGTGAGACCCAGAGGCACCTTGGAGATCATCAAGCCCAAGAAGAAGACAAGGAAGAAAATGAAATGAACTGAAAAAGAACAGAGAAGGAGGGGGAGGAGAAAGGAAAGATAAAGGAAAAAGGTGCCTGGAATTATTCTGGCTCCTGGCGAGGACATCAATTTCTTAAGTGATTTCTTCATCAATTTTTAAGTGATTTTTTTCTACCGTGGCTCATAGAGTAATCATAATCTTTTGTTCTTGACCCAACTCTCCTTGTTGGTAGGTCCCCCTCCTGGGTTTCTGTGTAGATTTGTTTGTTTGTATTGGTTTTGTCAACTCCCGGGAACAATGACAACACAGTGGCTCCCTCCTGTGGCCCTGCCCTCCTGGCTCCAAGCCCCCCAAGCCCCGAGGGAGCCACCCTCCTGAGTCTCCCCTCCCCGGGGCTTTTAAATGGATCCCTTTTATGAAATATGTGACCTTCCTTCTCAGAAAAGCATATTGGTTAGAGTGAGCTGTTTTTAGCCGTGTCCACAGGTGTCACGTTGCAGGTGATCTTTCTGGATTTGCCCAGAAAGGGGAGCTGAGCCGGTACCAGGACCCCACCTCTGCGCCTCACTTAGAGTGGAGACAGCTCGCGCCTTTAGCTGACTCGGGCCCTGAGGTGACCCAGTGCACAGGCACCACGGAGGGCCATCGCCACTCCCCCTGGCACAGGGGAGCTGAAGCAGGGATCGACACGCCTCTTCCTGGATTTGCTTTTCCTGGATACCCCACCTGGGTTCCGAGCTGGGAGCTTCCAGCCACCCACTTCGAGGGGCTGCTGGCTCCCCACCTGTCCAAACACAGGGCTTCCTGCCACCACGTGGCTGCGGATGGGGAGCTTCGAGTTTTTAATTTCCTAATGAGAACCACTGTAGACCTGGAAAACAGCTGTTATCCCAGGGGCCACGACACAACGTAATTCAATTGCGCGCCTTTCTGATTTCTGTCTTGTCCTTTGCAGTTTCCCACAAATCCGAAACACGTCCCCCCGCTCACTCTTCCTATCGCCACCCTCACGAGAGTCAGCACTGGGGGGACTCTCCCAACATGGAATGCTTTCTCCTCCCCCAGTCCCAAGTGGGAAGTGACCGCATGTGGAGGGTCTCCTGCGTCTGTGATGGAAAGGACTCCGGGGCCACCAAGATGACCCAGTCTTGGGTAGGGTTCCCTCTTCCTCCTCTGACTCTGTTCTGATGAGCCGTTTGGAAAAGCGAAGGCTGAGGGGTCACAGTGGAAGAACCTGGGTATTTGGAGCCAGGGGAAAAGAAGAAATCTCTCCCTGTCACTGACCTGTTGTGTGACCTTGGACTTCACAGGGTCCTCGTTTGCTGGTTAATGAGAAGACAGACACCTCCTTCATGGGGCATGGAGAAGGTGAATGGGGCTGGCATAGGTCACACGGCCGGTATGCAGGGTACAGCATGGCGCTCATGTCCTCGCCCTGAGCCCACTGCAGCCCACCAGAATCACCACGCTCTCTCTCCACTCAGATCCGTCACCCTCCAGGACCAGATGAATCATCCCACACCAGCATTTTGTATATATCACATTTCCTTGCCTCCCTAACCAAGCCCACACCCCTAAACAACAACAGAACCTTCTGCGGTTTCCCAATGCCTTCAAGATGTCCAAATCCCTGAAGTGGCCATTTAAGTTGAGCACTATTTAGAATCCATTCACCCCTGGCAGTGACCTCTCATCACTCCTGCCCCAGATCCTGACACGAGGTCAACTCATCCCTCTCTGAATGTGCCGAGTTCGTGCCAGGCTGGTCTCACCTCTGTGACCCACTTTCATGCATTCCCCTGTGCAGACTGCCCACCCCTCCTTGGCATGGGGAGACATTCCATCCCTTGTTTGAGGGGTGGCCCAAGCCCCGCCTCTCCACCCTGCCCACTTCTCTTCCCAGTGGCTGTTTAGTGCACCCTACCTGGCTTTGTCACCAGTCGCAGGTGGGTGTGGCAGCCAGCACCCTGCAGAGGGACTGTAGAAAATGTTCAGAAGCACCACAGTAATGACTGCAAACAAAAGTCGACTCCCCGTGACACTCCCGTGGAGAAACACCTCCATAACTGATTGGAACTCAACTCAGAATAATTGGCTTCCGTCCAAATTTAAAATATCAATAGCCAGGTTGGAGGGATCCAGTCGGGGGTTGGGTACTGCTGTTGGGGTGTGTGTTCATGGTTTAGCTTCTCTGCAGCCCAAGGGGAAAAGGGTCACCTCCACTCCCTGGTCCTTGGCTACTCTCAGCAGACCCAGCACCCCAAATCACACTGGGATTCAGGGAAGATCATGGAACAGACACGGAGCCCGATCGTTGTTGACCAGCTTCCTCCCTTGAACTTCTCCCAGACTCTACACAGTTGAATCTTGGAATCAAACTTGCCAAGGGAAGTTGTCTGCGCAGGGCTTCCTGGGAGCTGGGGGAGGCTGCTCTGGCTGCGTTGGCAGTTAGATGACATGAAGGAAGGGGCTCTGTTTAAGCTCTAAACGTGGCTGTTTAGATTCCAGGCATCCTCACTACGAGTTACACCTAAACCTGTACTTGGACAAAGACCCAAAGATTATGCCTTAGTGCCATACCCCAAATATTTGGGGTTCTGTCAGATTGACGTTTGGCCAGTCTCCACGTGCAATGGTGTAGCCTGAAGAGCACTGAAATTGAGGCAATTAAACACTGATACTTTGAATCCCTGTTCTTGAAAAGGCTGTTAGTTGGGGTCCGTTTTTCTGCGTAGCGGAAGGAGTTTTAAGTCTGACGTCTAAGAAGGAACACGTTCACCCAGGTTGGTAGAGGCCCATCTCTTCACGGCACAGAAGGTTGCCGGAAGTCTCAGGAGAAAGTTTCCACTGAGACTTCACAGGTGTCTCCCTCCCAGTTTAGAGACAGGAAACCTGTTGTCACAGAGCCACAGTAGCCCCTGCAGTGGTGGAAGGGAGCCAGCCTGGCCTAGCAATCAAAAGAGCGAGAACCAGCATGGTGTCCAGTTAAAGACGGCAGGTGGAGCAGAGGCATCGGGCTTAGCAAGCAACCCATCCAGAGGGAGACCTTCAGAAGCCTTGGGAAGATTCAAAACCGATGAAACTGATTACATCCCACGTGTGTTGAGAGGAGATTGCAAGCTGGGCAAGGGTTTAAGGGGGAGTTCATAAGTGCATGGGACGCTAAGCGAAGGAAGGAGGTATAGAAGCTCAATATCACCTGCAGGAGAGAGCTAAACGTTATTCAGGAAAGGAGAAGTGTCCATCACACGCTGAGCAGGTCTGCCTTCTGGGCCAGTTGTAGGGCCAGTGTCACGTAGATACAAGATGTCTGTCTCTCCAATTGCTATTCTTAGAGGATGGAGAGGTGGTGGTAAGTGTGCATGGGTGTGGCGAGGCTGAGAGGAGAGAGGGGCATAATTTTCTTCTGAATTGGAAAATCAGTGGATAATGTCTAAGTGTGAAATATCAGAGGAGACTATTTTATTTAAACATATGGAAGCTGCTTCTGGGGAAAGTGAGATGGAAAGAACTGTCTCCGCCCCTCCCCCAAAAAGCTATATGGAAGGAAAGAGAAGGGCCCCTGGTGTCCACCAGGAATTAGTTCTGGGATCCCCAGAGGATTCCAAAATCCATGGATTTCACAGTGGTGAAATATGCACCTACACTTTAAATCATCTCTAGGTTACTTTCAGTACCTGACTCAAGGTCAAAGCTATGGAGACACTTAACCCATCCCATACAGACATGATTTTCTGGATTCTTTTTATCCGTGGGTTGTTTGAATCCATGGATCTGGACCCAGTGTATCAGAGGGATGACTGTGCAGACTCAGCTGCTTTGACAAAAAGACATCGAAATACAGCGGCCTCAGTGAGTCCCGCACAGGTTTCTTTCGTTTGCTATGTTCAGAAAGAAGCGATCCGAGGTGGAAAGGCACCTTTTATGATCCTCAAAATGGGGCTTCCATTTCTGGAATCCAGACAGCCCTTCTGGTTCTTGTCAGTCCAGTTGGGGGAAGGGCCAGCAGAGCCCATGTGCTCGCCTGGCAGGAATGCGTCCCAGAAGGGGGCACATGCCACTGGCCAGCACATGGGCACAGGACCCACAGGCTGCAAGGGGGCCTCGGCAGTCTGGGTCCAGCTGTTGGCCATGTCCTCACTGAGATCCTGCTGTCCTGCTACTCATGGTGACCATCGATGCTGGTACTTGACCAATCATCTCTGTCAAATCAGCAGAATTATTTGCTTCTTTCAACCAGGAAAACTTGTTTCAATTTAAATAAAACCTAAACATAAGAAAAGGTCCTTAAAGATCATCTTTTGAACTATTAAATAGATTACTGAAACCGAGATGCAAAGGTTCTGAAAAGGAATACATCTATCACCAGGAGGGTCAGCCCATGGGGTGGGGGCCGGAGGCCCAGGCACTTTTGGTGCTATACCTCAGGAACCATCATTTGGGGACACAGAGTGACTTTTCCGGTGTGGGTGTGTTATACATGCTGCAAAGACTCACGAGTATCCCTGCAAGCCTATAATTTTAGGGTAAATGTTTCCAGAAAAATTTGTTAGACGCACTCTGAGATGGGGATGAGGGTGTAGGAGGTGCTTGGGGGGCACTCGTGAGATCAACACCCGCGGGCACAGGGAAGGACACAGGATTGAGCAGTGGGGGAGGCAGAGTTCTGGAGGGGGAACCTCAGGGGCCCCGTGGCAGAGGGGGCCAGACCTTTCTATACCAGCACTGATCAGTCTTTACATGCAAACTGCCCCCCGGGATTGCAACCTGGAGGTGCAACCTCAGATGCAGCCGCTGCTGCCAGCCTGGTTCGTTCCTAGGGGCCCGACAAGTAGGGCCTGTCTTCAGGAGAACTCCCAGCAGCTCAGAGAGCAAGTCCGCCACTCTCCAGGTGACACATCACAACATCTACTCTGAGTCCAAGCAGCGCCTCTGGGTCTCTGTGAAGTCCATCACTTGAACCTGGACTCCAGCAGCCGCAGCTCTTGAGCTTCTCTTCAGGGCTGTTCGGTGGAGGCTGTCTCAACGGAGCAGGGGGTGGGGGGGCTGCAGCATGCACAGGTGCGATAGAGCTGAGGTTGCATTTTTACTCAAGGTTGGCTTCGGGGCAGAGGCTGAGAGCTAAAGGAAGGAGGACTTAGAATACAGGCCGAACAGAAAAGAACTACCTCATGCTTGACTGTCACCTTCGTCTTGTGCTAAGTCGGCATTTGTTGGGTAACAGAGAAAGGACCCTAATTAAGAATTTGGGCTCCAGAATGAAATTAAGACAAGGACTTCAAATAGTCCTATTTCTGTCTGCCCCAGAGGGTTTGTTCCTGTCCTGGGTGGAGAAATGAGTGGGTAAGGCAGGGGGTCTGTCGAAAAGACTTCCACGGTCACTTCCTCCCTTCATTTGACAAACCCAGCAACCGAACACCTTCAGAGTCATACTATGTGAAGGAGCTCTGTCCTGCGGTCCCCACCTAATGGAGGGCAGCCTCGGCCATTTCTGTGAACTATCCTGGGTTCAAATGTGGTTGACCACATCAAATCTGGTACTCTGACAAGCACATCTCTGGCCAGGTGCTTGTCAGAGTACCTGAAAAGACAAGGGAATGGGGGGTCAGGGGTCACATAGCATTTTTTGTGCTAACCTGCCAAAAAGTATTTGAGCATATGTGCCAGAATCTGGCCTGAGACTTGCTTTCACTTAAACATACCTCCTGGGGCTGGGGTTGGGGCTCAGTGGTAGAGCGCTTGCCTAGTATGTGTGAGACACCACATATAAATAAATCAAATATAGGTCCATTGACAACTAAAAAATAGTTCAAAAAATAAAATAAAATAGATATATGTTCTGGTGACAAGGTGGTGTGGGAGAGGGTGCCAAGGTCTCGGCTTGGCACCAGAATCACGAGCCACCACACACCTTTGTAGGTTCAAACAACAATTCTTTATTCCCCCTCTCACACCGCCTCCACACAGGTCCAGGGGCAATCTCGTTCTGCCGTCTCCCGCACAATTCACCTACTCCACGAGGCTATCTCCAAATCCCATTTTTATCTCACGAGAACTCAATGGGAACAAGCAGCAGGAACATCCTAATCCCAGCAATAATCTTCAATCTCCAACTTCCCTAAAACCCATTATCTTAAACTGCCCCCCCCCTCGTTATTTTGCTGCAGCCAGACTGCGGCACACCTGATGATCTGTGGCATGGCTCTAAGTATGAAAATCTGGAAGATTCTAATGGGAAAACATACTGAAAAGTAAATCCCGAGTCTTGCTTTGTGGTTGGAGGAGGAGCAGCTGGAGCAATGCAGTTAGACAATGCAGTGATGCCGTCTAAATGTTAAAAGCCAGAAGACTTAAAAGGAGACGGAGGGCAAGAGCACCATCAATATGACAGGAGTCGGTAACTTCTGCAAAGAAACACCATCTCCCAATGTGCTCCCCTCGGGCAGGGCTTTCCTACTCCTGTCCCCAAGGGCTGGCTGACAAATTCATATCTCGGCTCATGAAAACTCAGTCGCCCTTTTCTGTTCTCTGACCGTCCTTCCACGGTTCCTTCCTTCTGCGTGAAAGCTGCAGAGCTGGCTCAAGTCTGTGGGCTGACATTCCTTTTACCAAACTCTCCTACCTTTGCCGCTGGCATATCTCCTGCTTTGTCCCCTTGAGGTCCCTAGTCCCATGAGCATTTACTAGGGATGACCTTGCAGTCCTGGAGGACCCGGCACAGCCCCCATGCTCCTAGGACAGCTAGGCCAGGCGGAGGACTGTGCCGAGGTCCCAGCTGTGTGCCTGCTCTGACCCTGAAGACTGAGGCGTCAGGCCAGGGACAGGGAGGCTGTGAGTTTGAGTTCGAGACCAGGCCTGCAATTCCTGGCCTCAGAGTGACTTGAGAGCAGATGGCCTCCCGCCCTGGGGAAGCTAACCTGTCCATGGGAAAGCGTTACATGGCTTCATTCATCCACAACTTCTTTCCTAGCCCAGGTTTGCTCCGGGGATGCCTCATGTAGGATGTGTCCTGCTGAAGCAGAGGGTGACGTCCTCGACGTCTGGTCCTGAACCCAAGTCCCAGCTCTTCTCCCCTACTCTCAGACACAGTCTGTGGGTGCTGGGGGCCAGGCAGGCAGAAGGTGGATCTCAGGGGACATCTTCTCTCTGCAAAGAGCTGCTCAGATATGGATACCAACACTTGTTCCCTTTCTATAGATTCAGAAGGGGGATATTGGGGGTATTTGAGAAAAATATAAAGACAGAGGTCAAAAGCCAGTTGAATGAGAAGGTGGAACTAGTTTTGCTCCACAAGGGGGCTACGTATGGACATAGGGAGGCTATGTATGGACACGTGCTCCCAAAGAGGGAACGTTGAATCTATCGCTTGGTGAATGTGAAGACTGAAAGATAACCGGAAGATGAAAACACAGCATCTTTCAGTGTGTTCTTTTGAAGATGCTTGTCTAGAAGTAGGATCACACGGAGGAGAAATGGCCATTTTGGAGCTAACAACAACCCTTCTGGGGCCAGGAGACATGGAGTCAGATGAACTCAGAACGAGATCTCCCTCTGGAAACCATTCCCGCTGCCCGGCTGCCAAGGTCACGCAGAGCTGGGGTTTGCTGCGGCAAGACTGTTTACACGCAAGGACACACGCGCGGACAAAAGGTCACGGGAGGTTCTCAGGCGGAGTCTCCCAAGTCAGAAGACGATAAACATACCAACTGTCAGGGCTTTCAAACAAGCACATTTGGGCCAAACAAATTCTCTACTTTGGATACAGATTCACCACATCTCGTGGCAGATGGAAACAGGAGTGGGACAAGAACTGGTTCAAACAGAAACAACATGAAGTAATGATATTAACCCAAACGGGGGGGTGGACAGAACCTCCATCACATCTGAGCTGGAGCTAAAACTGGAGTAGCACCGCGAGGAGGGATGACATTCAGGAGACTCCTAAGAACCCAGAGAGAGGAACACATTTTCTAGAACATTCATACCATGGAATAAGTGGCCACTCTGAAGCCATGGAGAGAAAAAACATTTCACTAAAGGTTCCCATTAGGGAATTCATGACATGCCCATTAGTGAATTCAAGGTCAAATTCAAGGTCACCAAATATTTGGATATATTTAGTTGAAGTGCACTGTTGGCAAAAGCCAACTTCTACAGATGATGATAAAAGCATTCTCCCTGGGAGCGATATCTGCCTGAAATCCCAGAAACTCTGGAGGCTGAGGCAGGAAGATCACAAGTTCAAAGCCAATCTCAGCAAATCAGCAAGGCCTTAGGCCACTTAATGAAACCCTATCTCAAAACCAAAAATAAAAAGGGCCGGGGATGTGGTTCAATGGTAAAGTGATCAGGAGTTCAATCCCCAGTACTAAAAGAAAAAAAAAAAAATTCTCCCAGGGAATTGTGTCTCAAATTTGTCTACTCACATCAGTCAGTCTGAATAAATATGGCAAGACCTGGCATCCTCCTGAGGCCTCTTTTGCTGGAAAGAAAATGCTTTTAAATGTCCTCAAACTCTTTAGAAAATATACAGAACACTTGGCTCCGTGGAAGTCCTGCGTCCCTCTCTAAAACTCTCCCTGGGTCCTTTCTCCTGTCGTTGGGCATGAAAGATCTTCATAAATCATGCATGCAAATCTAACTGGCTTATCTCTTCCCGAACAAGGGTAGCAACTTATCTTTGAAATTCAAGGAAACAGAAAAGGACTATTTTTAATCTGGGGAGAACTGATTGCTCAGCGAGAACTGCTTCCCAGGCCCTTCGAAATGTGGCCTAGAACCACTTTTGAGGGGGTCATTCATTTTATCGAAGTGATATACACCAAACTCGGCTTCTCTCCTACTTTGTCATCAATCAGTCAGTCAGCAAGTCTGTGTAGGGTATGTGTGTTGTGTGTTATCTGCAGCTCTGCGTGAGGTTACGGGAGAACAAGATGCCACTGTGTATTAACGGGATGCCCAGAGCTTCCTTCCAGTCATTTTAACCACAGAATTGAAACGCTCAGAGAGGGGGAAGGAAATGCAGAATGACTTCAAGATCTACTTCATGAAAGCAGGCCATCCAGCATATATTTATCATTTGGCATCTTAAAATATTACACTCGGTGGTATTTCTTCTTTAAAAATGTGGCAACATGATATCATTGAGTTAAACTTAGCAAAAGTATATGGAAAATGCAACCAAAGAAAAGCAGTGGGAAATGCATTTTGTCTATAGTTTCCTCACATTAATTTATATGTTTTTACTGAAATCCTTGTGTATTTGTATTTTTAAAGCCCTAATTATAGTTTAGCACATTTTGAAACAACTCTCTGCACTCAAACCTAACCGGATTCTAGAGCCAGCCTATTTCACAGGTAGACCAAAAGTTTTCTTGCATGAGCATCATTTCTGTTAGATTAGAAGAGCCTGGAATTTATAATAAGTTATTTTAATAAACAGTTAGCTTTGCAATTTGACCCCCTTAGTTATTGCTGTTGGGCTGAGGATGTGGCTCAAGCGGTATCGCGCTCGCCTGGCATGCATGCGGCCTGGGTTTGATCCTCAGCACCACATACAAAGATGTTGTGTCCACCGAAAACTAAAAAAAAAAAAAAAAAAAAAAAAAAAAAAAATTAAAATATTCTCTCTCTTTAAAAAAAAATAGTCTCATAATTGTGACTTTTAAAGATAACATGTGTTTATGTTTCTTGTGTGCATGAAATGGTAAAGAACATACTAACATCTTACACTCCTATCACCTAGATAAGTTTAATATCATTTTAAAAATTAATTCACAAATTTTTCATGCACAATGAAAAATTCAAACAGTACATAAAGTTGTAAAATAAAAAGTAGTATTCTACTTCCTCATCTTCACCTGGTCACTCACCTTGATGATGATGATGATGGTGATTGGTACCATGGATTGAATCCAGGGGTGTTTGACTGCTGAACCACATCCCCAGCCATTTTTATTTTATTTTATTTTATTTATTTATTTTGAGAGAGAGAGAGAGAGAGAGAGAATTTCTTTAATATTTATTTTTTAGTTTTCAGTGGACACAACATCTTTATTTTATTTTTATGTGGTGCTGAGGATCTAACTCAGCGCCCCGCGCATGCCAGGCGAGCGCGCTACCGCTTGAGCCACATCCCCAGCCCCCTTTTGATTTTTTTTATTGCTCAGTTGTTGAGGGTCTCACTAAGTTGCTGAGGCTGGCTTTGAATTTGCAATCCTCCTGCCTCAGCCGCCCAAGGTGCTGGGATTACAAGTAGGTGCCACTGTACCCAGCTTTACCTTGCTTCTTAACAGTTTCTTACCATTCTTTCAGAAAACATCTTTGCTCAGATACCAAAATATGCATCGCACTCACACACACACACACACACACACACACACACACACACACACACACAGGCATATTTCAAAATTTTTCATAGAATCACACAATCACCACCCATCGGGGCTCATTTGGCTCATTTTCACATTAGCTGTCTTGAAGCACTTCCTGTTTTTAGTACACATAGACCAATCTTGTTATCTCTAGCAGCTGCCTAAATTCAATTCTGTTGTAGTACATAAATCTTCATCCTACCACATATTTCAACAGCCCCTTATTGATTTGCATGTAAGGTTTCAGGGTGGGTTTTTTTTTTTTTCAATTAAAATAAAAAGGACTAGCTAAATATCTTTTTAGAGCTTGGCTTTAAGTGTATTAGTCAAGTAAATTCCTAAAAGTAGAATTTTTTTTTTAAATATGATTTTCTTTTCTAGCCTACCCTAACTTTTTATAAAAAAAATGTAGACTTTTACAAAAGTCTACATTTCGCTTACAATGTAGACTTTTGCTCAGATGCAGAAGCAGCAGCTCCGAAGGCATCAGGGGCATGCAGTGTGCTGGTCCATGGACTTCACAGTCAGGGAGGCGTGTCCACCTTCAAGATTCCACCGCAGTGTCCTGCCTTCTCCAGGGGAAGTAAGAAATAGGACTGTTTAAAAGTGGTCAGTACCTGATCAGACCTTCGTGATTAAGTCCCCCTGCCTGGGCGCTTTTGGCCACACCGAACCTGCAAACACGGGCTGAAGGAAATTCCCACCCCTAGTCCCTCTTGAGGGAGATTTATGTGACCGTGTGGAGGCTGGACCTCAGCTGGATTCACTGAAGAAGATTTCTTTGGACAAAATAACTCACCCCTGTTCATCAGCTAAGCGGTTCCCAAGCCGTGTGTAATTTTACGAGACTTCGATGCTGTAGAATAGAAGCCAATTTTTACAATCTTGCTTTCATTAAACGCAGAACATTCATCCTACTGGGAAAAATTCGACTCCTTTTGCCAGGATGCACAGCGAGGCCAAACCTCCCGTGTTTCTGTACCACGTGTCAGATTCAAATGAGGCCTTAAGTCACTGGGGTTGGGGAGAGGTTGAGGGGACCGTGTCCTTAAAAAGAACAGAGGAGCTGATGTAAGACGGAACGAAAATTAATAATCTGGGAGACAAGAGAAAATCTGGACAAAGCTAGATTTTCTCCATAAATCAAGCCAGACGGATTTCCATCAAGGCCAAAACTTTTGTGATGTTTCTAAGAGAAGCAGACCAGCGGCCACCCTCTGACTTGGCCACCCGCTGAGTGGTCAAGGGAGAGAGGCCTGGTGCCAGCCTGGCTGTGCCCTCCTGGGTGGATTGTCTGCAGGACTTCCTGGGAGTCTGACAAAAACAGACACTCCCTGCGAGTCCCTTTCATTGAATCAGGAATGGGAAGCAATTCGTCCCCAGATTCAGGGTACTCTTGGGAAATGAACAGTCAGAATTTGGGTCGATGAAAAAGCAGGCAAAGAAAATATGGTGTCTGTGATATATTCCTGGAAGTTTCCCACTGAAAGTTGGTACTGATCCTCACTAGCTCACGGAAATAAAGCAATAAAGCAGAAATAATGAGACAGATGTGAGGCCGAACAGAATGGAATTAATTCAATTAGATGTTTCCTCGTGTTATTCATTTATCCTTTTAACAAATATTTTCTGAGCACCTAGTCTCTAGATGCTTCTAGAAAGAAGCATATGAAGATGATGGACCATACGTAGCTCAGGCAGCGCTCTGCAGTTACAAAGGTTCCATCCCAACAGCCGGCATATAGAAGAACGGAGCAGACCAAGGGCAAAAATGCACCAGACAGAAGCTAAGAAACATGAACACAGCTCGGTTGTGAGATTTAACAAAAAATGAATATTCTAGAAGCAGAAAAATGACTTCTTTGTTATGATAAGAGAGTATACCTTTTATTCCAAAATCCAAGAAGCATTCACAAAATTGACTACGTATTAGGCATATGAATTACACCGTATGAACCCAAGCTTAATGGGCTTAGATGAACTTTCAAACCTCTGGATCAAACTATACCTGAAGCCAATCCAATTTGGGCCCTTTGAATATTTCAGCCAGGAAACCCCCGGCCTCTCCTTTTCTTAAGCCCAGCTTTCTGACACTTGGAACAAGAACATTCTGATCCCAACCTTTGAAAATTCTATGCTCTGCCCAAGTATAAATCAAATGTAGAGGAAAGATCAAGATATTTTCAGACCAAGTTTGTGCCTATACTTCCTCTTCAGCGCCATGAACTTCAAGGATCTGAGACACAGTGGCTGAACCTGGGAGAGTAACAAAGGGACAGCACATGGTGGGGATGCTCGGCAATCCCAAAAACAGTCTGGGGGCCACGTGTTCAGGAGTGAAATCAACACCTTCCGACAAAATTCCTTAAATAACCCACTGCTGAAGATGCCTTTCAGGAGAAACCGCCAGAACCCACCTCGAAGGTTTGGAACCAGCTTTTCAAAAAACAGAGATGTGCATGAAAAGTCTGCTCACCTGGACTTTTGTTATCACCAACTCAAAATACCCCAATCAGATAATGCCCCCTCCAGAAAACCATGACCTGTGAAGACGTGTGATCACTCTCTACAGCTGCTCCAAAGAACCCCCAAACTCCCACTTCTCATCGTCCAACCGTAAGCAACTTCTCCCCTCTCCCTTCCTATAAATTCCCCAAGTGCCCACTGGTGGGGGAAATAGGTTGGTGCTTTGTAGCTCCCAACCACCTTGACAGTTCACGGCACAGTAAGGCTTTTTCTTTTTGCAGAAAAGGCAATGTCCCGGTATTGGCCGTGGTTTGTGGGACAGTGAGCCCTGTTTCACAGCAAGAAGGAAGTATTTCAGAAAAAGGATTTCACGTATTTGATAGCTTTTTTTTTTTTTTTTGAGAGTCGACAAATTTTAAAAATGCAATGAAGCCCATTGTGTCATTAAAAAACAAGCAACTACAAACTCCAGAGAAAATACAAAAAAAAAAAAAAAAGCACTGCTTGGATCCACAGTGAACAATGTTGACATGGCCTGAGTAACATAGTCATTTTTTTGAATTTCAGTTTTTTACAATCAACATACTGCTGCAGCCCAGATAATGCTACCATTTCAGAATAGAATACAAACGTCACCCTAGACAGTGGGGAAGCTGTCCAGTCCATGTGACGGACCTGGGAAGTAGGAAGGGAAAAACAATAGGACCAGTTGCTCCAGCCAGTTGCTCCGGGTCCAGGTGGGGTGGGATAACATGGCAGGAGGGTGTGACAGAGGAATGCAGCTCAGGGCAGGACAATCAGGAAGCAGGGAGAACTCTCCTCACCTCCAAAAGATAAACCCCAAAGGCATGCCCCAATGACCCCTCCTCCAGCCACACCCTACCTACAGTTACCCCCCAGTTAATCCCTGTCAGTGGATTAATCCCTGTTTAGGTTAAGGCTCTCCTAACCCAGTCATCTGGGATAGGACCAAAGCAAGACCAAAATCCAGCTGGGCAACATCCAGCATCTGAGGCACAGGGCACGGTGACATTTTATAAAAGGGCTGTGCAGCTTGACCCCTGCAGACTTGCTGATTGCAGGGCACATGGCCTCCCTTGGCTTGTTTCTGAGGCTCAGTCCCTGCAGCTTTCCTGGACAGACAGCCCGGTGTTCTGGCATCTCTTAATCCCGGGGGTCTCTGCTTCAGTTCTGGCATCCTTCTCATTCCTCCACCAGGACCATGTGGTTGACCCCACCCCGCCACCATCCTGAGCAGTAGTCAAGCCTATCAGGACCATGGCTGCCGCAGCCTGTGGGGCCCTGGGTGGCTGAGCTTGTTCAGATGACTTCTGAGGACCCTGTGCAAGCAGGCTGTCCCCATAGTCTCTTCTCAAAGGAATTTTTTATTTTACATACTTGAGCCTAAGATGAGCGTGGTCTTGCCAATTCCCGAGATGCCCTCAAGTCATGGTTCTTATTGGGTTTTTTTTTTAAGTGACTGGCATATGTATATTTACTTGTCAGTATTTCTTTTTTTAATATTTATTTTTTTAGTTTTAGGTGGACACGATATCTTTATTTTATTTTTATGTGGTGTTGAGAATCAAACCCAGCGCCCCACGCATGCCAGGCAAGCGCGCTACCGCTTGAGCCACATCCCCAGCCCTCTTATTGTTTCTTTAAAGTAGTGGCTATCATGTCTTTAACAACACACCTTCCTTAGTTCCAGTTTGACTCACAGTTTTCTGATGAAACAGCAAGTTTTTCAAAATTTTCTGCTTTGCTTTCTGTTCTTGATGATCTCAATCAACTTGGCAAAAAGCAGCCAACAGTACCCAGGTCACCGCCTGAATGCTATGCTGCCTGGAAATTTCTTCTGAAATTCAGCCTCACAGAATGTCTCAGGACATGGTCAAAATGTAGGCAACTTCTTAGCCAAAACATAACGCAAGTGGCCTCTGCTCCAATTTCCAATAGAGTCCCCCTCTGAAACCTCACGAGTTTGGTCTTCACTCCCCACAGTCCTATCACAGTTCTGCCCAGGTCTTGTGAGCTCCCACTGGAGGTGCCCACGAAGCTCCACTTACAACAATCCGAACTTCCAGTTTACTTCTCCAAACTCTTCAAAATTCTTCCCACAAATTCCAAAAAGCTCTAGAAGCTTCTGAACCACACAGATTAGTCACAGCAACAACCCTAGTTCTAGGTCTCCATTCTGTTCTAGGAAACTTTTTTTTATTTTATTTATTTTATTATTATTTTTTTTAATCACTGTGACCAAAAGACCTGAAAAGAACAATTTTACAGGAGAGAGGAGGAAAAGCTTATTTGGGGCTCACTGGTTCAGAGGTCTCAGTCCTTAGATGGCCGACTCCATGCTCTGAAGTGAGGCCGAAGAGGGCGGTGGAGGAAAACCACTCAGGACATGGCATCAGAAAGGAGAGAGAGAGAGAGAGAGAGAGAGAGAGAGAGAGAGAGAGAGAGAGAGAGCTGTCTCTTCACCACAGAAAAATATAGATCCCAAGGGCCTGCTCCCAGTGACCCACTGCCTCCTGCCACAATCTACCTGCCTGTCCATCCCGGTCACCCAGTTGATCCCTGTCAGGGTGTTGATGCACTGACTAGGTTAAGGGTCTCGCCCTCTTCTCACCTCTAAACTTCCTGGGGTCGCCTCACACATGACCTCTGGGGGGGCATCTCCTATCTAAATCATAACATTTGGTGATATGCAGGACAAGCCGGGACGTGGGGAAGAGGCAGGGGGGTGTTCAAAATGTCTCCACAACCAGTGCCACAGGGACACACCAGCCATCAGAACGGATGCCATCCATCACACCCCGCTCGCCACACCAAACTGCCTATTTAACAGCAGCTCAGGAGACACCACTCCCTGTTGGTGGGGTGCCAGCCAATGCAGTCTTTCTGGATGACCTTAATTGTTGGCTTTTTTAGAAAGCTATTTGAAGCCGGGTGCAGTGTGGCACAGGCCTGTCATCCCAGTGGCTCTGGAGGCTGAGGCAGGAAGATCACAAGTTCAAGGCCATTCTCAGCAACATGGAGGTGCTAAGCAATTCAGTGAGACCCTGCCTCTAAACAAAATACCAAATAGAGCTGGGGATGGGGCTCTGTGGCTGAGTGCCCCTGAGTTCAATCTCTGGTGCCCCCCAAAATAACAACAAAGAAAACTATTTAACACATTTACTGAATTGGATTGAATATTGTCCTAGGTTAAAACATAAAAAGGATTGTTTGGCTAAGAGCTTTATTGAGATGTGATTCGCAGCCCCCCCTGGTGAACTCTTATCAGGTATTCAGTCCCATGCATTTTAGTGTAACCCCAAGTTGTGCACCCACCACTGCAGTCCATTTCAGGACATTTTTATCAGCCAGCTAAGAAATCCCCTACCCTTTAACTGCGGCCCTTACTCCCCCGCTCCAACCCACCCCCAGCAACCGCTCATCTGCTTTCTGGCTCTACAGATGTCCTAGCCTGTGCATTTCATAGATCATAGGATGGATGGTCTTTTGTAGCTGCATTCACTTAGCATGTTCTCAAGCTTTGCCTGTGTCACCCTGCACCTCGGCGTTCCATTTCTTCTCGTTGCCAGATAATTTCCCATTGCACAGATCTGCAGCACTGTGGCCGATCATCAGCTGAGGAGCGCTTGGGCTGCCTCCCCCAGGGGCTGTCGTGAACAACCGTGCTCTGAACACTCAGGTACAGTGTTTTGTGCGGGCCTATGTTTCTGTTTCTCTAAGGTAGATGACAGTGGGTTTGCTGGGCCAGATGATAACTCCATGTTTCACTTTTTGAAACTGTTTTCCAAAGTGGCTGCACGATTTTACATTCCCACCTTCAGTGTCTAAGGGTTCCAATTTCTCCACATTCTCCACTAAATGATGTCATCTGACTCGATTGTAGACATCCTAATGGGTGAGAATTGATATCTCTCTGTGGGTATTTTTTTTTTTTTTTGATGGGGGGAGGTACTGGGGATTGGACTCAGGGGCACTAGTGAGCCACATCCCAGCCCTATTTTGTATTTTATTTAGAGACAGGGTCTCACTGAGTTGCTTAGCGCCTCGTTTTTGCTGAGGCTGGCTTTGAACTCATATCCTCCTGCCTCAGCCTCCTGAGCTGCTGGGATCACTGGTGTGTGTCAGTAGTATTCCCCACAACCAAAAGATGGGCTCCATAAGGTGCATCAGCGGGGACGAGCAAATGTGGTGTGGACGGACCGTGAAATCCGACTCCACTATGTGACAGAATAAAGTTTTAGACGTGTGCAGGGACACAGAGGAGCCTTAGAGACATTACGCCATGTGAAACAAACACAGAAGGATAAGTACGGTGTGATTCTACTACTTAAGGTTCCCTGAATAGGTAAATTAGCGGAAGAAGTAAGTTGATGAGAGGTCACCAGGGGCTGGCACGGGAGGAGAACGGGCAATTTCTGCTTCTCATTGGGTACAGAGTTTGTTTGTGATAATGAAAAGTTGTAGGGAAAGAAATATTGGGGATGATGGTTATACAAGAGTTTTAATATGATCAATGCCACTTAATTACACCCTGAAATGGTTACGAGGGAAAATTTATGTTATATGTTTAATGAAATTTAAATTAAAACATTTAAAAATTATAGACACACATATATAGGCCCCGTGGTGAATTGGCCTGCTTTCCCTCACTGTGACAAATACAGGAGATAATCAGCTTTAAAGAAGGAGAGATTTATTATGGCTCACCCTTTCAGAGGTATTTTAGTTCATGGTCACTTGGTTCCATTGCCGTGGGGACTCTGGTGACACAGTACATCATGGTGGGACAGCACTACTTACTTCATGGTGGCCAGGAGAGAGGAAAAGGGGGCAGGTCCCCATATGTCCTTCCAGGACACAGCCCGGTGACCTAACTTTCTACCCCAAGGCCTCGCCTCCGACAGGTCTCACACCTTCCCAGTAATGCCACATTTGGGGGCCAAACCACCTTAGGATATGTGCTAAGGGGCACAGTCAAGACCCAAACCTTAACAACTGGTCAGCAATGAAGGAGGGAAGTTTTCTCTTTTTACTCGAAACATTCCTCGGGTCCTCTCTGAGCTTCCTTAACATATACATGTCCTATCTTTCTAAGTCAACAAGGGTATTTATCAAAATTATGAGGTGGTTTTATTTTTCTAGTATGATTTTCTTCATTTAGGAAACCCGTGTTGCCAAATGATTTCCTAGCAGTTTTCTGTTTCTAGAAGTGGAGACGCTTTGTTGTCTTTTTGCAAATGTTGCTTGGATAAAATGACCAGAATGGGCACTTGGGATGCATGTATAAAACAAGTGACCACCCGTTAATCTTAGAGGTTAGTGTTCTGTTTAGTAACTGGAGTGTAATTTTTAGTAGTACTATCCCCTTTTAAATTTAGACAATATTTTTTTTTCCTAAATTTAGAGTGAAAAATAATTATTTTGCTTCCTGGGAGATGTGTGCACACGCATGAGTGCTAGTCCAAACGAACGTGTCTCTGCTCTGTAATGTGCACTCAGCTCTTGTGTCACGCTGGGGAAAGGGGAATGGAATGAGCTGACACTTTCACAGCACATACCAGAGCTACATATGGCATTGAATTAAATGGAATGTTCCAGATTCAGGGAAGCATATCACTGTTTACTGTAATTGTCTGTCTGGACCACAGATGAGCAAGAGCTTGGATAGGGAGGAAAAAACACAAAACCAAACCCCCTTTGTCTGTGGAATTGGAGGTATGGGCCTAGGCCCCCAGTCAGGGAGAACTGGCCCTGGGCATGCCTTTTGGTGGGTGGTAGGCTGGCCCTGCAACCTGCTTACCTATTTGTATGCGTTGCGACTTAGCCTCCCTAATTCCTTTTAAAATATTCACCTTGAAGGCTGAGACAGGAGGATTGCAAGTTCAAGGCCAGCCTCAGCAATAGGGAGGCACTAAGCAACTCAGGGAGACCCTGTCTCCAAATAAAATACAAAATAGGGCTGGGGATGTGGCTCAGTGGTTGAATGCTCCTGAGTTCAAGCCAAGGAAAGAAAGAAAGAAAGAAAGAAAGAAAGAGAGAGAGAGAGAGAGAGAGAGAGAGAGAGAGAGAGAGAGAGAGAAAGGAAGGAAGGAAGGAAGGAAGGAAATGAATCGTGTCCTTGTACAACTAAAAAAATAAAAATAAAAAAATATTTCGACCATGAGAATTCTTTATAATAGTGAAGTCCAGAAACTAATCTAGGAAGAAAGGAACTTCCCCCCATTTGCTCATGCTTCTTGGTCTCTCTCTACCTGTTTTTTTGATCTGGAATTCAAACAGACTGTAACAGGACTGGCAAAGACAGAATCTTCCCTGGAGGGCAGGGAGGGGGGCCAGGCCAGGAGTACAGTTTTGCTTGGGTCCGAGACAGAGAGAAAGCTACAGATACCTCCTATCAATGAATGTCGCCTCCAGGACATGAGAATAGCATATGGTACTTATCCTGCCTGAGATCTTTTTCCTTTCCTCCTCCTCCTCCTCCTCCTCCCTCCTCCTCCCCTCCTCCTCTTCCTCCTTCTTCTACTTCTTCTTCCTCCTCTCTCTCTCTCTCTCTCTCTCTCTCTCACTAGGCCTGAAGCCAGGATTTTGCACAAGCTGAGTAAGAACGGGGCTACATCCCCAGCCATTTTTACTTTTTTATTTCTGGACAGGGTCTTGCAAGTTGCCCATGCTAGTCTCAAACTTGCCATCCTCCTGCCTCAGCCTCCCAAACAGCTGGGATTATAGGCCTGTGTCCCTGTGCCTGGCTCTTGAAGAGCATAAGCCTTTTCTTATTTCTGCTGCCTCTGGACTGTAAGCTCCTTGAGGCCAGGGATGTGTTCCAAGCTGTTTCCCCTGCATCTGGCACAAACATCGTCATGTTTCAAGTTAAAAGTATTTCACACAGTTATCCCGGCCATCAAATAATGCGGGGGGGGGGGGGGGGGGGGAGGGCGGAGGATTACAATTTTTAAAATCCTCAAGGATAACACAGTCATTTCCAAAAAGAAATTCTGCAGAGATGTGAAATGAAGGTCGGTACCACCTGAATTTTTTTCTGTGGGGCTGGAGCCGACATTTCCCCCAAACAAGAAATGAGGACCCTGGGACCAACGAAGAATGAGGATCACAAACAAGTTCAATTAAAAAATTTACCCTTAATACTCTTGGGGCTGGGGCTGTGGCTCAAGCGGTAGCGCGCTCGCCTGGCATGCGTGCGGCCAGGGTTCGATCCTCAGCACCACATACCAGCAAAGATGTTGTGTCTGCCAAAAACTAAAAAATAAATATTAAAAAAATTCTCTCTCTCTCTCTCTCTCTCTCTCTCTCTCTCTCTCTCTCTCTCGTCTAAAGAAAAAATTAAAAAAAAAATTTAGAGATTCCTAGGATGTCTAGTGCAGATTTTCCAATTTTAAGATGTGTATCTAAATAAGAGATGAAAGATCAGCTCTTTCATGACTAAACATTTATAACCACATATTTTAAGTCTTATCTTCTCAGGACTCTTTACACGTCTGTTTGTATTGGACCACCAGCAGCAAATTCCTGCAGTTTTATAACCATGTGACATTGTTGTCATTGCTGTTAGCCCAGGCACCGCTACATCTGTTGGTAGAAAGACTAAAAGTATTCTCTCATGAGTCACTGAAACACAATTGCCAAAACCAATTAAACCAGGGCCAAATATGACAAGTCACCAGAAGACTTTGAGCAATTTACAATGTTTTTGCTGGGAAGGGAAATGAGATGAAAAAGAGAAGTCAATTTGCATAGCACTTTTTCCCTTTCTTTCTTTCTTCTTTTTGCTGGTGAGCTATGGAAGTTATAATTACTAAAATTCAGTGATACATCTTCTTTATTTTTTAATTTTTTTAAATATTTATTTTTCAGCATTCGGTGGACACAATATCTTTATTTTACTTTTATGTGGTGCTGAGGGATCGAACCCAGCGCCCCGCACATGCCAGGCGAGCGTGCTACCGCTTGAGCCACATCCCCAGCCCCGATACATCTTCTTTTTGATGCTTTTCTCACTGTGTCCAGAGATGTTTATCAGCACTTGTTGTGGTTGTTCCTTTCCATCTCTACATGATGACAGATGCCACTTGTTCCCATAGCTGGAGGGGCTAAGCAAGAACAAAGTGTATGAGAAACCGGGACTGGATTTTAGGTTGAACCATCAAGTACTGGCCATATATTTAAGAGGCAATAAGACAAAGGAGCAATGTCATTCTGCACATAAAACAGCCTTGGGGAAGGACATTCAGTTCAAATAAATGTTTGGGATTGAATTAGAGAGACAACCGGGGTGGTATTTGTCCATCCTCACTTCACCAAGTTCAAGAATAGTAACTGGGCTGGGAATGAGGCTCCGGGGTAGAGTGCTCGCCTGGCATGCATGAAGTCGTGGGTTCAGTCCCTAGTACTGCCAGAAAAAGAGCAGTAAATGGTTGGCAGGACTTGTAGGAAATAGGACATCTCATTCAATGTAAGTTTCAGGAGGAAACAGTGTCAATTTATTACATCGTGGAATAAACAAAGTAGCTGACTCAATTTACTGTGCACTGTCCCACTGAGATCTTTGCAGACTCATTAAAAATCGTTTCAACAAAATTGAGGTTCAGAGTATTTGTTTCCAAAATATTCTAAAAGTAGAAGAAAAGACGTGCTCAGTGAGACGCTCTGGTTTGAAAGTGTCTCCCAGAGTTCATGTGCTGGAAGCTAGATCACCAATTGAACGGTACAGAGAGGCAAGGGGACGTTGAAGAGATGACCGGATTGTTAGGAGGAAGTGATCGGTCGTCTTGGGTCTGTGTTAGCTATAAGAGCAGGTTGTGGATGAGCAGGTCTGACCCTCGAGTTGTGTCTTGTGTATGCACTCACTTATGCTTCTTCTTTCACACCATGCTGGGATGCAGCCCTTGCCAGATGTGGTCACGTGATTGTGGACTTCCAGCCTCTAGAACTGTGAACCAAATAAACCTTTATTCTATATAAATTTCTCCTTTCCTGGCATTCTGTTCTAGCAATGGGGAACGTACTGAGACAAGAGTATCCATGCAGCTAGTGGCCACCACGGTGAATACCTGCGTGTGGCTAGTGCTGCCGTATTGGACAGCATTTCAGTTGGACAGGGCTAATCAGTTGGACAGAGAAGGGAAGCCTCTTAGAATTTTCAGGCTCTAAGAGGGAAACAGAATGAGAAAAGCCTGAAGCCTTAGGTACGTACAGAAATGTCGGAGGAAAGCGGGACTCTCGCAAGTCCAGAAAGGAAGGAGCTTCAGAAGATGGTAACAGGACAAGAATGCCACCTACAACTGGGGCCACAGCTGGAAAGTGCTGGGGAATTTAGTAATAAAAGGATCACACGTGGCCTTGGAACAGGTGGGACGGAGGAGTCAGACCCCAGATCATGGCGAGTTCAAAAGTGAGCAGGGAGCTAAGAGCCAGAGCTTATGAGTGTGACAATCTTCTACAATCAAATACATAAATTAAGGTGATCGAATAGCCTAGAAGAAGGGGATTCTGGAGGGAAAGGGTACGTTCTGGGGGTTAAAGTAGCAAATTCTGTTATATGCACTTATGAACATGTGAAAATGAATCCCACATTTCTGTATGACCAGTGAAAACATTAAATATATATTAAGAGATTAACGTGAGGGCCACACGGTGCCTGACGCGTCCCACAAATAGCCCTATGGAAAAATGGGCAAAGGACTTGGTTGGACATTTCTCTAATGGTCAATGGGTATATGAAAAGAAAGTTCAACATCTCTAATCATCAGGGAAATGCAGATTAAAACCACAGCGAGATATCACCTCACACTGTTAGAAAGGCAATTATTTTAAAAAGATAAAAGACAGTGTGTTGAAGATGTGGAGAAAAGGGAATCCTATGTACTTCTGTTGAGAATGTAAATAGGTCCAGTCATTGTGGAAAACAGTGTGGAATGTCCTCACAAAATTAAAAATAAGCTGGGCGTATTGGTGCATGCCTACAATCCAGCAGCTCAGAGGCCGAGGCAGGAGGATTGCCTGTTCAAAGCCAGGCTCAGCGACGTAGCGAGGCCCTGAGCAACTTAGTGAGATCCTGTCTCTAAATGAAAAATTTTCAATTTCTTCACCAAAAAAAAATAAATTAAAATTAAAAATAGCACCATCATCTGATCCAGAATTCCCCCCTCTAAATACGTATCCAAAGGAAATGGAATCGGTGGCTGGCAGAGACATCTACTACCATGTTTATCTGAGCACCATTCACCACAGGCACAACCTAGGTGTGCAATGCTGGACGAATGTAAGAAAATGATCTTTAAAGAGTATTATTCAGCCTAAGAAGGAAGGGAATCCTAATGTCTGTGACAACAAGATGAACGTGGAGGTCACTACGCCAAGTGACACAAACCAGGTGCAAAAGGACAAGCCTGCATGACACGTGGAATCTGAGTCCAACTTCTAGAAGCAGGAGGTGGACCAGGAGCTGGGAGGGGGAGATAACAAAGTCTTGGTTATGCACGGTGGGACAGTCCCTGAGGTCTAACACATAGCAAGGTGACTGCATTGAACAGGACCCTATTTAATACTTGAACTTTTCTAAGAGAGTAGATCTTTTTTTTTTTCTCATTTCACACACACATAAAATAAAATAGCAGTGATGTGAGAGGATGGGTGTGTTACTTAGCTTGATGGAGGTGGTTATTTGACAATTTATTGTCTATCAAAGCATCAAGCCATACACGTTAAATATAAAAAACAAAATCAGCCTAAAATAGAACCTTATTTAAAATACCATTAATATTCCCCTTGTATTCTCTCTCATTCTGAAAGGGTCTATGTGTTCCAATCCTTCCAGAGGAGCAGAGGGAGAAGGAGAGAAGAAGATGAGAGAGTGCGGTGGAGCTCACTTGGCACGTGGGGACCTCCAAGCAGAGGTGTGCACTAAGGTGTGCGTCACGGGGACGCACATCACACCTGCGCCACGTGAGTCAGAGATGCTCTTTCCCACGAGCTGGGAGCCGAGCAGACAGCTGGCGATGAAAACGACCTTTCTCCATCAATGAGGATGATCCAAGATGCTGACCTGAATCAGGCTCTTCCCTTTGTCCCCTGGTGGGACGGGAGCCACTGACGGATATGTTTCTCGCTGAACCGAGACTCATTATGCTGTGACCTTGCACAGGGACCTTTTGTTCAGCAGCAGAAGCGACGTGGGCAGGCTGGCCAGGGCATAACTGTCCACCTACCTCTTCATGAAAGTCCTTTGAGCCCTTTTTGGCTCGAGTTAAGTCATGGCAGCGGTTCAAGCCTGGCAGGCTCTACCCAGTGAGTGGAGGATCTGGCTGCAGAATCCAGGCTCCGACAAACCATGTTGCATTTATTTCACGCACACTGAAAACCCAGAGCTGACTTCAGCTGGTCTCGGGCCTATTTTCAGTCTCTTTTGGTTCTTTATTTGCATCAATTCTGCAAGAATAATACATACAATATTCTATTTGCAAACGTTTTGTGATCTAAAAATCTAAGCCTTTGTAAGGAGGATTCCCTGGAGCCACTGACACCACGGAGATCTTAAATCTGCCTTCGATTTGCATCTTCAAAATTTGTCATAGCAGCCGAGCACAGTGGCACATACCAGTATTCCCAGCGGTTTGGGAGGACAACGATTTCAAAGCCAGCTTCAGCAACTTAGCAAGGCCCTAAGCAACTCAGGGAGACCGTCTCTAAATAAAGAGGTACTGGGGTTGTGGTTCAGTGGTTAAATGCCCCTGGGTTCAATCCCTGGTACCAAAAAAAAAAAAGTTTGTCATAGGAGGCTATAGTCCCCAGGCCTTCCGTCATTCTTTGCCAAGAGCCAGAGGAAACATCAGGAAATAAAGCTATTAAATTTGGAGGGAAGTACTCAAGGCTGATCAAAAAAAATCTGTACCCAAGATAGTTCACAGGTGACGACACCCCTGTGGGACCGACAGTTTTACCTGGACCATTCTCTTCCATTTCAAGACTGGTTCTGCTCTTGAAGAAGCCACATGGTAAACGGAACCTTAGTTGTGTGCCAGCTATAATTTCCTGGTGCTAGCAGTGAGCTAAGCCCACAGAACTGCCTGTTCTCCCAGACCTCTCAGCCGGAGACTCGGGAAACGTAACTCACGCTCACTCGCTTGGAAACTGCCCTTCGGAAATAAGACAGTTTGATTGCAATCTGGAACCATAGCGTCTTCCTGAAAGTCATTTCAGAATGTTAATATTTATGTTTGTTAAAGGAAAAAGTTAACATTTCCGACGAGAACTGGGAGAAAAAAAAATAAGCTGATATCGATTGATCATTTTTATGTGCCAAGAGCTATCCTCAGCCGTGGTTCTCAAAGTATCTCAGTTTACCACGAGCTGGGAGCCGAGCAGACAGCTGAAACAACCCCAAGGATTAGGTTCCATGTGGTTCTGTTCACAGAGGAGGAGTGGGAACTCTGGGGGATAATCAACCAGTGGGTTTATGGCCCCCGTGGTGGGAGCCGAGCCCGGCAGCCTGGGACAGGGAGACTCCCCTGACTTAGGAAAGTCCTCGGTACCCTCAGGTAGCAGAGCACAGGATGCAGGGGCTCTGTGCAGACAGGAGTAGAAAGAGCCTCTCAGGACAAGGAACAGAGCTGGACCATCTTCGCAGGTGAAAGGTTTTGGTTACCTCTTCAGGGCCATCAACAAGAAGGCCATCCACGCTGATTTCCACTGACAGCCATATTTGGGCAGTTTGGGGATGGAGGAGCTTTAGGATAAAGCAGTGAGAGAAAGAGAGGGACCTGATTCTTGGTGACCACAGTGTCCCTGGAGACCCGCTGCCTTTGGACTTCACAATGCGGAGGATAAGAAATCTTCCCATGGCTCCGCGCAGTATGCGATGAAGCTCTGGATTGCTACCGGAAGCTCCAACATCCTAAGAAAGTGCTAGCTTCTTCAGGGTCTGCAAGCCAGG
This sequence comes from Ictidomys tridecemlineatus, assembly GCF_052094955.1. Classification (NCBI taxonomy): domain Eukaryota; kingdom Metazoa; phylum Chordata; class Mammalia; order Rodentia; family Sciuridae; genus Ictidomys; species Ictidomys tridecemlineatus. The sequence goes on along the minus strand of NC_135489.1, from coordinate 92,027,926 downwards.
CATCCCAGCCAGGGGCCCAAGGGAAGGCAAGGTGACGTTCAGAGACTCTGGGGCCCCAGTGACAACTAGGATGAGGCCAAGTCAACTAAAACCACAAGGTCTCGACCCAGGTCGGGGAACCACTCCGGGTTAGCCTGTGATCCAGGCATCGTAGCCAGGGCAGCTCAGCGGCTGGGCCACACTGCCCAATGCAGACGGCAGAAACCAAAATCCCAGGGCAGCCCTCTCGGCCGGCCACAAGGTCATAGCCACCCCTCCCCCAGCTCTGAAGACCCAACTACCCTCTTGGGAAGAGCCAGGTGAGGAAAAGGAAATATGAAAGGTCCAATTACCCACCCACTCCCAACAACAGATTAGTTCAATGAGAGCAAAATTGAAATGCAAAAATTTGGTGAAGGACCGACATCTCTCGAGATCTGTGGGGGATAGATTCTAGGATCCCCACTGAGACCAGAACCTGAGGCTGCTCATCAAGTGCATTATGTAAAAGTGGCATACTATTGTGCACCACCCATGCACACCATTCATGATACACCAAATCACCTCTGTATGACGTATCATGCCCGGTACAGTACGGACGCTATGTTACAGTGGTCTTGTATGGTTTAGGGAACAGTAACAAGGGAAAAGATCATGCGTATTCAGTAGAGACACATTTTTTTTTCCTACTTTTGATCTGTAGTTGGTTGAATTCCAGGACATGACACCCATGGGCACAGAGGAGCAGGTAACAACCTCCCCCTTCAACCCAACCTGTGCCACTGCCCAGCAAGGTGAGGACTCACGCGAGGATTAGAGCCCTTTGGAAAAGAAAGATGCTAACCCTCTTTTTCTTGTTCTGCAACATTGTTTATCTGTTTAAGGCCCGTGATAGAAGGCCTGAGAATACAGCGGGATTTGCAGAAGAGGAGACCAACCCTGACTCTTGCTGATCACCTCCATTTTTCTCTGAAGAGAATGACAGACGTCTAACTCAGAGATGCCCTCTGTTCTCTGTTGGTCCCCACAGGAGGGACCACTGGTTCATTATCACGCTTTATCCCTTCTGAGGGGCCTTCCCAACCTACACTGCACGAGACCATCACCAATTGACCAGAGTTGGAAAACAAATGGAAAAGATGGGGCTGAGGATTTAGCTAGGTGGGGGAGCACTTGTCTAGCACATGCAAAGCCCTGGGTTCAGTTCCCAGCAAAAAATAAAAACCTATTTGCAAACACTAATTTGATGAACATTAGGAATGAAGAGTCCGAAGCTAGCTTGTGGAACTCAGATCTGCACTTCCAAGAACCGGATTTTCGTCCTGATCTCTTTCATCCCTGCCGGCCGGCCTTCCCTTCCTCTCCCTGCATCTTGTTCCCAGGCATGGTAAAACCCGGAGGCCCTCCTCGGGCTTTTCAACTGGTTCCAGAGTCCGAAGTAACCACTGTTTTTAAGACACCTCGCAGCAGCCAAAAGTTCCGCCTCCCAGGGCGGGCTCCCTCCGCTGTCAGTGTGGTTGCACATCTGACAACCATTTGGTGGCATAAGTGACGAGATCAGAACAAGAAACACAACCTTTTGTTGGCTTTCCTGCTGATCCACTGGAAATGCAGTTAGGCCCACAAAAGCCGATTCTGACTTGACTCTCAGCAACGCAGCGTCGGCAGGAGACAGTTCCCACCTTGGAGACGGTGGATGGCTGTCCACAGAGGGTCCCAAAGGGAGTCCTCTCTCGCACTAGCTCTGCCTGGCCACCTTTGGAAATTTCCCAGCATTCTTGAGAAGACCAGTTGGATGGTCTCAGTGGGTGATGTCATTTGTCCCCTGGGCCATTACTGCTCAAGGCTAGCAGGCCGCCAGGCCACAGACTAGTGGCAGCCCTAGGATCAAAGGCTCGGGGCTCTGCTTGGCCACATTGTGGCATCCATAGTTGGTTTCCTCCATTCCGCTCCTGGCTTTGCCCCTCGATGACACCTGTGTTCTGTGTCCACATCCCAAGCACACAACCCTGAACACCTTTATCCGCTCCTCAGACTCCTCCTCAGTTCTGAAAGCAGCGCACCAACTTGGTATAAGGTCTGGGAGAATTTCCCAGCAACATCAGTGCGTCCCAGGATCGGAGGCAGGCGAGACAGAGTGCAGGGCGTGGCTTCGAGGTCAGACAGCCTGGGGGTCATTAGCCGCCCTGTGCCTCTTGGGACAGGTTTCTCCATCTTTTTCAGCCTCTGGGTTGCCAGAGGAGGAAAAAACTAAGACAATTTAGCTTGATGATCTTACTTGGCTTTGTTTTCAATTTTAAAATCGGGCAATGCTTCATTCCATGAAATAGAATGAGTGTTCCAAATGAGCCGAGCAGAGAGGTTGGTTTTGCAAGACAGAAAAGTGCTGAAGAAAGCGGATGGGTCATTTTGAAGTACTTTGCTGCTGAGGCCGGGCAGGGAGGGAGGACAACAGACGGTTAACTGATCTGTGGACATGATGTCAGCTGAGGCTCCCTTTTCCAGGTACCAGGGCAGAGGGGACTCCATGACCCTGACGATTGGTAGTGGACTATGACGTCCTGAATCCTGATTTCTCCAAAGGCCAGGCGAGCAGCTGCGGTGCGGCTTGGTGACCTGGAACACCAGTGACTCTATTCTGACTTTAGCCTGGTCTGTTGGGGTTGGTGCAGGAGCTTGGTCCAAAACAACGGATCCCTGTAATTCCCAGTCAACAGTGTCCAATGCAGCACTGAAGCCTGCTGCTTGGGTTGTTAGGGTAACTGAGCAAAAATCGGGGGAACCTTTGTTTCCGTGGTTCGTGGCTTTCTTCTCCCCCCATCCCTCCTCACACACACAGGGAATATTCCAGAAAGAAAACCCTGGATCATTTCCTGTCATCCTTCCTGGGTGGGAACAAGGGATTGCTGTAGGGACGAAGTAGAGTCGTGAAGGACACTAGGAGACAGATTCCACCTCTCGTGTCTGCTAAGGGCATAAATCATGCTTCTCAGGGCCTGGGGCTGCTGCAGGTGGTGACTGCTCTGCTGGACACTGACGGACACCAGAGGAGAGGGAGGCTTCCCTTCGCACCCTGGTTTGGTACCTAGCAGCCAGGAAACCTAAATCCAGGTGTGCTGCAGAGTTCTGCTGCAGGATGTTCTCACGGGCCTGGTAACCAGCAGCCTGAGCTGGAAAGGAACCAGGGACCTCCGGCAGGAAGGAAAAGTCCAGTCGCCATTGCAGCCTCCCACGGGGCCTCCACCTATTCTGCCTCCTCTGCCTCCACTCATGATTCCAAGGTGGACTTTCCATATGCACTTCCTTCCCCGTGTGCCCCGTGACAGTGCCCCAGCTCTGAGCCCCTTTCCTGGTACAAAAAAATGCAGGACGGGGTGGGGGGGGGGATAAGAGAAAGGCAAACTTGAAACAAACACATATAGGTATATACGTAATATAACATTCTATATAATTGAGTTATCTTATATAATATCCTTCATCCTGCATGGCACAAAATGTAACAAGGCTACAAATAACCTACATACAAGTACTGTCATATTATTATTGATCTCTAAGTGGATTTTCAGTGTTGCTCTCATCTTCTTTTAAAAGAGTACATACATTTAACTTTTTGGAAATGCCGAAGCTTGGTTAGATGGTCAGGCCAGTGGAGGACTGGAGACTCCGGGAACCCCGCGCAGGGCTGTGTGTACGGGTCCCGTACTCTCATAAGCTACACGTGGAGAGCTGGCCAGGAGGGAAGGGGATGTGGGCCAGCCCCACCCGTGGTGGAATCGAGGCCCAGGTTCTGAACAGTGTGTGCTTTCCACTGCTGAGAAAATCACAGGCCTGAGAACACTGGCTGGTGGAGAGAAGAGGGTTCTCTGGGCCCAGGGCTTTGGAGGTGTCAGTCCATGATTGACACGGCTGCGGGGGCCTGTGCGAGGTGCTTGTCATGGCGGGAGCATGCGGTGGAGCACAGCCATTCATTTTATGGTGGAGAAGCAAACAAGGACAAGAAAGAAGAAGAGTCTGGGGTCCTAATATCCCCCTTGAAAGCACACCCCCGACAACCCCCCGCCTCCCACTAGCGCCACGCTGGGGACCAAGCCCTAGGCACACTGGCCTTTGGGAGCACTGAAGGTCCCAAATGTTTCTGAAAGTGTGTTCCATAGAATACACATTTATGTTTTATAAAGAACCAGGAGAGAAGAAAGGGTTCCAAGTCCCCCCACAAAGAAACGACTGGGTGTTTGAGAAGATGGGAACGCTCTCGGGTCTGATGGGATTGTTACAAATTAGAACATGTATCAGATTATCACACTCTGTTCCACCAAGATTTTCAACAAATAAATAAAAGTTTTTAAAAGGGGGGAACGGTATGAGGAAGCTTCTGACAGGGTCTGGCATGACAGATTTCTTTGCTTCAGGACGTCTGGAAACCTCTAGTGACGTGCACTGTTCATCTCGAGAGGTACCATTAATGGCAGCTTCTCAACCCTACCTGACCTCAGAACCCCTCTGCACCTCGAGTCCCGTGAGACTTGGGTTCTGTGGCCCACAGACTGGGAAATACTCCCCAGTGCGTCCTCTGAGCATTTCTTTTCTCCATATGACATCATCTCGGGCGAGACAGAAAGCTTCCCTCAGCCTTGAGCAAATACGATTTTCATAAATTCCTGTCTTCTTGATGTTTTCGTAAGTCACTCCCTGTCCAAGTCAAACCTGGATCCAGAATGACAATTTTTCTCTCTGCCAGAAACCTCGCCGCATTTAGACATTTATCCTTAAATATTTTCAGTTCCCTCAAAACCCTTCAAAGGTTAAAAGGAAAAAAAAAAAAGCCAGATGAAGTCCTTACACTTAGATTCCATCTTCTGTTTTAAAATGTTTCAATAATTCCATCCACCCCCCCCCCAATACCAAATTCATCCTTAGCATATTTTCCATGTGTTTCTGTGTTTTCTAGCGAAGTAGATACTTGAGGTTCCTCTCTGATTCTCAGGAGTCTGAATGTGGTGGACACTCGAAAATAATTGCTACAATTTCTGTAGCTTGGGCTCAAAGGAAGACCTTGGCCTTCCCTGACTGAGACTGAAAAATGTCCTTGTCCTCTGCACGGGAATTATGAACTACGGTGACTGCGGTTTGCTGAGCCAGGCCCAGGCAGAGATGTGAGCCGGTGTTATGTCCATCCCAGGGTGAAACTTTCTTCTTAAAAAGTGAGCCTGGGTGGGGACTGGGGTTGGGGCTCAGTGGCAGAGCGCTTGCCTAGCACGCATGAGGCCCTGGGTTCGATCCTCGGCACCACATAAAAATAAATAAAGGTATTGTGTCCATCGACTCCTAAAAAAATTTTTTTTTAAAAAGTGAGCCTGGGCTCACCAATTCCTTTCTTGATGCTGTGACCATGTGACTACTAAATTTTGTTCATCGGTTTATAAAACATTATTAAAAAAAAAAAAAAGTCTAGACTTGATATGAACTGTAAAAAGTGTTCTCCAGCTGTCCCTGTGCATTCAAGGGGCGTTCATCACATTCCTCTCCATTGGTAAAAATCCACTTCCCACTTGCATTCAGTCCTTGAAGAACTAAGCATTTGGAAAGGGAAGCTTTTCTGATATTTGCAAAGCAGGAGACCACCTCCCCACTTTTTAACAAAATCAAATACGTCAATCCAACATCTCTGAACCTCTCCTGTGCGGAGGGGCCCTGCTATCTGCCTTAGGTATTTTCTTTTTTTTTTTTCTTTCAACAGCTGGAAAAGTGGGTGTTCCTGCTTCAGTTGAACACATCGAGAAACCAGTGTTTCAAAAAGCTCATCAGGGGTAAAGCCACAAAGCAGGAGTTGATGGCAAATGCAGAGTTGAGGAATAGAGAGGGTGATGACAGGCAGAGGAGCCTTGGCCTAGGATCCTACGGGCCACCGTCATGAAGGCCACCACTTTCTCTTGCTGGGACTGGTGGCCTCACAGAGGCGCTGAGCGTGATCCCCGATCCCTGAGCGTGTCCAGCCAGCGTGGAGCACTCCTGGGCCTTGGAGCCAAGATGGGGAAGTTAGGGGACACATCCCTGAGACCCCAACTGCCCATCTGCTTGCTCCTTCAGGGATGGGGTGCTTCCTTGTGAATTATCAAGGCCGAAAATCACGGTGAGCTCCTTCCAGAAAGGTGTTGCTCCCCCCAAAGCATCATCTCACGATGACTCCAGTTGTTCCTGTAGGATCAAAATGGGGTCCGGCATGTCGGCTTGAGATGAAAGGGAGCGTGTAAGACACCCCTTGTCTTCCCCCCGGAGGAGCGACTGTGCCCCCTGATCTCTTTAAAATACAAAAAAACACAGCGAGAAAGAAAATGCTACTGGATGTGGGGACCTAAAAAGAGACTGTCCCTCTCCTCTGACCGGGGGTGGAGGCCGGCGTTTTTCTCTCTTGCCTTCTCTCTTTCCTGCCTGCCCCTCCACCTTCTTTGTTCCCTGTTGGCCCTCCTGCCTTTTCTATGGCTTCCCTTATTGCTTTGCCAGAGACCAGCTGAATGCAGGACACAAAGGGACAATGAGGCTTGTTACCCGAGGCAAGAAGCCACCTGCACACATTCAGAGAGGCTCCTTCTCATGTGTCCCGCCAGTTTGTACCAAAGGCATGAACAAGGGAGGGCCACCTCCCAGCTCCTAGGCCCACCGAGGGAGGGGGCCTTTCTGTGCTCCCAAACAGAGGAAGCCAGCAGGGAGGAAAGGCTGCTAATCCAGTCCCTCCCCACTGCAGAGAAGAGCAGGAGATCCATCCATCCTGATTCACCCATCCTGAGAGGCTAGTCGCGTCCCTTAGGCTAGAGTGAGAGGGCCCAGTCGTTGCTTAACACCCTTCTCCCTGTCAGCTAGGAAGTCCAAACCCTGGGAACGATTCAAAACAGTTTTGTCCCCAACAGGCAATGTTATCCAAGGAGACTGAGGCCCTTGGGTTTTTTTTCCACCAGAGAATCCACGTTGTTTCACTTGCTCTTTCATCCTTCCTTTCTCTCTCCTTGCTCTTTCGGGCTCCACCCTTCAGAAGTGAAAGTGAGGTCATAACAGGCAGGAAATACTGCCCAGAGGCCTCGGGCGACATCCACGGAGCACCTGCACTTCCAGGTGAGGTGGAAAGGAAAGGGTCGCTTGGGGAGTCTCAACCTGATGAGAGCCATCGGGCAGCGAGGAGTCATCCCAAAGTCACACAGCTGAGCGCCTGGAGAGAGGGAAGGGGATTGTTCACACAGGGTGGATGAATGAACTGTTCATGCAAGAAACTGGGCTGCGGCGGACAGGGAGACACAGAGAGAGTCTGTCTAGCTTGCTCGCTTGGGCTTTTGGCAAGCGCGAAGCGCACCTGCGAGGCCCAATCAGGAGGCCTTTGTGCCCAGAGCAGGGGCAGGTGGTCAGGCTGAGTAACGGCATCTGCTCTCAGCACAGTCCTGCCCGGGAGGATGTGCTCCAGCGCAGGCCCCTGGCTCCTGTCCAAGGTGCTTGGTTACTGAGTTACCGAAAGGACTCCTTAATCAGACAGGGTCAGCTGTAGAGTGACCCCAGAGATGGCGTGTCAGGGAGGCCCTATGACTAAGGTTCTTCCCAAATGAACGGAGATTAGGAGGGATCACTGGCTGGAGCCTCTGGGGGTCTAACTCGTAGCAGATCTTTAAAAACTTGTTGAATGAATTCAGAAACAGCCACAGCTTCAACCAGGACTGGCATGAGATTTGCTACGCTGATGTCCAGAGAGTGCATTTTAGAAACTGCAAAGTCTTCCTTCCTCTTTCCACAAGCTGGAATAGAGCTGCTATGTTCTCTTTTTGAGGTCCTGGGAGTTGAACCCGGGGGCTGGTGCCTGCTAAGCAAGCACTCGACCACTGAGCCACATCCCCAGGCCAACACTTTATTATGAAAGTGTTCGAATATAAAGGGAAGTTGAAATATTGTACAGTGAAACCTAGATTTTACAGCAACCATCCAACATATTTGCTTTACTATTCATCAATTCATCTTTCTTTCCTTCCACCAATTAATTCATTCATATATATATATATTTTTTTCTTTTCTTTTTTTTTTTTTAGTACCAGGGATTGAACTCAGGGGCACTCGACCACTGAGCTGCATCCCCAGCCCTATTTTATATTTTATTTACAGGCAGGGTCTCACTGAGTTACTTAGCTCCTTGCCATTGCTGAGGCTGGCTTTGAACTCGTGATCCTCCTGCCCCGGCCGCCCGAGCCGCTGGGATTACAGGCCTGCCCCACTGCGCCTGGCTTTACTTTTTGTTTATTTTCTTTTCCAACATTTTCTTAGGAAAATAAGTCCCTCTTGTTAATGGTCACAATTCTTGAAGTTATTTACATCTAAGTAAGTATAGCAGGGTGGCTAATTTGTCCTACAAGATACATTCTCCCTTCTATCATTGTAAGAGAATTTTAAAGTTTGTGTCTGGAAATTTAATTTTAAAAGACTGCATTACCCAGGCTCCTTTGCAGCTACAGAGAGCCACCTGACTCAGTTCTGAGCAGCAAAATGTAAGAGGAAGTATCATGTGACAATTTCTGAGACTGTCACTGTCATAGGCCCCGCCATTCTGGGGCTTATGCCCAGTTTGTCTCCTGCTGACTGGAGCAGGCGCTGCCATCTTGGACCAAGAGAGTGAGGACCGCAGCCTCAGGATGGCGCTGTGGAGCTGTGAGCGGGAGTACCTCTGGAGCCGCCATAGCAAGCATCTTCCCTGCTTTCGCTGTTGCTGTAGGTGTCTTGTCACCTACAAGGAACCCTCATTCTAACCAAGACTTCAAAGTCAAGCAGTGTCAAGGGCTTATCATGAAAAGCAACGCACACCCTCTGAAGGCCTCCCCAGCCCCTGAGCTCCCCAGGGCTAATACTTTTCAACTTGTTCAGGTGGTCATTTCCACATTCCTGAACAAAGTGTCTCCATTCTCACTTCTCCATTCACCCATTTTAGACACCATGCATTGATGGCTGCTCACCCAACTGGCACATGGAGCTGTAAGGGCCCCCCACACTTTTGAATGACAAGACTGAACTGAAACCCACCGAACTTGTTTCATACCCATTTTCATGGAATTTTCTTTCTTTTTTTTTCTATTTATTTTTTAGTTTTGTTTTGTTTTGTTTTGTTTTGGCGGACACAACACCTTTGTTTGTATGTGGTGCTGAGGATCGAACCCAGGGCCGCACGCATGCCAGGCGAGCGCGCTACTGCCTGAACCACATCCCCAGTCCTCATGGAATTTTCTTGATACCTCAGTTCTGGAGAACCAATATGGCGGACCCCCATTAAATGATATTTCTTCTTGGCAGATGAATGCTGAGCTTGCATAGGCCCATTGGGCACATTACTCTTCCTCCAGGTTTTGGAGACTCTAACCATCCTAGAGGGCACCCTAAAAACACGATCCATGCCTGGCCCAAGGAACCAAGCCTCTGTCAAGTTAAATTCAAGTTGAGAGGCAGAATGCCCAACAGGAACATGTGTGGAGGGTCACAGAGGGAAACTGTTGAAATTTTAAGATACTGCTCCAAACATGCTGTTGGTCCAACGTGTGTCCTCCTCAGAGAAACAGGAGGACGCGGGAACACGAGTTCAGATGCACTTGGCTGAAAAGAATGGCAGCCCCATCGTGCATATTACTGGGGTAAAATTCATAAGAAGCACATGTTTATAAAGATCGCTTATAGCTTGGGGCTCTCAGATGGATGGGAAATAAGGATGGAGATAGATAGAAAGCATTCTCTTTTTAAATAGACCAATTTGCCTTCCCCACATTGTTCCAATCTGACTTTCTAGAGGGCAGTTTTCAATAACTGGATTGAAGATCTCAGGATTGCAAATCTGGAGATCTTGAAAGGTGATGGCATCCATTCTTCTCAACCAAAGCCACACCACAGGGCCCTCCATTCGGTGCTGGGGTGGAGCTTGGTGGTGGAGCACCAGCTGATACACGTGAGGCCAGGCTCCTGATGGGACCAGCCAGAATCCACACAGCAGAGGAGCATCCTGAGGGAACCAGGCTGACCAGAAACAGCCAGTGAGCTGCATGTGTGCCTGTCCCCTGTCACAAGAGGTCCAGGTAAACTGGGGTTTTCAGATTCCCTGCTTTTCTGATTTCTAGGTTCTTGTCTTTCAAAAGGTGAAGAATAAAATCCACAGACAATAACAGAAGGGAAAAGTGAATGTAGTAGGACTTATTCAAGCCAAGAAGAGAGAGAACTCGGGCTCTGCAGGAGGGGACTGATGGCAGGAAAAACCCATCTTGGTGTCTCAGTTTAGGAGTTTACCTATGGCTCTGGGCCGAACCGGAGCAAGATCCATGCATAGCAGGCATTGAAAACAGCAGGGGGCCTTCCCTCTACTTCCCCAGTGTTCACCCCCATCTTCCTGTTTTCTCAGCAGGGACAAAGTGGTAGCTGGAGGTGTTCCCACAGGGGAGCCTCCAGGCCCTTTACATTTGAAATAGGCCTTCAGGTCGGGATTCTGCTTCTGCACAGGGCCTCCATGGGGCACCACTTCTGACGGCTGCGCATTGACTCCTCCTCTTCCAGGAGCACCCACCGGACTGCAGCCACGGTCTGAAGCCCGAGGAACCACAGACCCTGGCCTTCACTTGGCGACTCAGTGTTAAGACTGCATTTCCCAGTCTCCCCTCCTCGCTGCTTGAGACCCTGGAGGGGAAGGTGAGAGGAACGAGGTGGAGAGGGCCGGCCCGGCCCATCCAGCCACCCCTGCAGCCCTGGGTGGTCTCCCCAGCCCTGGAGTAAGAGAGAAGCTTCTACCTCACTTCAGCTGCCACATTGAGTCTCTTGGCTATTCAGGCTCCCCGTTTCTGCATGACTCCCGGCCCTACTCCATCTTTTACCACCGTTACCAAATGCTTCATCCAGATGCTTCGTCCCAAGCAGCCACGGACCCCCTTCTTTACTACCTCCAACCAAGTCCTACCTCCCCTTCTTCCTTTTCCTCTGGGTACTGCCCTTGGAATTCTCAGGACGATCGAGGTCAGGGGGTAAGTGACTGATTAGGCCAATATTTCTCCATTAAAGGGAATCAAATGATATTTGGGGGCTTCTAGGGAAAAAAGAAGCCCTAATAGGTTCGTAGTTGGGGTGGACCCCTAGATTAAATGAGGGAAGAGCAAATCTCTTACTGACTCATGTATTTTATATAATCATGGGGGAAACCCAGAGTGGATAGATCTCAAAGAGGTGGCTTCTAATGCCAGTTCATGGAGCATCTTTAAAACAAACAAACAAACAAAAAACAGTCTCTGCTCAGGGGTTGAGCACTTGCCTGGGTGGGATCCCCAGCACCTCAGAAAGGAAGGGGGGAGGGAACAATCAGTGTTTAGAGAAGTGAGGAGACAAAGGGAGAGGACTCTGAGTCTCTAGGGGTGGCCACCTGGGGACAGGGCTGTAGATTCCTCCACCCCTCCAGGCCAGGGGCCGGCAGCTGTCTTCAGGGGTCAGCCTTTGTTCTCCTGGGGTGGCAAGGAGCCTGGGGGGGTTAGGATACCTTTTGTCTTGCTAAATCAATGCCTTGCCTTTAGGCAAAAGAGGCCAAAGACGGTGCTGGAAGTCCCCTGGATGACGGGTTGCTGGAGACTTTGCATCTCTCTTTGCTTCCTTGATTTATTGGAGGACTCATTAGCCTGCACAGGTGGACTCACAGATGTCCCAGGAAGTTGGGAACAACAGGCCTGGACAAGCACGTGGGGCTTCCAGAGTAAAATGTCTCCTCTCCTTCCTTCTCTTCTTCCTCCATCTCCTGCTCTTCTTAGCAGATGACCAGTCCCATTCCTCTGTCCCAGGCCAACTCTTCCCCGAAGCAAGCAATGGGGAGAAGATTCTAGGAAAACGCAAACAATGGTCGATTTTAAAATGCCATTGGGAAAGGCTTTTTTTTAAGGAATACAGTCGCGTGGACCTGGAAATCTGTAAACCCCGCCCCCCCCCCCACAGTGATTTGACTTCAGCTGAGGCGGGGGATACTTCAGGTGGCCAGTGGCCTGTATTTTCCTATCAGTGTCAGGAGCTGGGCAGAACCCACATCTGACACATCATCGTGGGCCCCGAGAAACCCGCTTGCCCATCTCAGCAGAGGGAGGGACACCCCAGAGCAGGATGGGCTAAGGTCAATGCCAACTGGCGGCTGCGAGTGGTGAGGCCAATGGAGACCACACTGGGCCGCCACCAGGGGACACGGGTGCCCACAGGTGCCAGACACACACACACCCGCCCTTCACTCCTCTGCACTCTGGCGGCTGGACCCAGGGTCTGCTCACCTGGACACTGAGATTTTTAGCTGGAAATGTACCAGCTGTGAACAGGGAGATTTTTGTCCTGCGTGTGTTTTTTTCCTGGACCAAGGGATCTAGGAGATGGGGACCAGAAGGTGACAACCCTGCAAACAGAAAGCGGTCACCTCCTTCCACCTGCTACAGCATTCAAGCGGAAGAGGCCACAGCGTCTTCTGGGAAGTGGACGAGGCAGTGGGGGGCGGGCAGCAGCCCCACTGGGAGGGAGAAGATGAGAGTGGCCAGTTCCAGCTTTGGCTGGCCTGTTCCCCGGGCGGATGGGGCCGCAGGCAGAGAAAACAGGGCCCAGCACAACCTTGGCTGGCCAAACAGTCCTCGTAAAATCACAGACTCCTTTTAAAAAAGTAATAAAAAGAACGAGGTCCAGAACACCAGGCCCGGGGAGGACACGGGGTGAAGATGTGAGAGGGCGGGGGACGCAGCCTCGGGGCCCAGAGTGTGTGTGTGTGTGTGTGTGTGTGTGTGTGTGTGTGTGTGTGTGACCCTATTGGGGCCAGCCCAGGTCCTCAGGCCACCACAAAGTGCCACCTCCACCCTGCCCTCCCCTCCCGCCTTCCCAAACCCAAACACCCCAGGGAAGGCCGAGTCCTTGTCCCCACTGGGCAGCTGCAGCGGCCACCTCTGGCTTCCCAGCACTGTGGGAGGAGGTGGGGACATACCTTCCAAAACACAAATGAGAAGAGGGGGGGGCTGTGAAAGACACCGTTCAAAGGCAGCGCTCCCTCACCTTCCCCGAATAGGGACAGCCTCAGAAATCTCCGGCTGATTTCTGTTTCTGTCTTTGGAGAGATGTTTTCCCTGGGCTGTCTGTCGGCGGCGGCGGTGGGGAGGGAGGTTTGGAAAGCCTTCAGGATAAGCAACAGCGGGAACAGGCGCTTTCACCCGGAGGAGGCCACACACGGAGACTGCAGGGAACACACACACACACACACACACACAAATGCGTGCAAACAAAAAGAAATCTCCATTCAGCCCATCTTTCCACATGAAGCCAATGCACAGCAAACAGTGCAAAATCTCGGTGGCCACTGGGTCTTGAGACGGTGGAGATTAACCCTCTGTGCGCTGCCCGCCCGTTATCCTGCCTGGGGAATGGACAGAGGAGCTGTGAGAGCGGGTGGAACTTGTGCTTGAAGGGAGAATCAGGCCACCAAATCGGAAGATGCGAATCCCACTAAAACCAAGGGACCCCTTTTAAATGTTGGCGATGGCAATGTTGATTATTCCATGTTATCCACAATGTTAATGAAAGAATAAAGGAAAGACGCTCAAATGTGGGGGTGGGATCATCCAGACCAGCGAGGGGCCTCACAAATTTGAATAGGCAGGCGACCCCCTGGGGGTCCGGTAGACCTGCAGAGAGGAATGGGGAAGGGTGGCCCTGGAGGGGAGGAGGCTGGCCAACAAGTTCCCAGGTGACAAGTGACATTGCTGCTGGCCTGATAGAGGCCAAGTCCTTTCCCCTTTACACCTTTTGGTGTTTTATAATCTTCCATAATGAACTTGTGAGATCTCCTTTTCGTAGGTAAGGTATGTATAGATCACGTTTGGTACCTCTACGGACCAGGGTCTGGAGCACTGGGGGGTGACAAGAAAGACCATCCAGAGCTTTGATTCTCAGCCCAGAGTGGGGGTCGCTGGGGAATCCCCAGGAAGCTCCACAAAGCGCTGGCCCCCAGGACTCCTCGGGATCTGGGGGAGGGGCCGTGTAACCGGAGCTCCCGGACCACACACCTCGCCAGTTGCTGACTGCAGACTTCCCCTGAGCTGTCCTGTGTCACACACTGTCACTCCTCCAATCTGGGCCTTCCCTGTGGGTATCGCCACGGCAGGGTAAGAAATGTACCGGATTTTATGTTTTTAACGGGGAAAACTCAATGTTTTATATATTTATTCAGACTAAAAAGGGCCATTTTTCCACTCATAGCTTTGTGCTAAAGAAACCACCTCCGCTCACAGTGTCTCGGTGACAGTGAGCTGTGGCCTGTTTCAGCTCTCCTCATGTCCACCGTCTCATGGGCCAGCCTCCTGGCTGGAGGACAGAGGCTGGGAGGCTCAGGCATAGCCCCATCCTCTCAAAGGCTGTGATTAAAATGCAAATAAACATGGCAAAATCGGGCCTTATTAGCTAGGCATGGACCACACAGAGGAAGCTGGAGCAATCACTACGGCATGGGGACCCATCCGTCCGGTCCAGGTGTCCACTCTGAACCAGCCACATGGTCATGGAGAGTCCTTTCTCTGATTGGTCAAGCCTGGGTCAGGCGTCCAGCATGAACCCATCCCTGGAGCCATGGAGAGTCGGTGCTGATTGGCCAGGCGTCATTCTGGTGCTCCACCCAGACCCAGGAGTGTGGCCAGAAGTGTGAAGGCAGGAAAGTGAGCACTGCCCCGCACAACTGTGGGTCCCCTGACTGGAGGAAAAGCAGTGAACCCTAGACGGGGAATTCAGTCACGAGGTCAACTGACTCTACTCAAAGATGGTGTTTGTGACCGTCACAATGAAGGCCAGGCGAGCGCTCCGACCTTCCCTGTGTCTTGGTTCATGTAGAAAATGACAATGTGCAGAGGCATCCTAGGGACCCCAGGGAGGGCGGGAGGGACCCCGCAGGGGCTGAACTGGTCTGCGCAGAGGATATGGAACTTCACTCCTCACAGTCCTGAGGGGTGCAGGCCCAAGATCCAGGAGCCAGCAGAGTTGGCACGCGGAGAGGGCTGCTTCCTGGTCCACAGACCCCAGCCTCCTCCCTGGAGCCTCCGGGGGTGGAAGACCCGGGGCATTCTGTGGGCCTCTTTGGTAAGAGCACCAACGCCACTCACGAGGTTAGGCGCTCATGACGTCACCACCTCCCAAAGGGTCTGCCTCCTGATGCCATCACAGTGGGGTTTGGGACTTCCACATACGAAGGGGACGTGAATGTCCAGTTGCTCTGGCATGAACTGGCGAGAGCCACCCGCGTTCTGAGGGTTACAGGAGCAGGATCTTGTACTGGAGTCAACTGGGGGGAGCTCTGTGTTGGGACAGACTGCTGGTGCTTAAGGCCTAACGCAGCCAGTTAGTGTGCCCTAACACGTCCCCCTCCTGTCACACCCTATCTTGCCTCCAAAAAGGCAACCATTTATTCAGCAATTATTCATTGAGGACATGCTATGTGCCAGGTACCGTTTTAAATGCTTGAAATACAACAGCCAATCAAGCCGACCAAGGTCTTTGCCTGTCGGAGTTTCTTTTAAATAGCGGTGGGTGCTGGAGGCAGATGATATGCAAAAGAAAAAATGAAACCGATGAAGGAAGGGCGAAGTGTAATGGAAGATGGTGTTGGAGGAAAAGGGTACAGTGGAGCAAAGGAGAGGCTGATTCAAGAGGAACTCAAGAAATGCTTCTGTCTCTGGCAGTTTCGGAGCTACTCCTCATCTGCAGGGTTTGGGTCATGTATGAAGGATCTGCCTTATTTTACAGAGACCTCACTTGCCACCCTTGCCCACCAAAGCATGTCTGGGAGCACCAAGCCTGCGCCACAGTGGCAGGGAAGGTTAAAGCTTCTGTGTGACAATAGCGAAGCTACAGAACCAAGCTAGGAGCCCTTCAACAGAGGAGTGGATAAAGAAAATGTGGTACATACACTCATGGGAATATTACTCAGCCATAAGGAAAAGTGAATTATGGCATTTGCGGGTAAATAGATGGAGCTGGAGGGCTAGGGTTGTGGCTCAGTGGCAGAGCGCTTGCCTCGCACATGTGAGGCACTGGCTTCTATCCCGAGCACCACATAAAAATAAACAAACAGCTGGGTGTGGTGGCACACGCCTGTAATCCCAGCAGCTGGGGAGGCTGAGGCAGGAGGATTGTGAATTCAAAGTCAGCCTCAGTAACAGCAAGGTGCTAAGTAACTCTGTGAGACCCTGTCTTTAAATAAAATACAAAGTAGGGCTGGGGATGTGGCTCAGTGGTTGAGTGACCTTGAGTTCAATCCCTGGCACACAAAAACAAACAAACAAAATAAAGATATCGTGTCTATCTATAACTAAAAAATATTTTTTTTTAAAAAATAGATGGAGCTGGAAACTATCATGCTAAGTGAAATAAACCAATCCCCAAAACCAAAGGCTGAATGTTCTCTCTGATATGTGGATGCTATCACAGCATAAAGGTGGGGGAGAAAAGAATCAAAGTTCATTGGATTTGACAAAGGGGAATGAAGGGAAGGGTGGGGAGATAGGAATAGGAAAGACAATGGAATGAATCCGACATCACTCTCCTACGTTCATATGTGAATACACAATCAGTGTAACTCCACGTCATGTACCACCTCCAGAATGGGAAGTTACACTCCATGTATGTACAATATGTCAACTATACAATCTATTGTCATGTATACCTAAAAGGAACGAATCAAAAAAGCAAGCAAGCAAGCAAGCAAGCAAGCAAGCAAGCTCATGTGCAGGAGCACATCTAGCTACAAATGCCAACATGGCAGCGCCAACCATGGACAGAACCTTAGACCTGGAAAGGAATTTTTTTTTTTTTTTTTTGGTGCTGGGGATCAAACCCAGGACCGTGCACTTGCTAAGCATTTGCTCTACCACTAAGCTACACCCCCAGCCCCTGGAAGGGACTTTTGAAGTTGGAGTGCACCTCCTTGGGCTGCCGATAAGGACTTGAATTGCAATCGACTCAGTGTCCTATGTGAGGGAATATGGGCAGCTGGAGTCTGTACTCGTTGTCTGTCGCTGCATAATAGTAATCTCCAAATTTAATGTCTTACAACAATGACATTTTTTTAAAAAAATATTTTATTTAGAGACAGGGTCTCGCTGAGCTGCGTAGGACCTCTCTAAGTTACTGAGGCTGGCTTTGAACTCGTCATCCTCCTGCCTCAGCCTCCCGAGCTGCTGGGATTACAGGTGTGCACTACCATGCCCAGCTTAACAATGGCCCATTTTTGATCTCCCAACTCCTGTGGGTTAGGAATCTGCAGACGGCTTAGCAGGCCCTCTCTTTGCTCTCCGACAGGCTTTGGTGGAAGCTCAAGCTTCCGAAACTCAACTGAGCAGGGTCCACGTCCATGCCAGCTCAGGGGTTGTTAGCAGGACTGGCTGTTGCTGGCTGTTGGCTGGAGGCCGTCCTCAACCCCTCGGGCCCTTCCCTGTGATAGTTTGCCTCATCAAAGTAGGTGATGGGCAGTGGGGTCGGGTGGAGAGCAAAAGGAGGTCACAACCTTTTCTAACCTAATCACAGTGAAAGCCAGTCACTAGGAACAGTCGTGCCCAGGGCAAGGGCTGCATCCCGTGTGTGTCCTGGGGCGGGAATGGCCGTGCACCATCTTTGAAGAGCATCCACTGTAAGGGTCCGGCGAAAAATCGGAGGAAGAGACCACCAAGAGACTGACTCATGCAATTGCAGAAGGGGATTTATTGAGGATCCAATTCAGCGCGCTGAGGCTCCAGGCTCACTCAAGAAGGCAGAGCAGCCCAGAGCCCAGAGCAGAGGCTAAGCAGTGCTTAAGTACACTTTTTGGGGAGGGCGGGGGCTTTGCATACATCAGAACAAATCAGCATGAGGCGCCGGAAAATTGAACAACAACTCTCATACATGATTAGCACATTCATTGGCGGGAACAGGTCCGGCGGGGGAGATTGGTCACTCCTAAGCAGGGTACACATTCAAACTGATTGGTTTGGGCCCTGTATGCCTATGTGACAAGCTGCACAGGGCCCTAGGCTAAATGGCCAGTAGGGCGTTGTCTTAACTGCCTCAGGAATTTCAGGTTCTGGGTGTGGCAGAGGAACTTAACAATACCTGGTCCTTCACTTTTTAACTCAGGCCTTGCAGCTTAGAAACTTTACCCTTTCACCACCACAAGGACTTCTGTGTATCACAGCTCCTCACACTCATTTTCCAAGGGACAGCCTGTCCTGTCCCATCACTTTCCTCCATAATTTCTTTTGTTCTGAAAGCTAAGACACTCTCCTTGCCTCCCACCTTCTAGGTGAAGTTCACTTCTTCACCTAAGAGGCGCTGGGCACCCACCGCCTACAGAAGGAGACCATGGCTCAGCCAAGACCCCGGGTCAAGCACCCACCCCTAATCAGCTGGGTTTAACTCCATTCCCACCTCCAAGCCCCAGCCAGGCACAACCCCACCCAGCCCTGGGAGGCACCAGGGAGAGTCCTCACCACGGGGACTTTGGAACAAGGAGCATTTATCAAATCAGGGGGTGAGTGCCCAAGGGGAGGGTCGGCGGCGGACTCAGGCAGTGCTCGCTCTCCATGCATTTGCTGAGAGAGGGTTTCTGGGATGTTCTCAGATCAAGGGGAGGCAGGAGGTGATTTAAACCCTAACAGCCCTGCTCCCTCCCCGTCCCCACAGAGCCCAGTTGTTCTACCAAGTAGAAGACACTGTGAGGACTTCTAAGGACTTGGACTGGGGGGGGGATGTCTGGGGTCTCCAGGTGAACCCCCCTGGGAACACCCGCAAAAGAGGGTTGAATTTTGCGGACTCTGACCTCCTTGGCGCCTCCTGTTTGGTCCATTTTGCAGGTTTCCTTGTATGTTTTCTTTCAAACACTCCCTTTCCACGTGGGCGACCGTCCTTGGAGGCCTTTTTGAAACTCGGCTAAATATCTGAATAACTTACCTCTTTCTCCTTTTCTCTTCTATGATGCCATCCTTCTCGTGACCTTGAATGCCCTTGGAGAACTCAACTGGCTTTTCCAAAGCAGCTTTAAAAACTCATCAGGTGGCGGGCAGGGGACAGGATGGGCCAGCAGCCCCCTCAAGGCCTGCAGGGGCCACTCGAACACCCTACCCTGACTCTTCTCAGCATGTTCCTGTCCCTTTGAAATGGTTTCTCCTCTTACCCTGACAACTGGTTTTTAAAGTCAGCTTTGATTTCTACTTAAAGTCTCAGAGAGGCTGGCCACATCTCCTTTGGCTGTGCCTTTGAGAGAGATTTTCCTGCCTGGCACAGGGGTGCCCACCTGTGTCATCCCAGCAGCTCGGGAGCCTGAGGCAGGAGGATCACCAGTTCAAAGCCAGCCTCAGCAACTTCGGGAGGACCTTGCCAACTGAGCAAGACTCTGTCTCAAAAAACATAAAAAGGGCTGGGGATGAGGCTCAGTGCTTAAGCGCCCCTGGATTCAAAGCTCAGGACGGAAAAGAGTAAGACTTTGTGTTTCTGCCCACAGTTTTCTCTTCTAGGAGAGCAGTCCTTGTGTGTGCTGCTGTGACTGAGTCCCCTAGACCAGGGGGGATTTCAACAGAAACTGTCTACTCTCAGCCTCAGAGGCTGGAAGCCCTGGCTCCGGGTGCCAGCAGAGTTGATTTCTCCTGAGGCCTTTCTCCTGGGCATGTAGAGGGCCTCCCCTCTGTGTCTGTGTCCCAGTCTCCTCTTTTCATGAGACCCATGGTCCTCAGCAGACTAGAGTCTCCCCTAAGGACCTCATTTAGTTAATCACCCCTTCACAATCACCCCTATCACAAAGTAGGTGCATAATAAATACGTGGCTGGGTACCGTGGCGCGCCTGTAATCCCAGTGGCTTAGGAGGCTGAGGCAGGAGGATCCCTAGTTCAAAGTCAGCCTCCACAATTTAGCAAGGCCCTAAGCAACTCAATGTGACCCCGTCTCTAAATACAATACCAAAAAGGGCTGAGGATGTGGTTAAGTGCCCCTGAGTTCAATCCCTAGAACTAAAAAAGAAACCAAAAGAAAATAAATATGTGCTTATCTATTGAATGTGAAGGGAGAGAAGGCTTGGGGTTCACTCCGGCCGTCCACGTGTGTGTCTCCCGAGCTTGATTTTTCTTGCTGTTCCCATCATTCTTTTCTTTTTACTTATAAATTTTTGAGAAAATCAGAAAACAGACTTGGTTCCCTTTCGTCTTCTGATGGGGCCCCTATGTCTCGGTGACGGTTGAGGTCTCTGAACTGTGTCCCTGTTGGGCTGTTTGGCAGCCCCCACCCAGGGCCGTGCTCTTCCATCTTGGTCTGTCCCCGAGGGTGCGGGGACGTTTTCACCTGCTCCATTGGAAGCAGCCCTGGCCTCCCTGTCTCGGTGGCTCATGAGCTGGTGTGTGGTCACACTTCCCTATCAGGAGGTGGCACCAAATGTCATGACTGTTAGCACCTGGGGCCGACCCAGGACCCACTTTCCAAGCCTCTCGACTGTCACCTGTGCAGCGAAGGAAGGTTCCAGAGGCCTCTTCACGGTATCAGTAAGTGCTGACCACAGTCTGGATTTCCAGATCATTCCGTCATCACCCTGCCTCGGTCCATTTCCAGTCAAGTGACACCCAGCACGGTGGCCGCACTTCAGGGGTCAGACCTCCTGCAGTCCCCGAGCTTTCCACCACCTACGTGCGCTACTCTTCCCGCTTCCCACATCACAGATGAGGAAACCCAGCACCAGGAGGTAAAAATGTCTGCACAAGGACAAGTGGCCAGCTTGTCCCCATTCACCAGGACTTCCCTGGTTTCAGCGCTGAACATTCTGCATCCTGGAAGTTCCCCAGCCCCTGGCAAACCAGGACAGGTGGCCAGCCAACCCTGGTCGCTCAACTCTTATGAAGCACAGCTGGGATTTGGATCCAATCAATAGGAATCAGGAATCCACATTGGACAGCCTTGGGTGCATGGTGACCAAGGGAACATCAATCCTCCATTAATCAAATCCATGCAAAGACCCCCCAAATGGATCTTACTTCCATAATAATAGAGGCAGATGGCTCTGTATCCCAAAACTATAGGAATTACAGGGGAAGTCCGGCTGAGAATCATCCCCCTTGCCATTGGCCCTAAGGACACAGTAATTCAATTTATGATCTCGCTTTGGAAGACATCCCCATTTCTAGAATAAGCCAACGATCTCAGATGTCCGTATTAGGTCAACATGAACCAGAACTTGCATTTTTTTGCCCCCACTACACACACACCTGGCAGAGACGAAAGTAAACTCTTGAAGTGTGTCCTTCCACGGATCAGATTGTCCCCTGTGACGAATGACGCTGGCTTAGAGTAAGAAAACAGGGACTCGGAGGGCAGCTTTCAACCTGAGTTTAAATCTCTTTCCAGGGGAAAAGAGAAAACTCAGCTATGTTTGGACGTTGTTATTGTCCTTTTGCTCAGCACACACCAAGCTCATCACAAACGTGCAGACACATCCTCGTCTTGAGGACTTTTTCTTAAAGAAAGAATGATATCCTCGGCCCCTCCCTGACCTCCAATGTCTTATGGAAACTCTACTCGGGGGCCTTGAGTCCCTGCGGCACGCTCTCTCCTGGGACAACTCTTCTTCGTAAGTCTGAACCCCGGGGAAATGAGGAGGCACGTGCCCCACTCAGTACTGAGTGCCACTGGGCGTGATCCTGGCCATGGACCCCCATAGGGCACACTTGGTGATAGGTGATGAGAATCCTGGCAGAGGACACAGGAGCCATCCTCCTAAGGGCTTCACCAGCCTTGAGGACGAGGGTCTCAGAGTGTGCTATGCACGAGAAGCAGCTAGGGAATTTACTCAGAGTCCCCGTGTTGCAGTCAGAGCTTCTGATGATCAAGACCCAGAGTGGGTCCCTTACCTTCATTTTAACAAGTGCCCCGGATGATGCCACTGGGATTCAGGACAGTGTTAGGTGCCCGATTTACTCCCGAATATGACAACCGGGCATTTGACACAACGAGAGGACGACAATGAGCTGCATGTTTCCAAGTTAGCTAGCAGAGAGGATTTGGAATGTTCCCCACCAAGAGAAATTATAGAGTCCAAAGATTTGCCCGTTTCCCTGATCCCGGCACACCTGCATCCAAGCACGGGACCACAGCCCCTGACCTCGTGAGAGTACCAGCCAGTTGTTTTTTACGGCTTTATTTGTTCTAGTTTATCATCTTTCTTCCAATTTCCTCCTAAACTTTAAAAAAGTCATCTGCACCTTCTTCTGATCGTTTGAAAAGATGATTCATTTTTCCTTCAACAAACTAAAAATTTTTGTGTGAAACACGCTTTCAAGACTTTTTAAAGTTAAGATACCCATTTAAAATGCTTCTTCTCGGGGGCTGGGGATGTGGCTCAAGCGGTAGCGCGCTCGCCTAGCATGCGTGCGGCCCGGGTTCGATCCTCAGCAGCACCACATACCAACAAAGATGTTGTGTCCGCCAAGAACTAAGAAAAAAAATAAATAAATGTTAAAATTCTCTCTCTCTCTCTCTGTCCCCCTCTCTCACTCTCTCTTTAAAAAAAAAAAAAAAAATAAAATAAAATAAAATGCTTCTTCTCTCTTCT
The DNA here is from genome assembly GCF_052094955.1 of Ictidomys tridecemlineatus. NCBI lineage: Eukaryota > Metazoa > Chordata > Mammalia > Rodentia > Sciuridae > Ictidomys > Ictidomys tridecemlineatus. The sequence continues at coordinate 92,005,349 of NC_135489.1, read as the reverse complement.
TGCCTCTCTCTCTCTCTCCACTCTCTAATTTTTATTGAAAGGAGTGTATTTATCTTATAATGGGTACTTTGTTTGCAAGGGCAGGTCAGACAAATAAAAACGATTCAAGTTAAATCTGAGATAGCTCTGAAAAACCCCGGATCGTCAGGTTTTTCCAGAGAAAAAGTTACTAAATGTCTGTCATCCTTTTATAACAGCGCGTATCAGTCTATAAAAGAATCACCTTGAATTAAATATTAGAGACAGTTTCTGAAGTTGATTGTACAGTGATATCTATAGAGTTTTTTGAAAATCCTCTGTATAAAAAAATGATTCAGACTCAGACTTCCAAAACCTTACTTTGCACAGGAATCTTCTGAAGATGTTGGCAACGTGCATTTTGTGGGCCTGGATGCAGGCAGAGGAGTCTGTATTGAACAAACTCTGAGGAGCAACCAATACCGCTGCTCTCTCTGCTTCCTGATCATCCTATGAGCCGCTTCCCTCTGCCACTCTCTTCTGCCTCAGCGGCCGCCTGTCTATAGACTGTGACCTTGAAAACGCTCAAAAATGACCCACCCAACGTGTCCACGCCCTTATCTCAGAACCTGTAAGTGTGGTACCTTACATGGCAAGAGGGATTCTGAAGGTTAACATGAGGATCTGGAGATCAAGAGATAATCCTGATTATCTGAGTGGAACCAATTTACTCACATGAGCCCTTCAAAGTGGGAGAGGGAGGCAGAGGGAAACGTGCACAAGGGCCTGCAGGTGCTGGCTTGGAGGATGGAGGAAGGAGAACACGCACCAAGAAAAGTGGGGAGCTCCCAAAGCTGGAAGAGCGCCCCCCCCCCACACTTTGACTTAGCAAGACCGTGGCCCCTCCATCCCACACCTTCTTCCAATAACCCGGAAAACAGAATCTTCCCCAGGACAAGCGAAGCTGGCGGAGACCTTGACTGTAGTCCAGCGAGACCTGTACTGGACCCCCAGACTCTAAGGTGATAACTTGGTGTTGTTCTAAGTCACTGAATGTGTGCTGATTTGCAACAGGAACAAGAGCAAAGCAACGTACTGGGACAGAGACGGAATCTGTTAACAGTCCATAGGACAATAAAACTGTAACCTCGGAAGGTATCCTTCTACCAGACAGGGGCCCACACAGTGAGCTTACCCCACTTTGATTTCATAATAGCAAAGCACACAGTCAAACACACACACGCACACACACACACGCACACAATAATGCTGGTCTAAATAATATAAGATAAACAGGCTATCGGTAAAGCCTCAATGAGCAGGTCCCTGGGTTTACTAATAATGTTTTACTGTGTTCAATTATTTCTAAACTGGAGATTGAACCCTGGGGTGCCATACCACTGAGCTACATCTTCAGGCTTTTTAATTTTTTTTTTTTTTTTAATTTGAGGACAGGGTCTCACGGAGTTACTTAGCACCTCGCTAAGTTGCTGTGACTGGCCTCAAACTTGCAATCCTCCTGCCTCAGCCTCCCAAGTTGCTGGGATTATAAGAGAGTGTCACCATGCCTGGCTGTGTTAACTTTTTTTTAATGGGAAGAACGGAATTTTTAATTTCCTTCTTTATTTCATTTTTCACCATAACTGAATCCAAACTCACAACATTTAGTGATGTCCTCTGTGTAGCGTTTACCATTATCCCCAAGCCATGATATTCATTTTGCTTTAATACTACACGGTCACTTTTCACTCTTAATCTTCAGGGCTGAGACTCCAGGGTTTCAGGTGCTGTCTTGGCGTGTGGCTGAGCAGACTGGCTGAGGATGGAACCCAGGTCCTCACACGTGCCAGGCAGGTGCTCTACCACTGAGCTGAACCGCCAGCCCTATCCTTTGGTTTTATATGTAAAATGAAGTCACTATGAAGGGACATTTGTAGTAACTGACCTACTGTGGATGATGAGTGGGGCCCGAGAGCTGCAGGAATCTACGTGTCTACTTTTTGGCAGAAAGTAGACATTCACTGGGACAAACATCCACCACCATCAGTGGTGTGCTGGTGGGTGTTCAACAACAGGCTCTGAGCACCAAGTTGCAGCAAGTTGCTGATGGGTCAGGGAGATGCTATTACAGAACCTTCTAGAGCAGGAAAGAAACTTAAGGTTTATGTGCCAAACCCTCCATTTTACTGATGAAGAAGTAAATCCAGCAAAATGTAGCAACTTGCCCACCTTCTCATGGCCGGTCTGTGCCAGTATTGGAGCCAGAATAGGTCTGTGTCATTGCCTGTCTGTACGGACACCCACCCAACACAGTTATTAAAGTAAAGAGGGGTCAAATGTTTCCATGATGCAATTCAGAGCTTTCACTACTTCTTGATGCTATGATTTTAATTTATCTTTCTTCCTTTGCTGAACTAAGTCAATCTCATTTTGTCCTGAAGAATCCTACAATTAGTCGGGGAAAGACACATCAGCAATGCAAACACCTGAGCTTTGGTGGCCATGTGCAGAAAGTAGCAGCTCAGGGGTCGGGGGCTCTTCTGCTGGGGTCGGACACTCCTGAACTTGAGTCCTGGCTCTGTGCAGCTGGCTGACCTTGGACAGTTTACTTGATCTGTCCGAGCCTGGGTTTCCTTTCTGTTCCCTAGTGATAGTGTTGGGAGTCCCTCAGGGCACTGTCATGAGGATTCAAATGAAAGAAGAGGCTGGTGAGTGGTCAGTGGTCCTCATTTTGTCTCAGGGTCTCTATGAGGTATTATACCATGGCGACCCTAACACTTCCGTGTTGAGGGAAAAGAAAAAAGGGTAATACATACAAATCCTAAAATTGTATACATGGTGCTATGAACCATTACCCCATCGTGGTTTTTTTATTGCTATTTTGAAGTCGGGCATGCTTGCAGGACTGGGTAGATAGTATCTTCTCTACAGCTCAGTAAAGATTGATGAGTTATCTGGTGAGTTCTACGCTGGTCCAGCACTCTGGAGAGCCTCTCTTCCATATTGGAATTTCCATTCTCTTCCCAAAGGTAAGCACACTCCTATGTGGCAATTATTTCCTTGCTTTTTAAACCTGGTTTTTAATCTTATATCAACACAACCAAACAGTGTGTCCCCTTTGTGTCTCACTCTTTTCCTTCGGTGTGGTGAGATCCAGGTGAGTCGTCCGTGTGCATTTCGTGCCTGCAGGTGGGGGGGGGACCCCTCGTGTTCTTTGCTGTGTGGTATTCCAGAACATGGACACAGTCCAGTGGACGTGTGGATTGGTTCCTGTTTGGAGTGATTATGAAAGATGTCTCCATGGACATTTGTCTATACATGGGCTTTCCAAGGGACTCAAAGTGGATGCCCAAAACGGCTGCTTTCCTGGAAGCCTACTGTGTGTCTTCTCTCGAAAACGGCACATACATCCCTGGGCTCTGTGGTGTTCCACGACGGAGCTGCCCCTCCGTCCTTTCTAGCCATGACCCTGGTCCTCAACCTCCTTCTCCTTGCTCGTCCAGGCCAGGTCCGGGCTGTGCCTCTGTGCGCCTCCTCCTTCGCTGGGCACAGAACCCTGAAGATGCCCTCAGGCCCCAGCTGCCTCACCCCCTAGTATCAGGCCCTACGCCCCGCCGCAGACCACCACCAGAGGGCAGTGTGGCGATGTTGGCCTGCGCATGCTCCGTCTTGGTTGGTCATCCTGGGATTGAGGATTGCCAAGTAAATTTGAGCAAAAATAAATAAATAAATAAAAATAAAATAAAATCAATTCTTAATTTTTTTTTTAATCTAAGAAACAGTACCTGTTACTTCTAAAATAGGTTAAGTCAGCTTCTTCTACAGGCTTAACAAAACACTTTTTATTGGGATGCAAAATTTGTGTTAATTAAACCAACCTTTGAACCTTTTTTTTTTTTTTTTTTGGGATCTGGGCCCTCAGGGGGGATAAGGTCCTGGGTGTGTCCACCATATAAAAAAGCTTCACCCGTTTTGATTTAAAATGCAATGTAACAAAACAGAAAAGCAACGTCTTCTCCTTTCTCTACGGCGGAATCTGCTGTCGACTTCTGTGGACCCGCTGAGTGGATCCAGTTGGCTAGGCCCAGGGAATAAAAGGATGGCGAACACAGGAACAATGGTTTCGCCCAATCCCGGTCCCCATCCTGGGTCAGGGCTGCTCTCTGGGGAGCAGGAATTCCCTGGAGCTACACAACTTGACAGAAGATGCTCCTTCTCCAGTAAACTGGTGCCTTCTTGCCTTGTCCCCTGGCAGAGGTCCACTGTCACAGGCTCCCGGGTTGTTTTCTCTTTGGGTGTGCGATCATTTTTCCAGAATTCACATGGGAGAGGCCAGCCGGAGGACTGAAGCTAACCTAGACAGGTACCAAGGGGGTCCCAGGGAAGGGTGGTGGGTGACAGCTGAACCCCAGCAGGGTCCCTGCCAAAATGCCCCGGAGAGAAATTCCCTTGGAACCCAAATTTGGCAAAAACTTCTACACTATAAACAATCAGCCAAACTAGGTCTCTGATTTCATTTTCCCCTGGAGGGAGCTCAGCGTGGGGAGGGGTAAAGAGGAGAAGTAGGAAGTCCCCTCTGAAATGCTAACTTCTGGCTACTTGGAGATGTGGAGCGAGTCCTCTGTGTGCTTTCCTCCCCCAAATATGGTTACACTGGCCCCAGAGCTACCCCGGAGACAGGCACCGAAGTTTTACTCCTAGTAAATGGGGTAGGTGTTCTTCCCCAAAGAATTCCATTAACAAAAACTTCTAGATAAATACTGGGTAATACATTTATATTTGGTTTTTAGAAATTTGCTTTGCAAAAAAAAAGTGTGATTTTTAACGTAGTAAGGAATAGTGAGTAATTTGATATATTTAATCTATATGTTTTTTAAAAAAAATTTTTTTTTAGTTGTAGTTGGACACAATACCTTCATTTCATTTATTTATTTTTAGGTGGGGCTGGAGGAACCCAGCACCTCCTCTGTGCTAGGCAAGGGCTCTACCACTGAGCGACAACCTCCGCCCTCATCGATATGCTTTTAAGAGAAAAAGGCCACGACTTCTTTCTTTCTTTGTGTTTGTTTTACTTTTTAAACTAATGGACTGATAACATGTTGATTTTTTTTTTTTGGAAGAAATTTGGTAGCAGAAAGAAAGCTTAATAGTAAATATATATCCAAAACATGACCCCTGTGGCCAAGGTATTGTATTAATTGTATTGTATAAAATTGTATTAATTGTAGAAACAAAAGCAAGTCAAAAAAAAAAAAAAAAAAAAAGGTCAAGCGAGGATGTGAGGACTGCAAAGGCCTGATCTTTGGCATCAGTCAGACTCGAGTTCAAATTCCACTTCAGACACTTTTGAGCTGTGTGACCTTGGCTAAACCTCTTAACGGTTCTGAGCCTTGGATTCTGGACCTGCAGGCCTGTGGCCTAACAAGGGTGTAGCCCCAGAATGTGACGGTGGGTGGTGCCCGGTAGATCCCTCCTGAATGTACCTTGCTGTCACTTTGGAAGGGCTAGTGATGTCCTTAGGATCTAGAGAAGCAGACCTTTCTGGCTCCAGGTTTGCGTTTCTAGCCACTCATGGGCTATTTCTATTTTGGATGTTTTGCCTCAAGTTCAACTTTTGGAGAGCTGCCTCTCTTTCATACTTTTTTTTCCTTTTTTTTGGCACAGGATCCTGAACCCAGGGGTGCTTCACCACTGAGCCGCATCCCCAGCCCTTTTTATTTTTTATTTTGAGACGGGGTCTTGCTCCGTTGCTGAGGGCCTCCCTAAGTTGCTGAGGCTGGCTTTGAACTGGTGATCCTCCTGCCTCGGCCTCCAGAGCTGCGGGGAGGACAGGTGGGCGTCACCAGGGCTCAGGCCCAGCTCCAGCGGCCCTCCCTGGACCCTCACTGAGCATGCCCACTTTCCCCAGGGTCCCTGCAGTCCCCTGGCTCCATTCCAGCTGCTTCTGAGCTGCCGGCCTCTGATGCCAGGAGTGGCCTCGGTCTCGTCTCTACCTCGGTCTCTGCCTTTCAAGGTCTCTGCACTTTTCCCCTCTGGTCACACCTAGGAGACCGACCCCTTCGCCATCTGACCATTCCCTGTTTCCCTCAGGTTGACCCTCAGCGATCCTCTCTGCTCCTCTGGGATGATAAATTGACTGTCCCTTTAACAGCCACCGTGGACACCTCTGTGGAGCACCTGGCCATGCTTCTCACCTGACCTGGACACAGGGAAGCTTCTCTCAAGTCAAATCTCCTTGAAGCCTCTCTCTCTCTCCAGCTCCAGGCTCCTGTCACTCCCTGAATCAAATGCTGCCATCAGTGCTCCCTGTGGCCCTGCTGGCCTTTCTGCTCTGACCTTGAATGCTTGATTATCTCCTGGGGAGGTCTCCCCAGCCAATGGCAGACTTCCCCGGGTGCCTGGTAGGCCAAATTTCTGTGGCTTCCAGCCGCACCTTGAGCCAAAGCATCCCTTGGGGCAAATAAGGAAGTGCATGTCCAGGAAGGAGTAGAGTCACTCGCTGATGGTCACAGGCGCAGGGAGAGGGCACCAGGCAGGAGCTGGGATCTTGCAGGCACCCTCCTGCCCTCCCACACCTTCCTGTTGCTGGCAGCTGGGGACCTCCAGGTCTGGCGCTCACAGCGCAGCCAGCCGCTCTAGAAACCCTGGTTATATCTCATCTGCAGCCTGGGGTTCCCCGGGTGATAAAGGCAGCCATCTCTCCGCACTGGACCAGCTGGCTCTGCCCCCCCACCCTCCCGCCCCCCGCAGGTGAAGGAAACCAAACCAAACCAAAACAGTCTTTTCCTTGTGTGTTTTGTTTTGTGGAGCTGGGCCTGGCCCCGGTGCTGTGGGGGAGGATGGTGGTGGGGTAAAGCCCTCACCTCCTGGGGGGGAAGCAAAAGAGAGGAGGGGGAACAGGCGGGTCCCAGTGTCCCCTTCAAAAGCAGCCTCCAAGCCCCTAGCACATGTGCCTCAGAGGACATCTATCCAACCCACCCCAAAACTGGCTCGCTGCAAGGGTACTGTTGTCCTGAAATGGATCTCTGTGCGACCCCCAAACCACCCCGTTCCAGGTCTGCAATTGCCTCAGCCTACGGGAGGGCAGCTGAAACTCAGAATCCCCGTCCTCGGGCCTTTTAGCAGGAAAAACACCAACAAAGAGTCCCAAACTCTACACAAATGACTGAAGCACGTGCAAGTTCACTTTGAGTCAACTCGGTGCGGACCTGTCAGTGCATTTCCGTCTGGAATTGAGACTCCAGGTTCTGAACTGTGCGGGCTGCCGCAGGGGGCCATGCTTTGGACTTTTCTTCTGGCCCTCAGAGTCCAGGGAGAGACCACGATGCCCAGGGAGGCTGGGCACACCCAGGGCCACGATCATCCACTGGGGCCTGGACCTAGGACACAGTCTGGGCACTTCAGTAGCTGCCACTGGCCACCAGCAGCCATTTGAAGGTCCTGTAACCTGAAACACGAATTCTCGAGCCTTGGGGGGGGGGTGTGCCCACGACAGGCAGCTTCACAAACAATCTGCCCCCCATGTTTACCAGCTTCCTGCCTCGGCCACCTCCATTTATAGCTTATAAAGGGTTATGAACTGGCTCCCTCACATCTGATAACAGGGCCCCAGAACAGGTGGCCAGGGGGCGGATGCTTGCCTGTGGGTGGTCTTCCTGCCGGAGCCTAGTGCCCACAGAAGACGTTGCCAAAAGCCTCTAATTTAGGAGATAACAGTGGTTGTGCGTCTGTGTAAAGGACTGACCAGATTCCAGCTGGCGTGGCTTTCTGGCCAGCAGACACTGCCAAGAAGGGTGGAGAGTTCAGCCCCCCATACAGTCCCTTCCCCCTTGGGGCAAATGGTCCTGGGTCCTCGGAGGAGCTCTGGTTTCATGGATTCCTTAGGAGGTTGGATTAAGACAGGGGACACCCCGTGGGGAGGAGGGACGGCTTTTACTGCTTTGCTTCTCTGGGATTTTGCTCTTCACTAAAGACAAGCTTTGCAAATCCCCGCAGCTAGCTGTCTTCAGACTCAGCTCCTGGTGTGACGGGCCACAGAGACACCAGGCCTCTGTCCCCGGGGCATTGCTTATGCAGAGGCCTCCTCCGGGAGGAGAGATGTCAGGCCCGGGTTTCCTCACCTCAGCACAGATGCCATCGGAGCACAAGGAATCTTTCTCCCAGGGGACCATCCTGGGCACATGAGGAGGTCACCATCCTCCCTGACCTTCTTCCTGCCACGCGCCAATACCAACCCCGGTTTTAGAATTCTCCAGATACCATCAGGGGTAAAATCATCCCCCACTCACAACCACTTCTGTGGGGTCAGGGTCGTGGCTCAGCGGTAGAGCGCTTGCCCAGCATGTGGGAGGCCCCGGGTTCCATCCTCAGCAGCACCACATAAAAGTGAATGAATAAAAATAATAAAGGTCCATCCACAACATACAGAGACATACAGATTAACTAAATAAACCATGTGCTGGGCTACCCTCGCAAGGCAGTGGAGATTTCATAACTCACACGGACCCAGGGTCAGTATCTGTCCATTTACTGATACGATTCTGATGGAGCCATCTCTTGGGAAAACAAATGGCAATCGGGGAGCAAACCCCCAAACTAGGTAACTCCTGATAATAAAGTTCTAAAAAAATTTGAGTGTTGTTATGCTCCAGACTTTGAGGAGAGCTTGTGTGCGGCGGTGATGGGGTCTGTCGTAACGATGAAGGTGACTGTTAACGGGAGGACTTTCTGTGGGACAGACCTCGCTAAGACAGACGGGACTTTCTTCCGTCTCAGCAGCCTTAGAGGAGGTAGGTCCGGCACCCCCATTTATAAGTGGAGGGTCTCAGCCTAGCCCAGGAATTTTCCCAACGTACTCTCCAGAAGGTTCTTTGAGTATAAATCATTTACCTCTCCCTGAATACAAAAGGGAGTTGGAGAGTGAGAATGTATTTTGGGTCATGAACACGACAGAACAAGATTTTGGAAGTCCTAAACTCAAAATAATAATAATGTTTAATGATTGCTTAGGAGGAGGTGGGCCCCTTGCTAGGCACATTGCAGACTTCTCCTTTAACCTCAGGGTTTTGTGAAAGGTGGCATAACCCCATTCCCAGGTAGGAACCCGAGACGTTGAAGGCCGCACTGCAGGATTGTGACTCATCTGACTCGGCTCCAGAGCCCCATTCTGGACACATAGGCTCCAGGAAGGCCACCTGCCGCTCCTCTCTCACCCCGAGGGTGGTCTCTCTGACTCCTCCTTAGCTGGGCTCAGGCCCCACCCCAGACCCTGCAGGTCAGGAACCCTGGGATATGGAGCACAGGCCATAATTTTCTTGACACACCT